>NC_081560.1:94151349-94187957 GCF_022355385.1 Mustela nigripes | reverse complement strand
CTTCTCCGTACACTTCCAGATGACACGACCTTCTCCGTACACTTCCAGATGACACGACCTTCTCCGTACACTTCCAAATGACACGACTTTCTCCGTACATTTCCAGATGACATGATCTTCTACGGAGAAAAGCCAGAGACCAACGCAAAAGCAATCTGATCTAATAAACACGTTCGGCAAGGTGGGAAGGTATAAGACAAATGTGCAAAAGTAGATTGCATTTTACGCATCATCCGTGACCCGCCCAAAACCGGGCATAAGGAAACAATTCTAGCTACAAGAATGTATTCGGGAACACGATGCTTCTGAGTAAACGTAACAACAGCTCTGTGGCTTGTCCACCGAACACCGTAGAACATCGTGGAAAGAAGTTAGAGGAAGACCTGGAAGATGAGAAAACATCCCGTGTTTGTGCATCGGGAGGCTTCATATTGTTAAGGCGGCAAAATTCCCCAAACTGGTTGGCTGATTCAGTGAAATCCCCATCAAATCAGACTGCTTTTTTTCCTTTTGTTTTGTTTTTTGTTTTCAAAGCAAAGCTGGACATACTGATCCCAAAATTCACAGGAAAATGCAACAACCAAGAAGAGCTGAAAGAATCCTGAAAAGGAAGAACAGAGTTGGAGGCACTGTAAGCCACACATTTGCTAACGGTCCAGGGTCCAGCACATACGAAGAACTCTTACAACTCAGCAGTACAGAGATAAATAGTTTAATTTAAAAAGAGGCGGGGTTGGGAGGGCCTGGGTGGCTCAGTCATTAAGCCTCTGTCTTTAGCTCAGGTCATGATCCCTTCCTCAGCGGGAAGCCTGCTTCTCCCTCTCCCTCTCCCCCTGCTTGTGTTCCCTCTCTCACTGTGTCTCTCCCTGTTAACTAAATAAATAAAATCTTTAAAAAAAAAAAAAAGAGGCAGAGGATTTGAATAGACATTTCTCTAAAGAGGAAAATAAAAATGGCCAATGAGTCCATGAAAAGATGCTCGACATCATTAGCCATTAAAGAGATGCAAAGATGGGGCGCCTGGGTGGCTCAGTGGGTTAAGCCTCTGCCTTCAGCTCAGGTGATGATCTCAGGGTCTTGGGATCGAGCCCCACATCAGGCTCTCTGCTCAGTAGGGAGCCTGCTTCCCCCTCTCTCTCTGCCTGCCTCTCTGCCTACTTGTGATCTCTCTCTCTGTCAAATAAATGAATAAAATCTTTAAAAAAAAGAGAGAGATGCAAAGCTAAACCGTAACGAGAAGGCATATCACATCCTTTAGGAAGGCTGGACACAGAATAGTAATTTTTGAGGCCGCGGAGACCCTGGAGTCCTCTTCATTGCTGGTAGAAATGAAAATGGTGCAAATCCTTTGGAAAACAGTCTGGAAAATCCTCAAAAAGTTAAAATCCACTACCACATGACCCAGCAATCTCGCTTCTCGATCTATAACAAGAAAATTGAAAACACACGTCCACATGGAACATGGCACGTCAGTGTTCACAGTGGTATTGTTCATCTCGGGCCGAAGCAGGAACAGTCTGCGAGTCTGTCAGTCAGTAATAGGGTTAAAAATGGGGTCTCACCGTGAAATGAAATATTATTCAGCCAAGAAAAGGAACGGAGAGCTGATGCATGCTTCAACGTAGATAAGCCTCGAAGGCACATGGAAGGTGAGAGCAGCAAGAGACGAAAGGCTGAGTCTCATAGGAATCCATGTGTGTGAACCATTCAGGACGGACAGGGCCGTGGAGAGAGAAATCTGACTTGTGGCTTCCGGGGGCTGGGGCGAGGGATGCGGGGCAGCGGCTCGTGGCAGTTTCCGCAGAGAACAGCGGCCTCGCTGGGAGCTCCTTCCTCAGACATTCTCCAACCATTCTGTCCCAGGTAGTGCACCGGGCAGAGGAGGACGGATTCGTGTCCTCCAAGGATTCAGCCTAGACAGGGGCACGCACACCCATTCCAGCCCTGCGCCTACAAGGCCATCTCCACGTCCGTGCTCATGACGTCTTAGCTAAAGAACCTGTTTTTATCACTCCTTTTCCTTTGTCTTCTGCTGCCTGTCAGCTCACATCTAATCCTTGTGTGGATTTTTAAAATACTAGGCTGCAATGAGTTTTATTTGAGGTTTCTCTGTATAATTTGTGCCATATATATATATGTCAGATAACTATATATATGGCATATATCAAATTATGATTACTGATTATATGTCAAATTATTGATAGATATCTAATTATATTTCAATCATTTAAATAATGTATGGATATGAATACATTTAAAATCCTTATATTGGCTGATCTATCTTTTTGTTTCCACTTTAATTTACTTCAATGTTTCATACGGGGCAAGTCCACTGCCCACCAGAAAAAGAGTCACTTCTACAGAAAATTTTAGAATTACTTTTTGAATATACTGGGCATTTATTTTGGTAGATGGTATGAGAAATTATTGTTATTCAAAAACTGTGAGTCATCTTCCTAACAAAATTGGCCCATGCCCCGTTTTTTTTTTCTTCTTTCTAATGGATCTTTTATCGTATACTAAGTTCTTACCTGTAATAATAAGTCCTGCTGTGTTCATTGCTCTTACAATCTGCTACAGTGAAGAAACGGTCTGACTCTTCTCTTATTCCTGTTTAATCTGCAGAGCCAGCAGAAAGCCTGGAGCGTGTGAGGTTCACAGTGCGTGTTTATTGAACAGGCGTGTTAACATGCGTGGGTGTAACTGACCCATGATGGCAAGACATCGCGATGAAGACCCAGAGAGGGGAGTGCACCCGAATCTCAGTGCATGAGACCTGCAACATCCCCTCCTTTGCCCTAGCCCTACAGAAACGACCACCCATCCCTGATGGGAGCAGATTCACTTTCCGACCCCGAACAACCCCATCTTTCCCAAGGTCATTCATACAAGGTAGAGGACGACAGTGGTAGTGCGGGTCTCAGTCCCGCTCCTGGGGTGGTAGTGTGGTCTCAGCCCCGTTCCTGGCCGTGCCGCAGGGAGAGCCAGAATTAGAGGAGGATTTGTCTAGAGGACAGCTAGTTCTGACACTCACCATGGAAATAATTTACTAGATGGCAGCAGGGGCTGAGCCTAACTAAGAACAGCATGCAGAATCCTTGGCGCTGCCTTGTGAGCTGTAAGGAAATGCAGCTCCCAGCGCTCATAGCATCGTCATGGTGTCAGCCACAAATATTATTCTTGGAATCGAGACGCAGGTTCCTAGAAGTCAGTGCTTTGGGGGTAGGCTTCCTTCTTGCTGAAAATAATTGTGATGTGTTACAGCTGCCTGTGGCCAAGTTACCCAATGGATGTCAGATGGGGAGGCAAGGATTGAGGTGAGGGGCAAGAATAACAGCCCCACTGTGGGTCCACACTGTCAGGTGACGGGCCGAGGTGCTGCGTACCAAGAGTAGTTGCTGGTGGGAGGTAGGCCCCTGGGGACATTAGGATTAAGTTGGCTGCTGTACTCTGTAAGTGGGTCAGGCGTGGCACTGGGGTGTGCTGAGGCATTGGCAACAAGGACCAGAAGTAGTTAGAAGTTAGGACGCTGACCTAGTTAGAGAGCAAGCCCCTGGGAGAAGTGAGCCCCAACCTGGAGACATGAAACTCTCTCTCTCTCTCTCTCCTTAATTGTATTTCACTGCGGTGGGAACACCTCACACGGGAGCCCTCCTGAGGGGATATCAGTGTGCACAGTCCACCAGAGCTGACCGCAGGCACAAGGACGCCTGGCAGGTTTCCAGAGCTTATGCATCTTGCCGGACTCGAGGCCCACTGATGAGTAACTCCGTTCTCCTCCATGGACCACACCCTCTTCACCCCGCAGTCTCTAACTTGAATCTGGGGCTGGGACGGGGGAACAGTTCACAGCAGCCATGCGAGGACTCTGCTGGGAGCACTGTCAGTACACCTGCACCCCTGTGGGTTATTAGGAACACAGCTAGGGAAACCGAGGTTCAGAGAGGTGCAGCGTCAGGGACGGAGGGTGCCCTGTTGCCTGTGGAAGGCTGCCTGGGCTGGACATGAACATGCTGGGTCGGAGCTCGCAGGCCCAGCGCCAGCTGGGGGCAGAGGCTCGAACCCCACAGTGCTGTCAGAGACGCAGAATCCCCTTCGTTTGGCACAGACATGGATGGTGGGCAGAGTGGAGACAGAGTGGGGCTGCACGGGACCAAATGGGGGCTAGGTCGGACCATTGAGGACCGAACAGAGGTGAGTGGCAGCCGAGTGGGACCGAGTGCTGGCCAAGAGGGGCTAAGGGGGGCCGAGCGTGCTGGCTTCCCTGTGAGAGAAGAGTCAGAGGGTTCAGCGTGGCACCTGTGCCACACAACCCACCTTGTGATGGTCCCATCCAGCCCCGGTGTCAAGTGACACAGACAGACCCAGAGATGGACAGTAAAAAGAGATGCATGGTTGGACAGAAAGGACACAGCACGTGCTGGAAAAGCATTTGGCAATAAAACGGAACAACGTACTGACACATGCTGTGACATACATGAATCTTGAGACTATTATTCTTAGTGAGACAAGCCATCGCCGAAGACCACACGTGGCGAGCTTTCGTTTCTGTGAAATGTCCAGAGTAGACAGAGCTACAGAGCCAGAAAGGAGGGCTGAAGGGTTTAGGGGGATGGGGCGTGGCTACTGAAGGGTCAAGGTTTCCTTTGGGGTCGATAAAGATGTCCTAAAATTGGAGGTATTTGCACAAACCTGTGACTGTACTAAAACCCACGGAATTATACACGTTAAAGAAAAAGAGAGAATTAAAGTTGGAGAAAAGACTCGCTGAAATGAAGAGACATTAAAAATTGAGGGGCAAAATGAAAGCACGAGGATTAATGATGAAAAGGAAGAAGGGTAAAGTAACAAAATTAGCCCTGGAACCAGAGACATCACGATCCCCACCAAGCAAGCTGGTGACACGGGAAATTGGCGCCACAAAAAGACAGACTCAGGCAAAGGTAGAACCGAGTGGCCGCAGAGCAACCGCCTGGGACAGGGAGAGGACAGGGAGAGGACACCTGCTGGTGACCCCTGCAGACTTGAGCATGAGGAAGGCGGGCGGCCGGCCGGGGGACGAGGCTGCAGAAGGGGATAGTGGCAGGCAGCATCCATCAGAAACACGGGGTGCATGCAACACGGCAGAGCGCCATGGGTGTAAGGGTTTGTAAGACAGAGTACGTAGGTCCTCAAAGATTACGAAACAAAGACATGGAGAGAGAAAACCCCAGAGGTGATGGCCAGTAAGGGGGGCTGTCCTTAACAGGTCATCGATCAGGGACAGCTGTCCACGGCCTGGCTTGGAGCAGGGGTGCCTGCCCGTCCTTGCCCTGGTCCCTGGCACCGGGCCGAGGTTCCAGACAGTGCCTGCATCTGTCGGGGGGGGCACCTTGAGCAGAAGAGCGCACTGCACCCCACCTTACACCGGTCTCCCAGCAAGCAGGTACACAGTTAAGGTCCCGTGCAGAACCTGATGGATAAAAGATCATCATGTGCATTTGATGTATAAAGCAAGCAAGGCTGGAAGAATTGGAGGTGCTAGGGTCTCCTGTGTTGTGAAGTGCGGCCGGGCGGCGGGTCGCGGTGGACAAGCCACTGTGCATCCTGATTCAGGGCGCTGGTGCTGTAGGGCTCCCCCTGGTTCAGACGCTCGTTGTCCTAGTTGCACAGTAGAAATGTCGGCATTCCTGGGTTTTAGGGAGCTGGTGGAGGTCACAGATGCTGTGCCTGATACGTGCAATTGATGCTTAAAGGCTCTCAGTGACGGCGGCTGAGCTGAAATTCTGAGTTCTCGCCCCAATACAGGATAACGAGAGGAGGCAGGAGAGACTGAAGAAAGCAGATGCGCCAACTCAGGGTCTATTTTCGTGGTCTGTTCCTGGAGAGGCAGCCTGTCATCCTTCATGGGTGGAATAGGAGGACCACTAGCCACTTCTGTTTCCTGGGATGTGGGACTCTCCGGGGTCTCATGAAAGCTCTGAGGGGACACTTCAGTGGTTTTCAATTAATAGGGGACGTCGTCCAACTCTTGGCAGGTGTTGGGTCTCCTGTAGGAGGGAAACTGGCAAGTGGGCTGCACAGCGTTGGGTGTCCTCCCCCTCCTGATCTTTGCACGGGGACACCTGCCTCTTCTGTCACTGAGTGGAAGGCTGTGGCTGTAGTGACCAAACATCGGACTGGGTCTCCTCTTAGTGTATCTGGGCATGCTGCCTGACCTAGGATGAAGGGCTGGCTTGGGATAGGGACACATGGCATCTAAGTTACCCTGAGCACGATGGAGGTCCACACCATCTGGACACATGCGAATGCTAGTCTTCTTCAGCTGTCCAGTGGGAATCCCATGGAGACCAAAAGAATGACATGGTGATCTGACCACCTTGGTAAAGGGAGTGACAGAGGTGTGTCATGCCTGGGCAGACCTCCTGGCCCTGGTCACAGCACGTGGATGTCCCTTCTTTGCTTCCCGTGTCCCAGCGGTGTTGATGAACCATGTGAACTCCCCTCACTGACCTAGAGTCTGCTAATGGGTCGTGGTAAGGCTGGCATCTAAATGTATTCATTTTGGGGATCAGGAGACCAGACTTGGGGACTGACAGATCCTTCCAAAACTGGGGAGGGTAGGTGGAGCAAACCCAAGGCAAAGGCCCAGAGAAGCAGCCACGCATGCCGGACTGGGCTTCTCAGCACGTGGCTGTACATTCTAGACTCCTGCAGGTTGGGCTCTGGGAAGTGGGAACGCCTGCCTGGGAAGGAAGGAGGCAGTAGGTGCCTCAGCAGCTCACCTTGATGCACAGGTGTGTGGGGTGCAGGAGCATGGAGGAGAGGGGGAGGGAAGCCGGGCTCCCTGCCTTGAGGTTCTCTGTGCAAAACCATCTGGAATGGAGAGGCTGGAATCTGCCATCCACACCACGTGGAGACGTCTTTTTTAGAATTTAAAACTGTTTTTATTTAGCGTTATGGCTGTTGAGCTGACATAATCACTATTTAAAAGGATTCCCTTTCCTGCAGGTGAATATTAAACAAAGGTCCATTTCCGAACCCAAATAATGAAACCTCGGACTATGCGAAGAGCGGAATTCGTTCTGGAAACAAAACCACCAAGGAAAACGACAAGAAGAGACGTGTTGGCACCATCGCTTGCTCACGTCAGCAGGGGGACCCCAAGGGGACATTAACTCCTCGGTGCTGGGGACAGAGCCACCCAGCGTCCCCAGTATCTGCTCCCCATGTGTACTGGCCTCGCAGAAGGCTCTACCTTGCAGGCGGTGGTACGTGCTTCTGCTTCTCGGCTGGCACATGGGGTCCGTGGCATTCCAACGCTTTTGCGGGCTGTGGCGGCCGTGGGAGCCCCCTGTTGGGGTGGTGCACCCACCGCCTGGAAGCCGCTGGGGTCTCAGGGCCACTGCTTGGCAGGAGCCTTTCCCGGCCCGCGGTGTACTTCCGCGTAAGGTATTGGCGAATTTCTGCTGCGCGAACCGCGAGGCCATTGGGTTCATTTGTCAGCGAGCGCGGACCAGCCCACGCCGACGGATCTGGGGTTGGGTGAAGTGTCAGCCTGGTCTGCAGCCATCACCGCGAGCCGCTTGGTTCACTCCCGTCCGTCTGCCACCCTTATCCTTCACCTCTGTTCCATCGACAGTCCCTGGGCGAGGCACACGGGACGCTTCGTGCTTTGTCCCCCACCCCCTCTCCCGCGGTCACCCCTACCCTCGTGCTGCCAGCCCCGCCGGCCGTGCCGCCTCCCTCTGGGGTACATTCTGCTCGTCGGTCCTTGGATGCCACCTCCGCGGGCTTCCTCCTCCTCTGTGCCCTCGCGTTCCCCGCACCTGCCACTCAGACGTCTGTCCGTTCCCACCACGTCCTTTGCTACGCTTCCTGGAACAGTCTTCCCCTTCTAGGCCAAGTTCAACATCCGCTCTGCTCTGAGGCCCTCGAGCCTTGGGGACGGATTCCTGACTGATACTGAGATGCGTGTCCAGGCTCGGTCGTGCTCTGACCTTTCCCTGCACGGTGAGGGCTGCACATGAATGGGGAAAGCAGACGGGTGTAGCGCCCTGCCTGACCCTCGAAGCATTTCATGTTGCTAGGAATAAAGGTTTCCTCTTCTTTTCCTTTTTGTAGAAAAATGATAGCCATGGAGTTAGGTTTACTGTTAGGTGTTTGCCCTGCTCTCAGAGACCTCAAGTCAGAGCTGGGATCTCGGGCTGAGTCCTGGAAGCAGCATTTTATTGTGAGAGCTTCTAAGGAGTTCTGTGTTTAGTCAACATGGCGGGGGAGATGGGGCATGTGGGGGTGTCACTGGGAAGGTTACATGCTGTCCCATTCCCAGGGCATGCGTGGCAGGTGCACGCGTGGCAGGTGCATGAGTGGCAGGTGCATGAGTGGCAGGTGCGCGTGGCAGGTGCACATGGCAGGTGCATGCGTGGCAGGTGTGCGTGACAGGTGCATGGTGACTGGTGCATGCAGTGGCTGTCAGCACCTGTTTCCTATAGGAACTGTGGGGTGACATCAGTCTCTGCCGTCCCACAGGGACACAGTCGTGCCTCCAGCATACTCTTTGGGAAGAGGGTGGAAAGTCCAGGCCTTGGTATCAATAAGAACAGAAACAAAAGGTAATATTTCCTCTACCAACCAGGTATGTAAATGGTCCCAGGTGCTTTCTTTATAAAACTGCACACAGCTGGAGTGTCCGGGAGAGGAGAGCAGGTAAGCATTCAGGGACGTAACTGTCCTACTGATGTGGCTCACACACACGGGTGACTCTTGGTGGGCTTCACGGTGACAGAAAGAAGGCAGGCAGGAAGGTGATTCCAGTGACTCATGGTGCACAAAAGACCAAATCAACTGGTGGTGGTGGACGCTAGAATCACGGTTACCAGGTGAGACAGGTGCAGGGGGTGGGGGTAACAGGGCGCAGACTGGGGGCGGCCCGGAGCATGCTTCTGGGGTGCCGCTCTGAATCCTCATCTGGGAGGATGTCTACGCGGTTGTCTCTGTGTGTAAAGATCCTCAGGGAGGCATCGAGATTGGTTCACTTTTATGAACTTGATGTCAAACCTGCCTAAAAATAAAATCAGAGGAGGAACCGGGAAGGCTGGCGACAAGGAACGCGAACTCTTCTCTTACCTACGTCGTTGGTTTCTGTTAGGTTCTGTTTCTTCTATCCTGAAAGGGTTCCAAATGAAAGAAGCTGGGGAAAATCCTCATTGCTGGGGAAATGTGGACGAAACAAAAACAGAACTAGGGACTTGGTGCTTTTGTGGGAAGACAGAGTGCCGTGGGAAATGGGGGTCTGACCTCAGCCCCAGAGCTCGAGCTGTCAAGGGCACTTCCCACGGGCCCAGGAGGAACCGGAGGGCTGCCATGCGACGGAATCCAGTCCGGCATCATAATCACTGTGGGAGGCGGGCCTCCGTGTAGACCCCATAGGGCTGACCTCCTGCCCACACTTGGGAGCTGGGGTCTCGGGGGTCCCCAGACTGGCTGCACCCCTGGTGGTCATGAGGCTTCCGCGAGCATCACCCACCAGCTGCCCAACTAGGTCTCAGGCCATGATGGTCCCGGGCCATGATGGTCCTGGGCCATGACGACACTTTGCTCTAAAATCAAAATTTTTGGTACAGTGAAAATCCTTCCAGCTTCTTCAAAGTGAGCGTAGAATTTCAGGTTTGTGTTTCACTGGTCCTCGTTTTATTCGGCTGGATGGAATGTGGAATGTGAACTACGCCCTGTCCCCCTGCCCCTCCCCCATCCCCCCTCCCCCCACCGCCCAGGAGAGCCCAGGGACATAGTGAGGGAGGGGGAGCCTTCCTTGAGAGCAGGCGCCAGGCTGGCCTGGTGAAAAGGAAAAGAGGCAGAAAACCCCACTTTATTGGCACCAGGGAGCGAAACTGGCAGGACGTGGACCAGTGCGTGGTGGGGTGGATGGGGCGGCAGTGGGGTCCTGGCCGCAAGCCCACTGCTCTGCGTCATGGGCCACTCTAGGCACACGCGGGATCCATGCCATTCTTCGCAGGGCCCCACCAGGAGAACTGCTGGTATTGCTGAGCACGGAAAGCATCCGGATTGTAATTTTACAACTTGAGGTGCCTTTGGTGCTTTTAGTTCCCACCTACGGCCACTCGGCTTTCCGGAGCCGCTGTGTTTGCTGTGTTTGCTCTGAGGACAAGCTCACACACGTATGCGCTCTCTTCTTGTCACGAGGGCTTTGGCCCCAGCCTTCACCCAGTGCTCTGCTAATAACTCTGAGCCACGCAGGGCTCAGGGCACTCCTGTCGCTGGCAGCGGCAGAGTCTGCGCACCCCATTGTGGAAGCCAGGCCTTCATGATGGCCACTTTGCAAACGACTTCCTCTATTCGAGTGTTTTTTTTTTTTTTTTTTTTTTTTTTTTTTTGAGTAGTTTTCCGCCCAGCGCGGAGCCCAGCGTGGGGCCTGAACTCATGACCCTGAGATCAAGAACTGAGCTGAGACCAAGAGTCAGAGGCTTAACCGGCTGGAGCACCCAGGTGCCCTTGACTGAATCCTAATTTAGTAACTGTCTGCCATTTCCGCCTCCGTCCCTACGATGTCTGTCCCCAGAAGGTCCATCTTATGCCAGTGCTGAGACCAGAGCTTGGGGACCCACTGGCATGGGCTCAGACGTGCAAAATAAAGCTCAGTAAGGTGCCGAGCCCTCAGCACAGTTGCACCTCCAGAAGTCGCGGTCGTGGGTCAGGGTCTGAGCCCGGGATGCACCGTCTTCAGCTCCAAACCCCAGCGGACTTGCCGGGCTACTTCCCTGCTCTGACCACTGCGCTCTTTCCCCAGCTCTGCTGACAGGCACTGTCCTCTTGCCTGCCCCGGGAGGCCAGAGACGTCTTCTCAGGTCGGAGCTCTACCTGTCGCTGTTGCCTCGTGGCTGAGGATCCCTGACAGCAGGAGAGCTGAAGAACGCACGTCTCCCTGACCAGTACAGGAACCCAGGGTGCTGCATGTCTGGCCAGGGAAGTCACCCGTTTGGGGTCTCAAAGCCACAGAGCCCTGAACAGACTCCTGTCGGTGCATCTCTGTGTGTGCAAAATGGCACGTGCCGTGCATGAGACCCCCTGGAGAGCTTTCCGTTTTGAATCAGGCTTATTTCAAGGGCCTTGTCTGACTCCATGGTATTCGGCTGTTACCTCCCAGTAAAACCATGGGAAACCACCATTGTCTTATTTTTAGTACCCCAGGACCCACAAAAGGCCATAGCTGCATGCTCTCCGCACGGAGGACAGAAGCACGGCCAGCACGTTGCTGCCTCCACTCTGTGTCTTCAGGTGCACCTGCTTGCTGCGGCCGAGCTTTCCAACTGAATGTCCTCTGGTCCCTGGGTGCTCGCGCTGGACAGAGGTGATCTGGGCACCCCCGATGTCAAGCAGAGGCAGGCTGGAATACGAGGTTACTTCCATCCTTTCAGCTCTGGGTGTCCGGCGTGGAAGACTGGATGGAAGGTGGATGGTGTTCAGACAACCGTATCCGCGCACCCTATCTGTGCCCCTATCCGTGCGTCCTATCCGTGTGCCCTATCCATTCGCCTATCTGTGCACCTATTCTATCTGTGCGCCCTATCTGTGCGCCTATCTGTGCGCCCCAAGGCTGCTCTGTGCTGCGCCTGCGCAGAAGGAGCGGCGGCAAACGCAGACAGCAATGGAGAGGCTGAGTTGTTTTCTAGCGAGTGCGCAACAAGGGGGGCCACTTTCAGAGACATCATTCCTGCCCTGTCACCAGAGACTAGGCTTTTAGCGCCCACAGGGGACCGGGGCTGCCGTCCTTCCTCCCTGCCTTCTGCTCAGTGAAAGCCCATCTCGGTGCAAACCTGCCTGGAACCTTGACAACCACGGGCAGCTGGTGGCCTGAAGACTGGCCTTGGGACTTGGGACTCGGAATCTGCTGGGGACCTCTGTGGGGCACGGCCACCGACCCCGAGGTGCTGGGCTCAGGGCCTGAAATCTGCCAGACACGGAAGGACACCTGCTCGCTCCCGTCTTCCCCAGGAAGCTTCTGGGCCATCCAGGGGTCGAAGGGGAATAAAGGGCCTTACCACATCTGTTCCCCCAGACAGCTGGAAGATCAGTGGCCAAGCGTGTTCCCCCTCTTTCGGCAGATGTGGGTGACAAGAACACACAGCTGACCTCTGGCTCTCAGGGACAGTAGACTCTGTGGGGACCTAATGCAGACTGGGTCTTCTAGGCTGCTCACCCCCTCTCACTGTCCAAACACGAGAGTAATTTCATAACCTATTTGATGAAGTCCGTGAATTCACGTAAATTTGTTGACGTCCTGCAGTCACAAAGTAGTAGGACAGAAATTTCAGCTCCGTGCACAGACCCCTGGGGGCTTTGCCGATTCTCTACTCTACCCTGTGGTGCCGTTGGGATGAGAAATCCAATTCTTTTAAGGTTCTGGGCAACAGAAGGCAGGGTGCTGGCCGAGGGGGAAAGGATCAAGCCACGTCTAATGCTTGACCTCTGCTGTGAAGGTGTTCCCAGCTCGCGGCCCAAGGATGGGGCCTCTGGGTGGGACCCGTGGGCACCTGGCCTCAGAATTCTTAGGAGCCCTCGAGGGGGCCAGCCCCGAGCAGGCCGGTCAGCCCACAAGTGGGAAAGGCTCCCGTGCTGGATCTCTAGGCCGGTGCCCTTTATGCAGAAAGGGACGGCGCTTTGCTCGACGTCACTGCCCCTCACAGACCTCAGCTCGGGCTCCCGGTCCAGCCTTTTGTCTGCTAAGCTGTAAGTGGCCGGCGGGGGTCGCTCTTGGCTGCGCACCTGGCCCCCCCGCCTTGGGGCGGAGACTCTGCCCTGTCCTTTCACAGAGACTGTGACACGGTTCCTCCCCCGTGAAATGTGAGCAGAGCCGAGGCGGCAGCGGGGGTCCTGGCGAGCGGCGGGCCTGCTGTCCCCTATCTGCGGGGCACCCTCCGTCGTTCTCGACCTTTTCTTCCCCGCTGCTGAAGGGAGGCTGTGCTGGCCCCACGGTGGGGCTGGGGACCGGCACCTGTCAGGGCATGGCTAATCCCTCGGTCCTGTGGCTGCAGGGGCTGGCGTCATGCTGCATTCCCAATTACCCGGGTGAGTGTGAGGGACCCGGGGGCCAGAACAGATGTGTCCACCTGGGTCGGGGTCCTATTTCAGAGACTCACTGCCCTGGGGAGGGACGCCCACAGGCAGGGGGGCCAGGCCCATGGGTGGGGTTCTCTTTCCCACCTGGCCAGGTCTTGCATGGGCTTGCAGGACTCTAGGAAGCGGAGGGAACACAGATCCACGGGAAGGAGACCCGTCCAGAAGCCCATGCAAAGGCGTCGTGATCCAGCAGGGCTCTTCTAATCACAGCACTGGCATCTGCGTCAGGCAGGCTGGCCCTCGGGTCAGGGGCTCAGCATGCCGGTGGGAACAAAACCCTAACTAAGCCCAGTGTGATGCCCCAGATTCCAAAAGCGCAGTGTATGAGGTTGATGTCAGATCTGCTTCCCCATTCAGGAGCAGTGGCATTAAACTGACAACAAATTGGAGGCCAAGGTCCGCTCAGTAGGACGAAATTTCCCCTTCCCGCGTCCGTCGTAGGATTACCCTCCGGCCTGAAATTCAGGGCCTGGGCATGACAGGGGATCCTGTGCCCAGTCCGAGGGCAAGATGTTGGGCTGCAGAGAGGACGTGGACCGTCCTGCCGCTGGGGACAAGAGCTGCAGACAGCACAGGCTGAGGGGCTGCGGGCTCCCTGCTGGCCAGGGGTCCCGGGGTCAGGAGCCCCAGGATAGGCTGAGGCCCCGGGAGGGCCTCAGAGAGGGAGGTGAGGACTGAGGGACGGAGTTCACAGTGCCGGCATGAGCCCGGTGCGAGCTCCTGGGGGACAGGGGGGCGGGAGAGTGGGGTGTCAGCCCTCACCCCTGTCACTTCCGCTTCCGCCAGAAATCAAGAGTGGGATTTGGGTGCCCGAAAAGATGAGCCCAATAACACGGGCCCTCGGTCCTGCCAGCCCCACCATGTCTCCTCTCTCGGTTTCCGTCTTTCCTTCTCCTGGGTCTCCGTCTGTCTCTGAGTCGGGCTCCCGTCTCTCTGTCTGTCTCCCTGTCTCCATGTTTGTCCTCTCTCCTCCCTCTGTACCTGCAGGGCCCCCGTGGTGTGTGTTGCTCACGGATGGGACCCCCGTCTTAGGCCAGGCGCCCCTCTTGCTTCTGGAAGGAAAGGTCAGAGTTGAAATGCCGGTCTGCACTGCGCACACCCACAGATGTTTTAGTTTAAAACTTTCTGCTTGTTCTGCCAGTTCCTTTATGTGCTTTTAGGATCCCTGCTCTTCTCTGGAACCCGCCGAGGAACAATGAATGGCAGATGCTTTCCCGAGGCATGAGTGCAGCACGGTCACCTCGAGTGCCGTACCACTGACCCTGGGCCTGCTGGGGTGTCCTTCCCCTGGGGGGACGGGACGGAGAAGCAGGAGAACGTGCTGGAGGCGCGGAGAGACTTTATGGTGTCTGGGAGGGGCGTGCTGGAGGCCCCGGGATGTGCCCGCCGCACGGCCTGATGAGGCCGGAGGGTCAGGCCCGGAGCGAGGGCCGTTACATCCAGAGCCGGGCCTTCGGATGGGTATTCCTCCAGAGGTGATCTGCACACAGTCACCTTGTTTGCTGAGTCCAGGGTGGACAGCGAGTCCGGGAGCCGGCAACGGTCTGCGTGGCCCTGGGGATCCCGAGGTAGCCACGTCAGCCCACTCCTGCACTTTGTGCACATGGCCGTTCCCTCCCAGACCCAGCACCTTCTCTGCACGGACACGGGAGGTGGGCGTGGGCAGTCCCCTGGGTCAGCGGTCCTCGGGGAGGGGGCAGTTCCCGCTGTTGGGGGCCGGGGGCCATGAGGTTTGCTGGATGGGATGTCTGAGCAGAGAGGAGGGCCCAGCTGAAGGCCCAGCGACGTCTGAGATGGGTCTCGAGGGAGAGTGTTTCCCTGAGGCCCATATGCAAGGGGAGGGGTCTAGGGGCACAGTGCGGGGCCGGAAGCCCGTGGTGGGGGTGTTCCTGCTGCTGGAGGCTGCGTCCTGCCCTCATTTATCCGCAAGCCTCTGGTCTCCAGGGCAAGCTGCTCCCCCCGTCGCGTCCTCGGCTCAGGGCTCTGTCATGCTCAAGGATGGGGCTGCAGCGGCTCCTTCAGGAACCACCCATGACCATCCCTGCAGGAGGGCTGTGGGCGGGGAGGACCAGGTACGCAGTCTGCGTGGTCCCTGCAGCCGGGCCTGGGCCCTTCCTCTCTGCACAGACGCCTGTCTCTGGGGGCCACGTGCAGGACGAAGCAGGCTGAGCGTGGAAGGTCTGGAAGACGAGGAAATGCAGCCGGTCTGCCCGCCCTTCCCCCCGGTGTCTGCAGTGTCTGTGCTGAGTGTCCCCATCCTGTTTGTCCCAGCGTCACCACGGCAAGCCCCTGGGAAGCCTGGTCGCGTTGTAAACCATGTCTGAGCTCCGGGGCCTCTCCGTGGGCCAGAACTCGTGGCACACGCCCCAGAGATGTAGCTGAGGCCTGGGGAAGTCAGAGCTGGGGCACAGGGTCAGCGTTTGCTTCTGAGAAGACCCGGTCTGGAAGGCCCCGTGCCGGAGGGGAGCGTTGACAGTGACGGAAGATAAATGAGGCGCTGAGCACAGTCATCTAGCTCAGAAATGGGCAGTTGGTTCATGAACAAATCGAGGAGTTTCACGCCAGGGCAGGGGGCAAGGTGGTGTTCTAGAGGCCCGACAACAGGTCCCAGGCGGCTTCTCCTTGGCCCGGGAGCACCTGGTGGGAAGAGCCCGAGGCCTTCCCAAGTCCGCATAGGTGCACCTGCTTGGGTGGGTGGGGTGGGCCTGCCCCTGCGTTCCTCAGCGGGACCTGGGCTGCTGCCACTGCCCGTCTGTCCGTCCGTAGGATTTATGTCCTTGGCTTCCTTCCCTCACCAGGTGGCCTTCCCAGAACCCGCACGGAGTGGCAGGTCGCCGTCACTTCGATGAGACTTCCAGACAGAGTGATGGTGGACCGGGAGGGCGTCTGGTGCAGGCTGCTCTCCGGAAGGCCCCAGCTCCCCGCCTTGCAGCAGAAATCATCCCCAGGCCGGAAGAGCCAAACGCAAGGGAACAGTGCAAATGCTAAGTAAGAAACGGCAGACGGGGCCCTGAGGAAAGTGGTCTGTCCGTCTGTCTGTGCGACCAAGCAGGGCTTGGCCCAGAGACCACCCTGCACTGGGTGCTGGGTCTTGCTCCCTCCTTCTGCTCGGGGGACGGTCAGCCGGGGAGTCCCCTGCGGCGCAGATGTCATGAAGGACCCCTACTGTCTTCCTCTTTCTGCTCCGGAAGTGTGAGATGTGATCTCACCGGGGAGCAGTGTGTAAGCGTCTGTGGCTGTTGCAGATACTAGCGGTCCTGGCGAATAGAAGTGGTCCGGTGAGTCCCCCGTGCAGAGCCCCAGGCCTCTGTGTGGGCGCCTCCCCCCCAACACCACCATCCTGGGTCCTGGATGCCATGGCCATGGCTCGCGTGTCTGCCGACAGCCACGTTGTGCACGGGCCCCTCAGCAAGCCCAGCTCAGCCGGCCGCTGCTGACCTCCCGCCCCCGGGAACCTTCCCGTCCCTCCTCTGCCACGCGCTTTGCCTGCTGGATGGGGTGCTTCTGAGACTTTCCTCCATAGGACTGCCGTTCCTGCCCCTTCCTACGTCGGCTGGTGGGACTGTGTGATTCTGGGATTGCTCTTGAAGATGTCCTGCCCGAGGACTCCGTACCCACCTGCTTAGGGCATTCACTCTGCGGGAGCCCGTCCTTGCCCCACAGCCTTCCCCTCGGAGCACCCGTGCATTCCCAGCAGCGTGGCTGTGTGCCCCGGGGCCCGTGCAGGCTCGACGGTGCTGGGTTTCGTCACAGGGGATGAAACAGTCTTGTGTGCACGGGACACGCATTCCGGGGGGGACACAGACGGTGAGCAGCATGGCCGGTGAGATCGGCTCAGACCATGGCTGGCCCAGCAGGACGGCGTAGGAAGGAGCCCATCAACAGTGCAGAGGGCACTGGGGTCGAGGCGAGCTGCCCCTGGGCATGGGCTCCGCATCTCCGCAAAAGAAGCCTGGAGGTGGGAGGGGGGCACGGCCTCTGGTCTGTCCAGGGCACACGCTCGGTTTCGTCCTCGGTCGGCATGAGACTGCGCATCCCCGAGCCCCCACCCTGGAGCCGTCCATGTGCTAGAAGTTGGGCAGGTGGAAGAAGTCCCCCTCCCAGCCTGGGCAGGACGCCCCAGGCGACCCCAGTGGCCTCAGCCCACTCCAGCCCTGTCCCGAGTCTCGTGGTGACCTGCCCAGGGCCCCCTTCCAAGCAGGACTCTGGTGTGCCTGCTTGGCTCGGGGCACACAGGGGTGCTCGGGCCCCAGCAGACAGAATATTAAGCATGAGGCCAGTCCTGTCCCTCCTCAGGTCGCATCCCAGCATCTGCAGGGCCGACCTTACGATGTTCTCCCTGAGTGTGTCCTCGGTAAGGGCTCGTCCACAGGTGACAGATTTTAACACGTGCCAAATCCATGTTCCCAAACCACCCATGGGCTCGACGGTGGTGGCGCCCTTTCTGTCCAGAACGGCTGGGATTGAAGATGTTGCGTTGGCCCTGCTGTTCCCGGCTGCCCCTTGGCCAAGGGCTGAGGGACTGAGAAGCAGCCTTTGGGGAAGGACAGCCACAGAGAGAGACAGAGAAACAGGGAGGCAGAGGGGGAGAGACAGAGAGACAAGGAGGAAGAGACAGAAAGATGGAGAGAGAGAGACAGGGAGGGATAGAGAAACAGAGAGACAAAGGGAGAGGTTCAGAGAAGGAGAGACAGGGAGAGAGAAACATGGGAGAGAGACAGAGAGACAGAGACAGAGACAGGTGAGAGGGAGGGTTGAGCTGGTTCCCGCAGAAAGGATCTGGCGGGCTGGAGGTAGCTCCGGGCCATGTGTGAGGGCCATGAAGAAGGCCTGCGGGCTGCCCTGACCTCAGGAAGGTTGCAGACAGGAGGAGGGGCTCAGGGCCATCGACACACCAGGACAGACAGACACGTAGGTGCTCCATGTCCTATGCCGTCCCTTCTCTGAGCCTTAATCTCTTCACTGGTGGGACAAGGCTGACGGACCCTCGGGCACGCTAACCAATGTGAAGACGGGCACCCGTGGCTGGTGTCCATCTCAGGATGCCCGGACCATGCCCTCTGCCGTAGCCAGGACCCACCTGCCCTGAGCCGTCCCTTGGGACCACAGTCCCATTTTACCCCCGCTGTTGGTTTATTTTTCGGTCACACAGAACCAGTGGCTGAAGACAGGCGGTGGGGATGGTTTTCTGAGAACACGGCTGTGCTGTGCACGGGGGACCATGGGAGGCTGCATCCTGCCACACTGCTGGCCTCTGGTGTGGCCACAGGGACCGGGGCCTCGGTGGACCACTGGCCTTGGCAGAACACATTCCCCAAGTCCTGCTCTTGTGAACGGATGGGATGTAGACGCCCTGGCTGCTCTCACCTGCGTGGCTCCTGTCTGCCAGCACCAGGGACAGTTTTTTTTTGGTGAAGAGGGGTGGTGGGTGATGGTGGGGCCACGGGGCTTTCCTTGTCCTCAGCCACGAAGTCGGTGGAGTCCCCAGGATCTCCGCACCCCGTGAGCGGGAGTGTGGACAGCAGGAGCTGGGGGAGCCCAAGGTCCCCTGAGGAACATAGGCTATATGTCCTGCGGTGGGCAGGAAGGTGGGGTAGGGGTGGTGGAATGGGGTCTCTGCCCTTGTCCGGGGGTTTGGCTTGTCCAGGACTCCAGGGAGGGGCTGGAATTGGGACGGGCCACACCCAGGCTGTGTACCTGTCACAAGTTCTCTGTCTTTCCTGGGCCATGCTAAGGGTCCCCTGGGCATGCGTCCCTCCGGCACGCACTGTCAGGGGAGAGCTTAGAGATGCATTCTGACACCTGCTCATGGTGGGGCCACTTTGCGGGCAGCTCTAGTGCTTCCGGAACTCTCTGCAGGGTCCCAGCTAGCGGCTGGCCCTCCTGTATCTCAAGCTGCCCCAAAGTAGCCTGGTCTGGGTTGTTTTCTGTTCCAGCAGATGGCGGTCTCTGACCATGAATCTTGGGGCCGGCCCCTACCGCTCCTGAGAAAGAGAGCGCAAGCTGTTGTCCCTGTTGTCTGAGGAGGAGATGCTGTCTTTCTGTAGCTCAGACATGCCTTTTCCCCTCAGTTTCTGCAACACGAGCACGATGGCCTCAGATGTCAGCGTGTCAGGAAAATTGAACTAAGGCTCTCCCAGGCTTGGCCTCCCCTGGTCCCCCTGGATTTGTAGCTTGCCGTTTTCCTAGGATATACAAAGGCACTGTGGCCTCAGTTTCCCTAACAGCTTGACTAGGTCACAGGCATGAGGGGGTGGGGGTGGGGGGGACAGGTAGCTTTCTGCTGGTTCTCATCGCTGGGGGAGGAGAAGCTGAAAGGCCACCATGGGCTCCCCTGTGGACGGAGTGTCCTGTCCTGGCCACCCCTCCCCCTTCTCCTCTCTCCCCCGGCTCTGGGCTGCCTATGTTCTGGCTCTGGGGACACAGAGGCCTCCAGCCCAAGACCCACTGTCTTGACAGAGTTTGTCGTTCTACAAAATCCACAGGGAAATGCTGATTTCCCCGGTGGGGGCCGGCTGCTTCATTCCCACCTTCCTTTTCTCCCCACAGAGTTTATATGTCCTGGGGTCTACACTCAGTGGGCGGGGGGCACTCCTCCTGCAGACAGACCTGGCTCGGTGGCCGGGTTCTGGTGAGGTCTGCTCAGAGGAGGTGTCCACAGATGGCCCACTTCAGCAGGGCTGCTCGGCTCTGGGCCAGCAATGACCAGCCAGCTCGGCTTCCACATGGGGAGACGGGGGGTCCCATCCGCCAGGATGTCCCCAACCCTAAAAGGGATTCTCTCTGACTCCTAACACCCCCAAAAAGAAACAGCAGAAGTTGCCCACAATCAGACGCCTTCCCTCTCGGGTGTTAGCCGCTGGTGCCAGTGCTGACTTCTTAACTAAAGTTGTCCAAACCCACGTGATGCACTGGCCCCTGGCGTCCATGCCTCACCCCCTCCCTTAATTGTGGCTGTGCATGGTTGTCCTGTAGGACATGGGGACCCCAGTGAGACGAGGCCTCTATGCAGGGATTTTCTTCCTTGTGCTTTGCTTCTCGTGCAGGGATGCAGCTGCCAGGTTCCAGAATGTTCTATCTCCTCATGCTTCCTGGGCCATTTCCTTGCTTCCAGCTACTGTCGTGATTCACGGTGCCCCGGTCGTATTGGTCTCCCACATGCACATGCTTTGTCTTGTGCCCTTGACCTGCTTTCCTTCCAGGATGAAGCTGTCCCTCAGGACAGGGGCAGCTCACTCTGCTGCCCCACGGCTCAGCGGCTGGGCCAGGGGTCTGCTGGTGTCCGGAGCACTGGCCTGTGTCCGGCGTGGGTCTTCCGGGCAGGCTGCCAGGACAGGAGGGCACCCCGGGCCTGTCCTCGCTCACATGCACACCTTTGCAGGGGTCGGTGGGCCTCTCCCGGCAGAAGGTGTAGGCTTGACCTCCTGGACTCCACTGTGCCCAGCCCTTCATTCTGGGAGCTGGAAGGCTGCTTCCCCTGGGGCCCTGGGGCCCACGGGCCCACCCAGCGAAATGGACATAATCGGTCCCGTTTCACAATGCTGCGTGTGTGCAGTGGGCAGTCGTGTGCATCTGGGCAGAGGCGTCCCACCAACAGAGCGCCCCCACCGACCCCTGAGTCTCTGCGGCATGCCCAGCTGGGACGTGCGGTCAGTGCCAAGCTGACCGAGAGGCGGTGCGCAGATAGGGATTTCCGATGGGAACTTCGGGGCTCTACCAGCTTTGATTCCAGAGTCTCCCTAAAACGACCCATCTCTGTTGTGCATGACAGAGTAGTTTTGTGTCTGCAAAGTTACACGTCATCTCAACCATCACTGGGTCTGACACAGAGTAGCAGATTCGTGGTGAAGCTAAGATGGCATCAGGAAGGCCCTAATCCAATACGATTGCTCATCTTTATAAAATCCTTGAGAGGGAGGTGATATGAAACAACCCAGGGGCTGGGGACCAGGCACAAGCCCAGGAGAGAGGCCTGGAACTTTCCTTTCTGTGGTGCCCCAGGGAGCATGGCCCTGTCTGGTTCCTAATTTCTGGATTCCAGAACACCGAGATCATGAGCATCCTTTGTCTGGGCCACCCCATCTGCGGCCCTCGGTTAAGGCAGCCTCGTGAAGGCATACCCTGCATGATCCCCAAACTCAGGGCTGCGTGAGGGACCCAAGTCCATAAAGGGTGATCACAGCTCGCGATCCTTCCGAAGCAGGGCATGTGGGGGGGTGAGACAGTGGAGGGTGGTGAGAGAGATCCACGGCAGAGAAGGGGATGACAGGCACCAGGAAGGTGGAGCAGCTGTGCCCCAGAGGCCTGGGGACACAGCAGGGACTCATGTGTGTCCTCAGGGATTTGGGGGCTACTGAAGTCTTCCTTCACAGACCAACGTGACGTGGCTGTGTGAGTCCATTTTGGTTATGTTACAATTCTATTTTAAACAATCTTTTTTTTGGGCGCCTGGGAAACTCAGTGGGTTAAGCATCTGCCTTCGGCTCAGGTCATGATCTTAGGGTCCTGGGATCGAGTCCCGCATCGGGCTCCCTGCTCAGCAGGAAGCCTGCTTCTCCCTCTGCCCACCACCCCCAACTGCTTGTGATCTCTTTCTCTCATGATCTCTCTTTTTCAAATAAGTAAGATCTTTAAAAAAAAATAAGCTATTTTTTGGGGTGGGGCAAAGAGGTGTTCCTGATTTTCGTCTAGTATAAAGAACTCTGGTATGGCATCGATTTGGCTAAACTGTCATGCATATTTGTGTTCCTGTTTTAGGATAAATGAGTTTCCTCTTAAATGTCAACCTATATTTGACCTACCTTGCGCCATCTGGGTCACTTTTCTCAAGAGTAAGGCTGAGAGGCATCCAGGAGCCCACCCAAACCAGGGGTGTGTGCCTGAGGCGAGGGCACGTGTCCACCTGCCACCAGGAGGAGGTCAGTGGACAGCAGACAGCCTGGCACAGGCAACCCTCCACTGCTAGCACTGACAGCGTCATTGTGGCTGGAGCACAGCACAACCCTTGGGTTTTTAGCTGTGACCTCTGAAGGGCAGCAGGCAAGACCAAAGGGAAGCACATGGCTTCACCACCCTGGGTTCCAAGGAAGACCCACCTAATCCGAGGGGAAAATAACATGCCCTTCGAGGCCCGTCATTGACAGGGGAGGGTTCATCAAAGGCCATTCATATGCACACAAGTGGCCATGCTTGACTCACTTCTCCTTCAACAGCCCGAAGTAAGTGGATTGTTCATGGAATCACCACCAGGCTCCCTTCTGTCTGGTCAGACGCTCCGCCTGTGCCGTGTTAGCACAGTGAGGCAGGCATAAGGGGGCTGTGGTTGGCATCGTCATGTGGACCACAGCCATGGGCTCAGAGAATCCAGGTCCCACCTTTGCATGACCCCTTCTTCTGGTTTTCAAAGAGGAAATGCGTGCATTTCAGATTCTGCACCGAGTACCCCACAAAACAGCATGTTCCATTCTTCATTTGTCTTTTTCCTGCTGGTCTTTGGAAAGATGATCTCACCAACCTTGCATTCTATAGGTTGATGTCTTTCCCTTTTAATTTTTTTAACCATTTGCTTTATCCTCTTCTTGTTGACATGACTTCTGGAATGAAGACCCCCCGAAACTCTTCTTGCTCCCCTATGACAAAGCTGTCCCCAACGAGTTTCTTTGAAGAATTTCTCTCTGTCTTTAGTTTTCTGCAGTTTGAATAGGAAATGTTGTAGGCTCTTTGGTATTTGTCCTGCTTGTGGCTCTCGAAGTGTCCCTGATCTGGGGTTGGCAGTGTGTCATTAATTTTGGGTAAATTCTCTGTCCTCATTCCTTCAAGTTGTCTTCTGGTCCGTGTCTCCTTCTTTCTCCTTCTGGTATCTCAGTCATGCACATGTCATACCTTTTTGAAAATTGTCCCACAGTACCTGAATGTTCTGGGTTTTTTTTTTTTTCCCTGTTTTCACAGTTTTGTTTAGGAAATTTCCATGGGGCTATCTTCAAGATCAAGTTTTGGCTGTGCCCATGGTCCTGATGAGCCCATCAAAAGCATTCTTAATTTGTTACAGTGTCTTTGATTTCTAGCAATTGCCTCTTGTTCTTTTTTAAATTTTCCATCTCTCCACTTCTGTTACTCATCTGTTGCAACTTCTCTACTTTCCCACAAGAGCCTTAATGTGTCCCTCACAGCTATACCCTGCTCCCCGTCCATCGTTCTCAGATCCGGGTCCCACTTGAGTCTGAGTGCACGGTGTCAACTCTTCTGAGGGTTTTCTCTGGGGCGCCTGAATGGCTTTGTTGGGTAAGCATCCGGCTCTTGATTTCTGCTCAGGTCATGATCTCGGGGTCTTCAGATCGAGCCCCACATTGGGCTCTGTGCTGAGTGTGGAACCTGCTTAAGATTCTCTCCCTCCCTTTGTCCCTCCCCCATTCCTCCTTCTCCCTCTAAAAAACAGAACAAAGCAAGTGTTTTCTCTTGCCTTTATCATGCTCTGTCATTCTCTTCTTGGAAGGTCACCATGATGTCTGGGTGGTGAGACCTGAGGTAAATAGCCTGTAACCTACTGTTACATTACTGGGACCGCATTGACCTGCCCCTGGTTCTTTGAGTTCATCGAAACCTGGTGAGCTAAGAGAAGGGAGCACTCTACTTGTGCCTGCTGACATCAGATGGAAAGTTGAAGAAGCATTGGAGAACCATCAGGGCAAGGGATCAGGAGCCCATGTTTGCCCAACATCTGCTCTCCCAACCCAGCCTTGCCCCATCCTCTGCACCTTGGTTTTTTGCAGCAGCGTGTTTATGAACACAGTTGAAAACCAAACTGCCCGTCCACTATCCCGATGCCTGGAGAGACCTGTCTGCTTCTGCTGGATGTGAAAGCATCGTCCTTCAAAGTCTGGTGTGCAAGACCTCTACCTTGAACACAATTTCTACTTAGAATCCTTGAGTTTCTGAAACAATGTTGACAACTCAGGGTCCCTCAGCTTAGGGATCTGTGATTCTACTAGTGGCTATGTGGGTCGGTGGCCACTGGGGCCATCCAATTTGGCCCATTCCTTCATCGCCAACACACAGCCATGATCCTGTCTTTGACCGCCTTGGCTTATCTTCGCTTCTGACCTCCTGGACCTGGCCAGGATTCTTTCTAATCCCATGCTGACTCAAAGTAGACTGGAATCTGCGTGTGTGCAGCATCTGCAGCTCTAAGACATTCTTTGAGGTTGTCCCTGACACTCCTGAGCGGCTGGCTCTGGGGCCAGGCTAGGGCTGCTGTCCTCGGACCCCCAGGCCTGCCCAGCTCGCTGTTTCTCATCCCAGCCTCAGCGCCCGTGTCAGGAATGCCAAGATAACCCAGCTGCTAGGGCCGGCTCATGTCTTTCTTCCTCCAACAGCTTGGGGAATGCTTGCTCTTCTGGAGGGCGGGGAGAGGCAGCCCATATTTGTTGACTTTTGAGAATTGCCTCTTTTGTGTCTTGCGCTCTGCTGTAAGAATGCTTCCTTGCAGAAAAAACGTATTACCTTCTCATGGAGCATCAAAAGGGGTGACGAAGGAAACAGCAGGAGTGAGCTATGCTTCCGTGACGACGGCAGATTGTTATCCCACCGTACTTGTTGTGTGGATTGACCCAACTCCGGGAGGCTGGCTGCCCTTTCTTTCTGTAGATGATGAAAACCTCAAAATGCCCGGCGTGACCTGCACCTAACAGAACGAAAAAACGGAGGAGGTTCTGGACAGAGGGAAACAATTAGATCAAAACGATGTTTTTGATTTTCCCTCTATGATTATTTCTGTTGTCAAGGTATGTGTGAGACGCTAAGGCCACAGGGCAAGGCCAGGGTGCGGGGGTGAGAGTCTGTGGCCAGTAGAGACCACTTGCTCGGGCTGTGCTGCCCTGGAGTAGTGGTTATCAGGCAGAAGGGGTCGCGCTGGTGCAGGACTCCATTTCTGAGAGTTGCGGGGGTCCTGGTGCTCCCTCACATCCTTTGCTCATTGAGCCACGCTGACCTCCTGGAGCCCGGCGGTGTGCCCACTGCTTGGCAGAACTCTCCAAAGGGTAAGTTATGGGTTCTTCCCAGGCTGAGTGTGTTGACATGGCCGGCCAGATCTCATGGAGCAGGGGCTGGCATGGGTCCCTGACCTGCCTGTCCCTGGTCCCACACAGAGGTGTGGCCCCACACTTCTGCGCCCACAGTTCCCACATGGCACTTGGGCACCGGGACACCGGCAGTCCTGGCAGAGAAACAGAGAGAGATCACAAGCCGACAGAGCAGCAGGCAGAGGGAGATGGAGAAGCAGTTCCCCACTGAGCAGAGAGCCCGATGCTGGGCTTGATCCCAGGACCCTGAGATCATGACCTGAGCTGAAGGCAATGACTTTACCGACTGAGCCATCCAGGTGCCCTGCAGATCATAGATTTAATGAACCATTTTACACAACCTGGACGAGAGCTTCTCCATTCCGGAAGGGAAATTCTGCCATTCGTGAGGTTGCTTCTGTGGACGTTGGTCTTTTTCCGGTGTGATGCCGCCTACACGGGCGTCTCAACAGCAGGGCTCCCGGACCCCACTCCTGTCCGTGGCAGATGGGGAGTGCAGCCCCTGGCATCCCTGTGTCCTTTCCTGTGGCTAGCTGTGCTTCCCATGTACTCGCTCCCGTGTGGGCGCCCCTGCCGCGTGGGGCTTGGGGGCAGCCCAGCTGATGTCGCATGTGAGCTTGCAACAGTGTTACGACTTTGCAACTACACTTGAAGATGTTTTCCCTGATCTGTCATCTCAGAACATCACAGGGTTTTAAAAAGAAATGAAAACGTAGCATGGACTGTGAAGCAGAATTATACTCAGAATTTAAGAAGATTAAAAAGAGGGGGGGGGCATGTGGGAGGCTTGGATTCAAAATCTGTCCATCCCTAAGCCATACGGTCTTTGTTTTGGACAGGTTAGCTGTCTTTGTGGTTAAAAAACAGAGGTGTTTAACTGGATAGCCTCTCGTTGAACTTTTAGGTTTTTTTTGTTTGTTTGTTTAGAAAGATTTTATTTATTTATTTGACAGAGAGAGACACACAGTGAGAGATGGAACACAAACAGGGGGAGTGGGAGAGGGGTAAGCAGACTCCCCGCTGAGCAAAGATCCGGAAGTGGGGCTCGATCCCAGGACCCTGATATCATGACCCGAGCTGAGGGCAGCCGCTTGATGACAGCCACGCAGGTGCTCCAGAGCTCTTGGTTTTAATATCTATGATTCTCCAAAATGAAATCCCACTGGATATGCGCTGGGAGGGCCCGTCTGGGTGCATGTGTGGGTCTGGGAAGGTGATGGGCCCCAGACTTTACCGGCACATGACAGCTGGTCTTTCCTGTCTAGGTTTTGGGTTAGGGGGTGTTGTGCGTAGATGAACTCATGCAGCCCTAATAATACCTCCATCCGAATGCTGTTGGCCTGGTTAGGAGGAGGTGGAGCCACCACCCACCCCCACCTGCAGGCTCAGGACTTCCTGACCCTTCCAGGAACCGTGTCTCCTCTCTTGGCAGACGACCAGCCTCTTCACCATTCCTACTTGGCCCGTCTTCCTGTTCCCCGGGGCGATGGGAAACACGAAGTCTGTCTCGCCCCGTGTTACTTGCCGATTGCAATGATCAGTAGCGTGACCAGGCCCCAGCTCTGTCCCTCAGAGAGAGGGCAGCCTCCCGACTGTTTGCTTACTGCTTCCTCCCTGCCGTGGCTGCGGGGCAATGTGGACATGAGGCTGTTTGGAAGGAGTGTGAGTCACTGGTAACTGCCCCTCATGCTAGGAAACGGGACCAGGCGCAGCCAGTGAGTCGATGGTTTCTTCTACACAAGTCTGTGTTCTGTCGCCATGATTTGCAAATAGAGCTTGCGACGAAGGACGGTAATCCCACCAAAGGGTGCCTGGGGGGCTCAGGGGGTGAAGCCTCTGCCTTCAGCTCAGGTCACAATCTCAGGGTCCTGGGATCGAGCCCCACGTTGGGCTCTCTGCTCGGCAGGGAGCCTGCTTCCCTTCCTCTCTCTCTGCCTCTCTGCCTACTTGTGATCTCTGTCTCTCTTTGTCAAATAAATAAATAAAATCTTTGAAAAAAAAAAAAATCCCACCAAAGACAGAAGCAGATGTCTAAGGCCTCCCCTCGGACTCTGGTGCTGATGGGGAAGATATTCATCCCACATTTCTGTTTTGTCTCGCAGATGCTGGGCAGCTGGAAATGTCTCTATCTGGAAATTGACAATATCATCGAGGAGCTGTACTTACAAGTAGGATTTATTAGCTGATTGGCCAATCCCTTGGAACAGCCTTATTTATTAACAGATTTGATGAGGGACATCTGGGGGGCTCAGCTGGTGAAGCGTCTGCCTTCGGCTCAGGTCATGACCTCAGAGTTCTGGGATGGAGCCCCACATTGGGCTCCTTGCTTAGTGGAGAGTCTGCTTCTCCCTCTCCCCCTGCCCCTCCCCCTGCTTGTGCTCGTTGCCTCTCTCCCTCTCTTCGAATAAATAAATAAAATCTTTTAAAAAATTAAAAAAGGAGATTTGATGAACTAGTGCACAGATGTGATACACATACGCATGAAATTTTTCTCAGTGTGGTTTGGCTGAAGACAGTAACCCAGCTGGATCCCACCTAAACTCCAACAACAGACTGTCATTAGAGCAAGTGTGGCTTCCCCCAGTGACAAAATGCTGCTCATCTCTGAAATAATATTGTATAGAAATCTCTTTGCTTTCTGTTTTCACCTTTTTTTTTTTTTGCATCAACATCAGGAAAGTAATATACATAATGTTGAAAGCACGTTTCCCTGGAGTTGGGATTTTGAGTCATTTTAATGGACTTATTACATCACAGATAATGTAATCTGGAGTTTCAAAATCTTACAAAGACACGTAACATACAAACACACATACTGCCAAATATATGGAAATAATTATTCTTAATAATGACTAATTAGGAGGTCTCAAGCAGGCCTGGGAGTGTTCTGCTACTCTCCTTGCTGGTAAGTCGAAGAAAGTAGCTGTTGCCAGGACTATAGCACTGAAGGCAGACATGCTTTTGTCCCAAGCTGAGGTGGGCTTAGCTGCCCAGACCCTCTTCCTTGGCACAGAACACAGTGAGAAAATCCTTCAGATTTTGGCTTAAAAATACCATGGTTCTCCTTTCAAGATTGGGCATTAAAAATACCAAGGTTCTCTTTTCATAGTTTATCATAAAAATATTACGGTTCTTTGGATTGAAAATATCCTGGTGAGAAATACTTCCTCGGCTCTGGACTTTTAAGTGATGATAACGGATGTGGGGCACTGCACGGTTTGTGTCTGAATTCTGGTTGACCGTGGCTCTAACGCACCCCAGCATCCGGGTGGGGGCTTGTCCTGGGAACCCGGTGGTGGGGCTCCCGGGCTGGCAGGTGTTGGCATTGGCTGGGCGGGCCCTTGCTCACGTCCTGGGGTGGACAGGCTTGTCCCGAGACCTGGACCCAGGTACACGGAGACATGGGGTCCTCCCTGCTTGCTGTAGCCTCCCTGCACTGGGAGCCTGGATTTCCAACCCGCTCCCACCTCAACATACACCCCTGGTCCCTGAGAGCATAGCCAACGTGCACTGCTTCTTCTCGGCCACTCGCTCCTGGGTCCCCAGCAAAGTGAGGCCGGTGCCCAGTCCCACAGCTTCGCAAGTAGAGGGTGACTGGGCCTTTTTGGTTTTCCCATGTCTTCTCATCTTTGTCACATGTGACTCCCCAGTGGCCCCCTTTCCTCTAGGAAATGCTGCCGTGCTTCTGCATGGGGAACTCGGGTTCTTCTCAGTCCTCCTCCCTCCTCCCTGGCCCCTCCGTGGGCCCCGCCAACGGCGCTGTCCGCAGATTTCTGGCTGTGGCTGTCTTCCTTTCCACACTGGGCATCCTCTCTAGGTTGCAGCCATAGACGAACTATTTGTGTCCCCCAAACTGTGTGTGGGAGTCTGAACCCCAAGGTGGTGGTAGTTGGGGGTGGATCTTGGAGGCGATGAGGTCACGAGGGGGGAGCCCCTTGAGGGGGTTGGTGGCAGGAAGGCAGTCCCCAAATCTGCCGGCTCCCCGTCTCCCATCTCCAGCCTCCAGAGTGGTGGGGAGTCCAGCCCTGTTCGCGACACGCCGTCCAGCTGTGGTATTCTGTCTCGGCCCAAATGGATGGTCACCGGAGCCCTTTTCTTAGATTTGGTTTCCATTGTCCTCTCAAGGTCACTCCCAATGGGCCATCCCATGAGCACAGCACAGCCTCACCTCTCCCCATATTGTCTCTGTGCTCACCTCCTGTTCTGTCTCCTCCTATGCTCTCACCACGGCCCTCTGTCTCGTCACTGGGATCCCCGGGAGGGATCCCCCCTCACTGCCATGCTCCTTCCTGCCCCCCTTTGTCCCCTTTCCTGCTCATTTGGACCCCAGTCACCCTTTGGGACCCCGCATAGTCAGCCAGGGGCCAGGAATGGCGGGGACTTGGGATCCGGGGACCGAGCCCGTCCCGTGTGCAGATGCAGGACGTCTGGGGACTCCTGACATTGCAAAACGACTTTCTTGAGTAAAACGATGTCCTGACACTTTCCAGCTGCTGTGGAGGAGAGCGAGGAACCTCGCCGAGCCGTGTGGAGACCAAAGGGAAACGGCAGAGAGTCACGGGGGCTGCGTTCCTCGACAAACCGTGTCGCACGGAGTATTTCTCGTTGCACAATGCATTTTCGAGCACAAGTGTGGGGATTACTGCTGTCGGTAGAATTCTAAATAGAAATAACCAGGGCCGGTTTTCCTAAGTTATTTCCCAAGGAATTTCCACGACTGTAATCCAGGGTTAAAAATAACTCAGGAAATCAGACGAAAGGGCGTAAGGAGAAGCTTATCATCCCTAAACAAATGTAAAAACAAACAAATTTATCAAAGCCAGCCAGGGAAGGCTCAGCGACGCCAAGGCCTAGGGGAACGCCGCACGCCGAGAACGGGGACTGGAGGTCTGTGTCCCGAGAGCTGGACCGACCTCCGTCCTCCCGCGGGGCCTGAGGCTGCCATCGGAGAGCGGGTCTTGGGGGACTCCGCCAGCCCCTACGCCGTGGTGAGAACTCACTGCAGGCGGTCCTCTCTCCCCTAACGGCTGTCCCAGGACCTGCCTGAGATTTAGGGACGCAGAAGGCAGGGCTCACGTGTCCTCAGGGGATCTTACTCCTGTGAGGGGACATGGTGCTCACATTTTCTCTTCTCTGAGAGAGGGAAGGCTGTGCTTGGCCATGCGCCAGATGCACACGCTGGGACAGGAGCCAGCGAGAGGCCGGGAGGGCTCACTTGGTGGGGGTGGGGGGCACAGACAGTGGGTCTGCTGGTCTCCAGGGCTGGGGCCCAAAATCTGTCTCTGGGCCCACCTGCATGCACTCTCGCTTTTTTTTTTTTTTTTTTCTTTTTTAACCAACAACTTTAATAAAGGCATGACAATGGTTGAATGCCGAAGGGACAGATGTCCCCCAGTGTCTCAGTCCACTCGGGCAGTCGTAACAAAGTATCGCAAACGGGGCAGCAGTTTAAACCATAGAATCTATTTCTCCCAGGCGTGGAGGCTGGAGGTCCAGGATCCAGGTGTGGGCGGAACCTGTTCCTCCTGCGGCCTCCCTCCCGGTGTCCCCACAGGGCTGTCCCTCTGTGCAGATCTGGGTCCTGGCCTGATCTTCCTAGAGGGACTCCAGCCCTATGAGCTAGGGATCACCCCGAGGATCTCATTTTACCCCAATCACCTCTTTTCACGATGCTCTATCCAAACGAGGTCACATTCTGAGGTTCCGGGGTTTAGGATGTCAAGATGGGAATTTGGGGGGACACAGCCCCAGTCATAGCAAGAAAGAGGCACCTGCTTCTTCACCACCAGGGAGAGTGACATGTGAACAGAGAGCAGGCAGGATCCAGCACAGGTGTGCGCGGACCCCAGCTGTGTACCAGCTGTGCATCCCGCGGCCGCTGCCACGGTCAGAAGCCTTCCTGCCGTTTGCTCACTGGGAACGTGTGAGCCATGATCTGGCACCAGGCGTTAGGAACGTTCGGTTCCGTTTTGGAGCTAGACCCAGGGTAAAGGCCTCCGGGGAACGCGGCATTTCACGTCCCCGTCAGGAAGTGCAGAGGCTCTGTGCCCTCGGAGACATAGACCGAGAGTGGCCGAGTCACAGGCAGGGGAGATGTGCTCGCTACTCGGAAAACGCTTCTTGGTTTAAGTGTTAGTGGAAACCTTGTCTGAAGTTAATCTTCCTAGATGGAAATAGGGATATTTCTTGCAAAAGACCTAGGTACCAACTTCTGGTAATGACTCCACACCCAGCAGTGGGAAAAACACTACGTTCTTTTTGCTTGTCCCTGCATTGTGTGTTTGATTCACTCTCAGGGAAAAAACGAGATTTGTTCAGAGAAAAAACTGCCTTCCATCCAGCCATGTCCTGTGCCTGAGCACTCGGGTCCTGTGACAGATGGAGATGGGCCCCCTCCAGGCAGGGACCTGCGGTGGGTCTGCCGTCCGCACGACCTCGGCCGGGGGCTGGATTTCACAGCGGCGCTGACGGGCATCAGGGGCGCTGACCGGTATTTCTGGTTCCTCTCACTCTACATCTGGCTCAGATGTGAGTCTGTCCCCTTGAACATGTGCAGGGCTGTGCCACCTGCTTCTGCCCGTGACGGGCTAGTAGAAGTGACAGGTACCGAGCCAGAGGGAGGCTTCTGGGGTCGGAGGGAGCCTCATGTCTTCCTCCCTTTGGCGATGGCTGTGGATCCGTTTCCAGAAAAGTCTCATCAGGACCCCTGTGGTCGGGACCACCTGGAATGGGCTGTGTATTCCTGTTCTACTTTATGGGTATGCTGTCCCTGTCTTTTTGCTCAGGTCTGCTTACCTTTATATGTGTCTGTCCCTTTCTTTTACTCCAACTGCATTTTTTTTTTTGAACTTTTATACATGGAATTTGAAGCACCTATTTGACAAATGGATAAAATTAATCACACTTCTGGGAAATGACCCTTTCACAAAGGTCAACAAAAACAAGGTGCCTTAAATGATTTCTAAAATCTTAGAACACACCAAAGGTTAGAAAGCAGCGATGCTGACCAGGATTCTCTTTTTGGCCAAAGCGAAGTCGATGTGGGTTTACTTCTCGCCTGAAACAGTAAAACACACTGGGGAATCCATGAGATGCTGTTAGGACACCAGAGAGCAGGCGGCCGGCTGAGTGCTCCGTGAGAGGCAGGAACGGCACAGGGGAGCCCACAATGGCCCCAGCTGTTGGTCTGGGAGACTTTCCCAGAGAAGGTGCCGGAAGGGGGCACTGGGAGAGCCTCTCAGGCTCCCTGGTGGAGACAAGCAGAGAAGGGGGACCAAGTGTCTGGAGCATAATTTGCTGGAGGGACAGAGGGACATTTGAGAGAAGTCTGGAGATCTGCGGGGAGGGGGCAGCCGGTTTGTCCGACTGAAGACAAGATTATGAAGCAGTTCCCCAGAGCCACGGAAGAAGCACCTGGGAGGCATAGAAGGAACAGCGCCCGGTCCTCCCCACTCTTCTGTCGGGCTGCCTGGAAAGGCTCCAGGTCTGTGAGGAATGGGACAGTGGACCCGGAAAGGTCTTGCCTGGGAGCGGTACACATAGCTCCAGACTGAGCATGACTCTGGTCATGACGAACACGGTTAAAACCAAAAGGTTTGGGACCGTTTCAAATCATTGAACCAATCGAAGCTTAAGAGTGTTTGCAGGAATGCAGGCGTGTCAGCACCAAAGTGAAATTCATAGTGTGTGGCATCCAGCAACGGTGCCCAGCCATGTCGACACACGGGGACCCAGAGCCACAGCGAGGGGACAGCAGAGCGCTGGGGACCATCAGGCCTGTGTGGAACCGGAGTCCTTGGCGTGGCAGAGAGGCAGAGAGAGAAAGGGCCAGATAAGTCACTGCCAAACGCTTCCCAAATCAGGTGGGAAGTGTCAAAGTACAGATCAAAGGGGTCAGTCACCGGACACAGGTCCTGTTTAAATGGCTCCCCACTGGTGACAAAGGGAGTGAAGTTCTCAGAGAAGCCAGTAAAATGCAGTGTGTGATACCAGACATACGGGGAGAGAGATGCCGGCCCAACTGCTGTTGGAAACCCGCAGACAAGAAAACAGCATCGTCTCTAAAGCACAAACACAACAGCAAACTGGATGGCTTTCCTGCCTCCTCGGAACCAAACACGCCCCCAAACCAAACCAAACCAAACCAAAGGCCCCGTCAACCTCACCTTCTAGACCTGGTGCAGATCAGCTCGGAAGTGACACTACATGTGGGTTTAGACCATGCACAAGAACCACGAGAAACGTCCAGGGAAATCACTTCACTTCAGGAGGCTCCTGGCGCCGGTTCTGACACGGGAGCTGGTCGGGGTCTGATGAGAACTGCTGGGGTCCAGGATGGTCACCCTCTCCCCTGCAGGCACAAGGCTGCCCCCCAGCAACTGTCTCTAAAAATAAACACAGAAAGGATGTGTCAGCTTAGCCATCTTTTAGGAATGTTTTCTTTTGATTCTGGTGTAGTCAGCTTAGAGCACTATTAGCTCTGGGGCTGTAGTATGGCCATTCAACACTTCTACGCACGGCTCAGGGCTCCCTGCAGGCCATGCACACGTGCTCGTTCTAGAACCGCAGGTGCCAATGGAGTGAGGCTTGATGGTGTTTAACCTGTTCCTACTGACCGGTGTCTCCAAGGTGGGGTGGGCCCGCTCAAGGACACTGGCGATGGTGCCCACCGTGAGGGACCCCGCGGGCTCCCCTGAAGAGAGAAGTGGGTCCGCCAGCCCCAGCACGCCCGGTGCTGAGCGGTGAGAGGCTCACGCAGGTGTGTGAGCCGTCAGATGCTTCGCCGGCCGGTGTCGGCAGGTGAGAGGAACCACGGCAGGTGCTGACACCCATTCTGAACACAGGATTTCCAGGAGTGACTCCCTAGAGTTCCAAGACCGAGAAGCTTCTTATACTGTTAAACAAGTGAGATGTGTTTCTGATTCCTTTTCCTTAGAGCTAAGCCGCCCCTCTCCCCACGCGGTTATATGAAGGCTTGGAAACCCTGTTGTTTTCTGCTGGGGACACTAGCTGGATTCAAGACACTCACCCAAGGGGTCACAGAACTGAGAGTCCATCAGTCAGGACAGACGCAGGTAAGGGGACCTTTCCTGTGAAACTCAGGACGTTGCTCCCCACACTGAGTGAGGACGGAGTGCCCCCTGCTGTCACAGAACTCCCCAGTGGCCTGGGCCGATTCACTCAGCCTGGTGTCGGGGTGGCCGGCTTTGTCCCTCTCCGTGGACTAGGCCTCCTGGCTCCCCACATCCCGGAGTCTTCTGCGTGCTTCTGCATGGGACGCGTGCCAGCCCTGGGGGCTGGGGGACCCTGGTCATTGGCACTGGCATCACCTGTCATCCTTCCAGCGAGCCTGTCCCCCATCCAGTCTTGGGGCCTCCACGGTCAGGCCCTCGGGGCCACCCCCTTAGCCGGACCAGCCAAGCCCAGGTCCCCAGCCTGGCTTCGTGAGGGATGGGTGCAGGTCAGCACCCTGAGGAATTGCACACTCACGGGGGCGTTCCAGTGGACGTCAAGTGCAGCCGAGGCTGGGGCCACGGGGACCCTGCTCCCAGCAACCCCCACAGGTGGGGTCGCAGGCGCCACAGTGCTGGCTGAACAGGAAGTGGAACTCATCTGGCTTGGATGTTCCATCCACTCTTCTCTGCTGGGTGCCAGCCCTTGTGGCTGGGGCCAGCGAAGTCCCGCCGTGGCCATGCGAGGTCCGTCCTGCGTGGTTTCCTGTGGGAGATCGCGGGTGTCTCAGCCTCCACACCTCCGGTGCTCGGCCTTCCAGGATCCTTGTGGCTGCCCTGGGCACAGTCCTCTCCGTGCCAGCAGGACCACCCACCCCGTGACGGCCGGCAGTGGATCAGGACCCCGCCCATGTCTCCGGAGCGGGGGTGCACACTGCCTGTGGTTGAGAATCTCGTGAGTCCCACGCGCCTGGCAGGGCCTCCTCCCGTGCAGCCGTGACGCTCTGGGACGTGCAACCTCGGCCCCACCGGCCCGTCCCATGCGGCAGTCCCTTCAGCTGGCACCTCCTTCTGCTCGGTTTGCTGGGATGATTCTGGCCCTGTCAGCCCCTCTAGTGTGCTTCTGTGGGTTGGCGGGGGACGGCGTTCTGCCCGGCCCTGGACTTGTCACCCTCACCGAGGACGGGGGTCTTGCACAAACCCACTTGTCGCAGCCGAAGCTTTAGGTTCCATTCAGAATGTGGCTCTCTGTTTCCGAGGAGGACTCGGGGCTGGCAGACCAGAAGTCATGGAGTTGGAGAAAACCACCCAGTGAGAGAAGAGATGATGCTGCGGACAGACTGGCAAGGGTTGGGACTCTGTCTAAGGCTTTGAATGTCCTCACCGAAGTCATTCTGGACCTCGATATTGTCGGTGACACCTACAGAGCTCAGATGCCCTTCTTCCGGGCGTGGGCTTGCACGTGTATTTGTGTCCCAGTCACAGCAACTGTCCCCCTTTCCAAAACAGAGAGATTGACAGCTGAGAGATGCGCTCACTCCCAGAGGGTTTGCTGGAGACTGACCCCTTGTGTCCCCTCCAAGTTCATGGGTTGAAACGGAGTGCCCAGTATGATGGCATTGGCATGGAGCCTGAGGGCCAGCAGGAGGGTGGGTCTAGCGTCCTGTCCCAGAGCTCCAGACGGCCCCCAGACCCTCCTGCCCCGTAGAGGGACGGCTCCACCCAGGACCAAAAGCGGGTTCTCCTACCTCCAGAGCTGTGAGATCACTTTCTGTGTTGTCAGCCCTCCACCGTGGGACTTGGGACAGAAGCCCAGAATTGAACCTTCCCGGATCAGTGATGCCCCTAGTCCTGCCTGCTTCCCATCAGGGGTCAGAGGCACCTGCTGGTGGTCTGGGCAGAATGGTGGGGTGGCCAGGGAAGGGGCCATCCTGGAGCTGAGCCATTAGGATAGGGTCACAGGGCTCCGTTGTCTGTCTGGCCGGCCTGGCAGTCCAGAAAGGCTCTGTCCCCAAGGGAGACATGCTGGAAGTCCTCTGCCAAGGAAAACATTCTTCTGGCCCCTGACCTTGCCCCTCCTTGGCCCCACTCGTACACGAACCAAGCAGGCCCATTGGAGCAAAGGAGCCTTACTCTGCCATGCCCAGGACTGCCAGTCGAAGGGCACTGGCCCCGAAGTCCCCCGGGGCTGGCTGCCGGGTGCCTGTCTGAGGGTGCCTGGCCCGCACATTCTGTGGCCCGTGCAAAGTTGCCTTTTCCAGCATCCATTGCAAAACTTCTGGGAAAGGAAGCATGTCCAGTCGGATGGGGTTGATAAGGGGGTTGAATAAGCCTGGGTCATGGAACCATAACGACGAGGAAGAAAACCCAAAATAAGATTAAGGTGCTGGCATCTGAATGCAGGTAGAGTAAAAACAAAGTCATTAACACGTTGTTTGTTTTCCCAGAGTTTTGGCCACTG
>NC_081560.1:93959001-94151339 GCF_022355385.1 Mustela nigripes | reverse complement strand
TCCTGGCAAGCTGAATGGGCCCTGCCAGGAGCAGCGAGCATGCACAAGCCACCGTGTGGGGAGGACAGGGTGGGGGGTCCAGACAGAACTGCATAGTTCTGCTTTGCTTTGACAAATGCTGTGACGCAGGTCCCTCTTGCAAACGCATACAGCAGCCTTAAAACCGGTCCTGCATGGTCCAGGCTGGAAGCCCCTGCTTTCTACCCACCTTGCCATTGGGATGTGTGGTGTGAGGTGGGGATGTGCAGCCCTTTTGTGCTTCTGTGTTTCACGTGCTGCCTGCTCTCCCCAGAAGCTGTGGTCTACTCCCCAGCCGGTATACCTTGCTCCCACTGACCACCCGCTGCCACCTGGTCCTCCATACAAGCCGGAACTCACGTGCGCCTTCTCTAACCCAGCAGGGGCAGCATGTGTCCAGGACCCGTCGTGTGACAGGCTCAGTGCTGGGTATTGTGCGTGGCCTGTGTTATTCTCGCTGCTCCTGGCAAGCTGAATGGGCCCTGCCAGGAGCAGCGAGCATGCACAAGCCACCGTGTGGGGAGGACAGGGTGGGGGGTCCAGACAGAACTGCATAGTTCTGCTTTGCTTTGACAAATGCTGTGACGCAGGTCCCTCTTGCAAACGCATACAGCAGCCTTAAAACCGGTCCTGCATGGTCCAGGCTGGAAGCCCCTGCTTTCTACCCACCTTGCCATTGGGATGTGTGGTGTGAGGTGGGGATGTGCAGCCCTTTTGTGCTTCTGTGTTTCACGTGCTGCCTGCTCTCCCCAGAAGCTGTGGTCTACTCCCCAGCCGGTATACCTTGCTCCCACTGACCACCCGCTGCCACCTGGTCCTCCATACAAGCCGGAACTCACGTGCGCCTTCTCTAACCCAGCAGGGGCAGCATGTGTCCAGGACCCGTCGTGTGACAGGCTCAGTGCTGGGTATTGTGCGTGGCCTGTGTTATTCTCGCTGCAATCCCTTCAGGCTGGCAGGGTCCTCCCATCACCGTCCAGGGAGGAGCAATGGGCTCTGCCCACGGACCCCCACAGGGAAAGGTCAGAGCCTGAATTAGGATCCAGGCCATCTGACTAGAATAAAATGTCCCTCCCTCCCTGCTCTGCAGGACCTTGTGTTTCCCAGGGTCGGGTCTGGCCTCTCCTGTCTCTGCACCCTGCCCCCGGCTCTGCTCCTGTTTCCCAGCTGTCCATCCCCGGAGGCACGGGCTCCCTTGCCCACAGCATCAGGTGGCAAGTCTGCACCAGGAGAGAGCCTGTGTGCACTTGACGTCCATGTGTTGGGGCTCTTCTCAGTCCATCATGCAGACAGGGTCAACCAAGTCCACTTCCTTTCTAGTGGTTTCTTCAATCTCCCAGCTCCTAGGGCCAATGAGAGGGTGGGCAGGTACAGACGGAGGGCACTGGGGCAGTGATGTGTCCGGGTGTGGGGCCTGGGGGGGCTACAGGGACCGGGTGGTGGAGAGCCGGCCGGCCGTGCTGGGGTCTCTGGTGGTCATCAGAGAGTCCATGTCCCTCTGGGGCCTTGCTCAACCTGCACCGCACCAGCACGCCCAGCTGGAGGCACTCACGGAACTGTCCGGGGCCTGGACATCCCCGGGGGTGATTTCCCGCCCTGAGGTGTGGACGGGCTGAGCCGAGGCCATGAAGTGAAGGTTCTGTAGGTTAGAAAGACCCTGCACAGCCTGGGTCTCCGGCTAGGGCACGGAGCGGCCCACCACGGGGACAGGACTCGCGGAGGTGGGGAGAGGGGACCCAGTGAGGAAGGCAGAGGGTGATGGACCCAGTGCTATGGGCTTCGTAGGACCCACCTCTCAGGTGGCCCAGAGCAAAGGCAGGGGACTGCCCCCCCGGCCCCGATGCCAATGCAGAAAGCAAACGAACATATTTGCCGGCCCTCAGGGACAAAACTGGCTTTCGGGGGTCTCCGTGGGTAAGAATGCTGGAGCTGCTTTGGTGCCTTTGGATTTGGGGTTAAAAATGCAATCTGTCACTTCTAAGGACTTCTAGGGATTTTCCAAGGCCAGTGCTACAGGCAGCCAAGTGCTCGGCACACCGCTCCCTTCACCCCTCCCCACGCACCCCTGCTGACGTCAGGGAATGGCCTTGGGGAGAGGAGGAACGCTGGCTCCTCCAGGTGGGGGTCATGTTCCTCAGCCTTGAGCAGAGAATTTCCAGGACAAGCATGGCTGCGGCACAGCGTCTCTTGCCACAGAATCAGGCGGACCAAGGGGCTGCGGGTGACAGTCACGCAAAATAGCTCTGCCATGTTCTCGCATGATGCGCTGTTGGTGGGGTTCATACCATGAGGAGAGACAGAGACAGGGAAACAGAGAGACAGAGATGGGAGACAGAGACAGCCAGAGGCAGAGAGACACGGAGAGATAAACAGACACAGACAGACACAGAGAGACAAAGACAGAGACAGAGACAGACAAACAGAGACAGAGACAAAGAGACAGAGACACAGAGATAGACACAGAGAGACAGAGACAGACAGACATAGATACAGAGACTGATACGGAAACATAGAGACAGAGAGAGACAGAAGCAGATGCAGATATAGAGAGAAAGAGACACAGAAACAGAGAGAGAGAGAGAAACAGAGATGTGAAACAGAGATGGACAGAGAGGCAGAGAGAGATGGAGAGACAGATAGAGAGATGGGAGACAGAGACACAGAGACAGAGAGAAAATAGAGAGAGAGAGACAGAGAGACAGAGACAGAGACAGACACAGGTACAGATAGACACAGAAACAGACAGAAACAGAGATGGGAGATAGAGATACAGAGACAGAGAGACAGAGATGGCAGACAGAGACAGACAGACAGAGATGGGAGACAGAGAGACACAGAGACAAAGAGAGACAGAGACACAGAGACAGACGTTGGAGACAGAGATCATGTAGAAGGTTGAAAGCCTGGAGAGAGGACCTTGCCTGTGTCTATGCAAACCCAGCTGGAGATCTTAGTGAAACAGAATATTTATTGGGGAATACAGTTTACCAAAACCCACACAAGTAGGTTGCCGAGGAGGCAGGAAGAGGAGGAGGAGGTGAGTTCACCAGCAGGCACACTTCACAGGAAAACTGCCGAACCTTATCGTCGAGTATATCACAGCAAGGCCTCAGTACGGGGAGTTCCAGCGAGCTTTTTGAGACGAGACTGAAACTTCGAATTCTTTTCATGAAGCAAATATAGTAACGATATTTAAACCTGATAAATAACCTAAAAAAAAGATTTCCAAACTAATGTTATTTTAAATAACCAAACAGAGCACCCAGACAAACTTTTAAACAAACCAATTCCAACATCACTTTGGGAACTAGTTAAGAATCCTCCCAGACTGACTGGTTTTAGCACCTTGCTCAAGGGCGAGTCAGCGTTAGGAAATGTGTTAATGCTATTTATCTTACGAATGGGTCTAAGGAAGAGACTCCCATGACTCCCCCCTTAGATGATACAAATGTCTTCAGTTAAAAGTCAACACAAATTTCCAGCTGAGGGAGCGGCAGAGGGACAGAGAATCCCAGACAGACTCTGTGCAGAGCGTGGAGCCCCACGCAGGGCTCGATCTCACGACCCTGAGATCATGACCTCAGCAGAAACCGGGAGTCAGACGCTCACCCAACTGAGCCCCCCAGGTGCCCCAGCAACATATGTCACAGGTAAGGGAATCAATATCCCTAGTGGATAAAAGACACCCCAAAACACTTTACTTTTCAGGAGTTACTTTTATTATGTTGAAATATCCTTTAACACTTTAGCACTTCCTCGGGTGAAGGGGAGCCCAGAACACGTATTTCTGATGGCACTAGCCTGTCCTCGCTGACACGCGTGAATTACACGCGCAGCATTGCTCTGTAACGTCGGTGATGAGGGTCCTGGCAGCTGAGGGCTGGCAGGGATGGCTCCCTGCTCTCTGGGGGCTGCGGGACCCCAAGGCTCAGGAACAAAGACGGGCATCGTTTTCTCTTTTGAATTTAAGTCTTTACCGCAGTTCAAATGCTCTCTCCCTCGTACACCAGTTCAAAGCTTCTTTAATTCGGTTAAAAGACAGACCGAGAATCACAAATTCATCAATGTTTGTCTTTCGGGATGTACATGTGGAGAAAAATATCTGGGCAAAAGTTCGGAATAAATTGGAATTATTTTGAAACAAAAAGCCCTATAAAATGGCTGTAAGGGAGGTAAAAATAGGTGATTCACAAAAAAGAGATGTAAAAACAGCTCTTACACTTATCAAACGGTGCCCGAACTTCACGCATGGCGAGAGGCACGCGCATCATAACGACACTGATGGGGAGAACGCAGGCTGTCGGGACTCCAAAACCTGGACCGTGTGCTCGGCGGGCGTCTGGCGGAGGGTCCCTGCTCTACTCTGCTGAGGGAACTCCTGGGGAGACAAACCTGGCGATATCCAAAATACAGACATCTTTACGCGCTGGCCCACAACCCCGCTTCTAGACATTTACCCCGAGGACACACCTCCCCACACAAAACCTCGTGTGTGCCCACAGCCACGCCTTGCAGCGTTGCTCGTCATTGCACAATATTGGAAATTACCGAACTGTCCAAGTATAGGACAGTGGCTTTAAAAAAAAAATAGGTTACTAACACAGAAGGAGAAGAAAGCAATTGTGTGGAAGAGGAAAGATGTGCACGGAGGGCTGGGAGCGGCTTCTCGGGGGTGCCGTGGGCTGTGGCAGGCAGACACCGAAGAAGACAGAGAGCACGCTGCGTAGTAAGAAAGAAGGGGGATAGCGAAGTACACGCGTGTCCGACAGTCCCGGCAAAAACAGCGGGGAACGCCGCCCGGGAGGGATGGAGGAGCAGAGAACGAGGGGACTGGGTCCTCCAGGGAGGGAACAGAGTCGAGGAAGGGCTGGGGCAGGGAGTGGATGTCTGGGTGCGTCTTCGAGGTCTGACTGCTGGAGACGAGTCAGCATTCCACGTACTCAGAGAACAGCATGAAATCAGCCGTCGCGGGGGTGCAGGGGAGCGCGAGCGGATCACGAGCGGGATGCATGGGGAGACGCGCTGCGCGCTCGGTGTGCAGGGAGAGTCGAAGCGAGCAACCGGCATGAGGCGACTGACGTGTCGTAAACGTGTCATTGCTGCAACGAACCCGACGGCGAACTGGGGGCCTGGTGCTGTGGCGCGGGGATGGGCCGGAGTGGCTCGGAGGCCGTCGTGGGTCGGCGCCACGATGACACGGACAACGCGAGTCAGGTTCTCGTCGGAGTAGGGAGAAGGCAAGGGGGGCACGCGGGGGGTTTGGTGGGGCTGGAGGGTCTGGCGTGTGCGTGTGTGAACGTGTGCACACATGCGCGTGTATGCTGGCGCATGTGGGTGATTGAATGTGTGTGCACACACGTGTGGATGCTGGTGTGTGCGTGAGTGTGTGCGCGCACGCGCGTGTATGCTGGTGTGTGCGTGTGTGAATGTGTGCACACACGTGTGTATGCTGGCACGTGCGTGAACATGTGTGCACACGCACGTGTATGCTGGTGCATGTGCGAATGTGTGCACACGGATGTGTATGCTGGTGTGCATGTGTGACCGTGTGTGTGCACACGCGTGTGAATGTGTGCACACACACACACACACGTTTTGTCTGGTGGGATTGTCCAGAAGCAGCATCTCAGGAGCAGTGAGCACTCCTAGCGTCCCGGTCTCGCTGAGATCACAAATCCCCATTTTTCATTGAAGAGAATCAGGGCTCCTGGGAGATACGGCCGCCCCAAGGTCATGGGAAAGAAGACCACAAGATGAGACTCCCCGCACATTTTATACGCCTACAAAGTTATCTTAAATATAGGTCGGAAAGGGTACCTGGGTGGCTCAGTCGTTGGGCATCTGCCTTCAGCTCAGGTGGTGGTCCCCCGGTCCTGGGATCAAGCCCCGCATCAGGCTTCCTGCTCGGCAGGGAGCTTGCTTCTCCCTCTCCCTCTCCTGGTCTCCCTGCTTGTGCTCACTCTCTCTGCAAGATAAATACACAAATATTAAGAAAAATAATTACAGTAGTAGTAACCAATAAATAAGGACCTGTTCTTTGGTGACATTTCTTCTGAGTCTCTGCTTTGTTTTCACATAGCCATGAATACGTGTATAATTATGTCAATAATTTTATTTTCTAGGTATCTGTGTAAATGAATTATATTTATGTGATAAACATCAAGTAGAAATAATATTTGTGTGTAATTTTTATCATATATGTAATTTCATTTCCATTTTCAAAAACGTATGGTATTACTAGTTTTTCCTGTTACTATAAAATAGTTGTTAAAATACACCACACTGCCCTGTAACGTGATGTGTCGCACGTGTCAGAGTTTAACAGACCTCTTCTCTTTGGCTGAACATCGATGTTCTTCCCCTCTTTCACCACCATGTATGTGAATATTTGATTTTTTTTTCTCCTTAGTAAGTGTGCCTAAAATAACTCCTTACAGGTGCCACAAGCACTGTGCAGGTCCTGACCCCGCGTCCTGCTTCTTCTGGGGACACAGGCTGCCACAGGTCCTGCGGTTTCCTTCTGTGCTCCTTTGGCAGCCTGGAGGGCGTCCGTGAGGATGAGTCCCATGGTCACAGGGCACCTGCTCTCAAGGACATGGCCGCAGTAGTGACGTTAATCTGTGGTGCATCGTGCCTCCACCCCCGCCAGCTGCTCACCTGCTCGGTGGGCTTCCCCCACCCAGCCTGCCGTCGTTGTGAGCCTGGGGGCATCCGGGAGAACCGGCATCAGCTTCCTCCTCCCCTTCGTGGGCTTGGGAAGACCTGATGTCCGCAGATGACGTCTGGCGCCGGGATGAAAGTCTGCTGAGTGCTCTCTGTCCTCCCGCGGCTGAACGCCTCTGGCTTTGTGGACACAAGGTGGCCCTTTGCAGTTCCCCTATCAGCGCCCTGCCCTGGTTCTTGTGAGTGTCCTGCCCTGACGTGGCCCCAGCACTGCCCTGATGGACCCAGGGTCTGGCAGCGTGTCCCACAAATGCCGGGGACCTTCCTGTGTGGACAAATGTTAGTTTCTCCTGTTTTTCTTTATGTTAGAGAGAGAGCAGGGGGAGGGCAGACGGAGAGGGAGAGAATCTCCAGCAGACTCGGCACGGAGCACAGAGCCAAGGCAGGGCTCAAGCCCACGCCCCCGAGGGCATGACCTGAGTGGAGTCAGGAGTGGGACGCCCAATCGACTGAGCCTCCCCGGCACCCGGCGCTGGCTTCTCTTACACGGACGTCCCTGACAGATGACAGGAAGACCCTGATTGTGAGTGATCGCACGTGTCCTCTCTCACATGCTGGGAGCAACTCCGGGCGTAGACGCCATGCACTTGCACACAACTCACACAAGTGTGCGCAGACGCCCACGCAGGCACACAGGCTCTCTCCACACACCACAATACACTTGCACATGCACACGCACACCACTCAGATGCTCATACGCAATACCCACATGCACACAATACCCCCCCATGCGCACACACACACACATACACACACTCACACACACGGGGGATCTTGTGCACACGCACATGCACACCCGCAGAAGCCGGGCTGGGGCCGTTCCGGTGACTTTCTCAACGACACGCGCTCCTCCTGCTCAGCTGGCTCGGAGCCGTTCGGAGCCTCGGCAAGTGACAGCGCCCATCAGCTGCTCCCGCTCGAACGCCCCTCTCTCCAGAGAGCCTCCTGTTGCATGGGCGCAAGGACCCAGGGCTGGAGTCATCGGGAAACGGGTCCCGTGAGATCGGGAGGAAGGAGATGGCCATGAGGGGTTCCTACCAGTCCGGAGAAAACCGCAGTTTACCATGGCAGACGTGTCCTCTCTTACCATTCAACTTGTCCTCAAACACTTGCTGAACTTATATTTCAGAAACTTCTCCAGTAGACCCGTGGCCAGTCCCCCTTCGTGTGAGGCCTTGGGCACGCTGTCTGTGAAGCTCAGAAGACCCCAGAGCAGACCAGCCAGGGTCCACTCATCTTTGGGGCCTGCTGTCCTGATTTTACCGTGTCACTCCACACCAGCCCCAGGCACCGAGGAGACATGGGTGGGAACGTTCTTTCCAGGAGGACCCGCTCTCCACCTTGGGCTGCCCGGGGCCCCTGGTGGGCTCCTCTGTGGGTGAAGCGAGGCCAGACTTAGTCGGCTGGAGAGGACATGCCGCAGCCCAGAGACTGTCTGCAGGGGAGCCGTGGGAAGCCACAGGCTGAGTCCCCGACCACACAGAACACCCAGGAGATGCCGGGTGCGTCCTGACCGGGTCCTTGTTCTCCAGAAACATCAGCTTCGGGCGCTAGAAGGGAAAAGGGTCTGGTGTCTCGCCGGGGCACTGAGGGGGAGGAGAAGACGACGCTGCCCTCCAGCCAGGCCAGGCCGGGCTCCTCACATGCCGGCCACCTCCCTTCACAGCCCCGTGGAACTCACCCCCAGGCTCTGCGTGCTGGACAGATGGTGGAGAATGGAGTACCTGTCCCCGCGTGGGGGCCGCCGGGTGCTCGCTGTGTCGCAGGTGGAGTGGGGAGGGAGGTGGCCCAGGCATCGCCAGGGGAGACCCCAGGAAGAGTTGGGAACAACATCCCCTGTATGGAGACATCCCAGACAGGACACACAGACATTCACATGTGGGAAAGCAGCTCACCCTGCCCCGGGGAAGACCGGTGCCGCAGGGCCCTCTTTACAGACGAGGAAACGGAGGCCCGGAGTTTGGTCTGGGTGACGCGCAGAGGGGGTGGCGGCCCCGGGGACTGGGCTCAGGCCACCCCACCCTGCTGGCTCATTTTCTCTGCTCAGTCCTTCCCTGGCGCGTTGGTCCACTCGGCCTCCCCCGTGGAGGTGGGAACCAAGGTCAGGAGCGCGTCGGCAGGCTAGGTTCCAAATGAGGCTCAGTGCCCTCTTCCCACATTCATGGAGAGGACAAGCATGACCCTGCAGGCAGCTGGGGGACCTGTGTCCCTGTGGGAACGCTCCGGGTTCGGGGGAAGCCCTGCCTGGCCAGGTGTAGGGAGTGGCCGTGCCTGGGAGAGGGACCGAGAGAGAAGGGTAAACACTCCCTCCATGTGGGGTGTAGAACAAGGCCACCAGTGAGGGCCCAGCGGGGACCAGAACAGGGACAGGGCAGGGGAGGAGATGGAGCCCCAGGACTGTCTCAGTGTGGGGCTCTGCAGACCTGCCCTCTGGGAGACGTGGGCACCACTGTGCCTCTCCCGCACTCCCCTGTTGTCTTGGGGGCTGTCTCCCCAGGTCTGTCCTGCCGGCGTGTGTGAGCCTGAGGGAGGCGTGGCCGTGTTACACCTGTGTCTCCCGCATCTGGCACGAAGCAGGTGCTAACAAGCGGCGATCCCCTTTCAGGAGAAGGAGTGGCGAGGCACAGGGACTTGTTATGACCCTTGCAAGCAGGTCCATGCCAGAAGGGACAGCCCAGTCCCAGAAACATCTGCTTTCCATGAGGGCCCAGAGGGTGCTTGCACACAGAGAAGAAGAGAAGGGAGACAGGGCGTCAGTGGGCAGTAGCGCTGAGCAGTCTTGCAGGGGCGAGAGGTTCCAGAAGCAAGGGCTCCTGCTTGAGAAAGGTGCCCGCGGAGCTGTGGACAAGAGGGTACAGATTCTCAATCACCATGTTGAAGTCACAGTCCCCAGGGTCACTGAGTTGCCAGCACCACTGGGGGTGGTGAGGGTCTCTCAGACGACGTTCCCCACGACCCTCCATCCCCCTTGCGGAGCACGGCCAACCCGGTGTGTCCGCAGCAGGACTCAGACCGGCGATCTGTCCCCGGGACCCCGGAAAACGGATGAGTATTTTCATTGTGAAGATTCCATTTCTGGTGTTTGTCAGGTGCTAGAAGTACGTCCAACTTTGCCCCAGCAGGAACCACATGGGTGGGGGTGACGGTCGGCCCATGGGCGCCCGGCCAAGGTGGGAGGGAGGCCACAGCCCTTACACTGTCGCTGTGCCTCCCCACGGCTGCCCGGTGAACCCTGCCCGGCCCTGGGGACAGTGCCTGGCTGAGTGCCCACGGCTCTGCCCACTTCTCCTGTGAGCGTGTCGGGAGGACGTGCCGCGGAGAATCTGTGGCCCCACCTGCTAGGTGCCCACCGCCACGCCGAGCCGCTGCCGGCGTCACTGCCTCCCACGACGTCTCCTGTCACGCGCTGCGTTGTGGTGAGGGGTGGGGGGAGGGCGCCCCTCCAGGGGACACGTCAGTCCTCAGCACCCCCGGCAACTCCCTGACTTCGGGTAATTGGAGCCTTGACGTGACTTTCCCTTCAGTCTTTCCATTCGGTTAGCGGCACAAAGGCCAAAACAAAACTCAATCTGCCCTGTGCTTTGTTTCAAAGGGGGAAAAAAAGCATTTTCTTGTTTGCATTCTTAGACAAATCTCTTTAAAGAGTTCTCTGGTTCTGTGTGTTGGGTCTCCTCTCCCCTGCACGGGGACGCCTGGGTGGCGGGCGCCGGCTCCAGCAGAGCTCCCAGCTGCTCAGGGAGGGTCTGGTGTGTGCGTCCAGGGGACTGAGCTCCCGATGCTCTTACCCGTCTCGGAAGCCCAGCCCTCGCTTGAAAACCTGGTAGTGGCTTCTCCTGCTGAAGGACCGAAGTCACAGGCTGTCCCCATGATGGATCCCATCCTTGTTTCGGGGCCTTGTGCCTGCTCTCCATTCGGAGGAGACAGTCCAGCCACTTCGCAGCAGCTGTGGCCGTGGCACAGGGACCGTGGAGCCGTGTCTGCTGGGGACACAGCGCCCGCCCTGTAAGGCTCTGCGGGGCCCGTGGCTTCACCCCCCACGTCAGCCTTGCTGGGGCTTTCCATGTCTCTGCTGCCTCACACGCCGCAGCCAATGCCCCTCAGGCCATCTTCCTCCGCGGTGCGCCACGCTGGCTCTGTCGCAGGATGCCTGTATGCCTGAGCCCCAGTCTACGGCCCAGGAGCCCCACTGACTGACCTCGTGCTTCTGCCTCAAGGGACCCTGGTGTGCAAAGGTCACAGCATATTCATCAAGCCACTACCCCTTCCAGCGGCCACGGCTGCACCACGTCTCATGGGCGGGTGTCAGTGAGGCTGGATTACTCGCGCCTTCCAGAAGCCGAGGGTCCAGCCAGAGGGAGAGGCAGAGAGGTTCCCGCCTGAACGTAGTGTTGGAGTAAACACGCTGGACCGATGGAGGGTGGGTGGCCACCCTTTCTGGGAATCTGGAGGAATGGGCAGAACTTGTAGGGGAAGGAAATTCATCTGGGCATCTTCTGGGCCCTCTGCCGCTCTTCCATGTTTCCCGATGTTTCCTCTGCTCCCCCGAGCGAGGGACCCGAATGCTTACCTCTGCTAATGTCCAGCTGCCCTTCTCCAGTATGAGGATGGGGCTTGCTTCTCCCGGGGATGGTGACTTTGCTTCCTCTCTTTGGCCTGCACTGGGACACCTACTCCCGTCACTTGGTGACAGTGTGCAGCCCGAATCACAGGATGGGTTCGTCCATGTCTGCTTGCTGTGACGACGTCTGCTCACTACCCCCACCCCCCTTGCCCCAGGTCCACCCCCTCCTCTGGGACAGTTGTGCCTGCAGTCCCATGCTCCGTTTTTCATAGAATTTTGTTCTTATAGTTACTAACAATCACGGGACCCTGTGTTCCCTACTAACACCGTTTGCAGGAACAGGTGAAAGCATTGTGGCAGGTCCCCAGGGCAGGGATCTGTCCCAGAGGCAGGGCAAGCTCTGAGGCAGGTGCACCTGTGTGGGGATCAGGACGGGCTGGTGGAATGGTGCTGGCAGTCAAGGCACGGCGGGATCTGGGACCGGGGCAGGGGGCTCAGGACAAAGGCCTGCACGTGCGTGATGCTGGGGACGACTGGGTGTCGGGTGATCCCCGCTGGGAGCTGTAATGTCGTCCTCCACCAGACAATTGCCCTACAGCCACGGCTCGCCTACTGCTCGCAAGGATTTCTTTACTGTGAATCCTGAGGTAAGTGACTGGGCAGGGGGAGGACACAGGACTCGGATCCAGGTTGACTCTACCTGTGAAGGTGGCCGAAGGCTGTGTGCATGTGTGTGACTCCGTCTGCCGCCACAGCTCAGGGAACGGGGTGGGCGTGCGCAGAGGTGGGCTCACAGGGTTCACGGCCCTGAACAGAGACCACGTGATGTGTCACAGGCCGAAGTCACAAGTCCAGCCAGCCCGGACTGTACTTACAAAACAGTGTTTGTTCAAGAGCAAAGTCACGCCGTATGGCGAGTGCAAGACCTCGCTCGTCCTAGAGGCCAGACGTTTCAGGAGGTTGGGAGGGTAGAAACTGTATTAGCAAAGGGGCCGGGAGAAGTAGTAAGAAAAGGGGCGTCCGGATGGCTCGGTCAGTTACTCGTCTGACTCTCGGTTTCTGCTCAGGTCACCAGCTCAGGGTCGTGAGATCGAGCCCCGTGTCAGGTTCTGGGCTCACCACAGAGTCTCTTCAGGATTCCCTCTCCTTTAGTTCCTCTGCCTCCATGTGCTCTCTCTCCCATAGAAATAAATACATTAAAAAAAAGGAAATATTAAAAAAATATATAAATATCTATAAAACGGGTTCAAAGACCTGACACTGACTAGGCATCTGGGGAGACGGAAGCTGGAGACCCGACTGTGTGTGAGCTCTACTAAATCCTCCTCAAGGGCCCTGACTGAGCAGAGTTTTTTTAACTGTAGAATTTCACCAGTGGACCCCGTTCCTAACTGGGGGGAACGAGCCCTTTTCCTAAAAGGGCTCGAACCTTCTCAGTGCATTTGAAGACAGAGCCAGTGCACACGTGGACCCTGCTGCGGGACGTTAAGGCGAGTTTTGGAAAGGCGGCGGTGAGTGCCCCCGGCGCACCCTGCATGGAACGGGGGTCCGCCGGACAGACCCCGGGAGCCGAGTCGGAGAGTGCCAGGTCGTGCGTGTCTGGACAGGCGTGCCATTCACTCTTCGGGAAGGTTTGGTAATTTCACGTGTGAACCGACGCGTGTCAAATCACATGCGTGCTCACTGTGGACAAATATCTTCAATCCCTTCAAGTTTTGTGTATCAAAGGGAAAAAAGGAAGCTCGGTTTTTATCTTAATATGTGTGTTCTTAGTCACGGGTGAACTGGAGTATGAGCTTGTTCCGTGTTTCCCTCCACGTGCATTTCTTCTTCTCACAGCTATTTATTTGTACCCTGTGTCCATTTTCTTTTCTTTTCTTTTTTAAAGATTTTATTTATTTTTTTGAGAGAGAGAGAGAGCACAAGCAGAAGGGAGACTCACAGGGAGAGACAGAAGCAGAGGGAGATGCAGTCTCGCCGGCTGAGCAGGGAGCCTGAGGGGGGGCTCGATCCCAGGACCCTGAAGACCATGACCCAAGCTGAAGGCAGAGGCTTAACCCACTGAGCCCTCCAGGCACCCATCTGTGCCCATTTTTTATTGAACTGTTTATATTTGTTTCTGACAGATATGCTTGAGCTTTATTCTGGAAATCGGGGATGGATTTAGGCGTTCTGCTTCCTGAATTCAGCTTATAACATCTGGAGGAAAAATAACGAAATCTAGACAATGGGACCGTGTGCCACCAGCCCCCTGCCACAGACCCTGCATTGGCAGCCAGTGGTCCTGGTGCGGGAGCCGCTGTAGGAGCTTTGTGATGAATGGACTTTTCTAGAACTCAACCCATTTGTGATGTTGGTAGCAAATACTGTCATTGCAAGGACATTTTAAATTTTGTGCTTGCACATCTGTCCGTCATCCTGGCTGAGGAGGTCACCTGTTTTCTGGGGCTGTGCCTTGCGTCCTTCTGGGTCTTGTGGCTTTCGTGGGCACCACCGTGCCCCGCCGGCATCCATGCCCACACCTTCTGGCTTCTCGTGGAACGGCCGTGGGTGACAACAGGGGTATCAGAGAGATGATGTCGCTCCTCCCCTGAACACAGGTGTCCTGGGCCCAGCCGTGGACGCTGCCTTTGTACATGGATGCAGAGTCTAAGGAGCTAGAATGTTCCGAGGCCCGGGGCCCGGGGGGTTGGCTGAGGTCTCCCCGGGCTTGTTTCTCATAGATGTGTTTGCTGATTGTCTCCTAGGAGTCCTGTAAATGTTTTGCTTGGCGCAAGGCTCTGGCTTTTATTTTCCAGTACTGCTATAGATTTTTAAAAAAGTATTTCTCTGTTGTCATGCGGAGGGCGGTGGAGCGTTTCAGACGGTCCCTGGAGCCGCCTCGTCTGCACGTGGCTCCCTCGTGGGCAGGCCAGGGGGCCCTCACGGGTGGACCGGGTGGTGTGGGAGTGTGCAGACCTGTGGCTTTGAAACCTTTTTACCCTGAAGCACCGTTCGTATATTTATAAGCTGTCTCTCCCGCAACACACACCGACACCCCACTGCCGCATGCAGGGCTGAAGTCACGGCGTCCCCGGCCCCATGCGCCACCCCCAGGCAGGTGCTGCCCGCGTGCCGTCTCCACCATCTCCCCCTCCTGTCTCCTTGTTATTTCCATCTCGAAAGGCTGGTGACAACCCATGGCATGGACTTCGGCGCCCTCGTGGATGCAGCCCGATCCCCTGCCGGAGACACCTGCCTGTGTCCTGTCCCCAGCCTGGGTCCCCGGCCCTCCTGCCCCACAGTCACACCCCTCCTGGCACCTCGGGAGGCCTCCCTCTCTTCTCACTGGTAATAAGCAGTTTTAAAAAGAGCGGCTTTTCTTCTCTTTTCTCTGTAATGCAAAATTCACCGAAGTGCACGGCTCGGCTGTCGGACACAAGTTTCCCACAGGCTGCGAGGTACGGGTCCCACCCTGATGCTGAGGGACGCCAGGTGACGGCAGCACAAGCCCAGGTGGGAAGCTCCGGTGTCGTTGGGCTTCACGGCCTCTGTGGAAGCAGAGACCCCGAGACGAGGGACTGTGGGAGGCTGGGGACAAGCGAGCCTGCGTGAGTCAGACTCAGCCCTGCTGGTTAAAAGGCAGGACACATTGTGGACGTGCTCACCTTGGGGACGCGGGGCTGACAGCCAGAGCTGACCGAGAGTCCATTTCCTGACCCCTTTCACGGCCTGACTGGCCTCACCCTGGCCCCTCATCCCTCATCCTTGACCCCTGACCCCACCGTGTTCCCAACCGTCCTCCACGGGGCTTGTGTTCACCCCCGCCACCTCCCATTGCCTCCGTCTTAGCCTGCACTGGGCATGTGGACAGACAGGGGTCGGGATGAGCACTGGTTCTGTTTCCCTGAAAGTCCAGATGTCTGTAGGGCCGGGACGAGCTCTGTCTGTGGGATTCCATGGAGTCACGAGGCTAGTGGCCAGAAGCTGGTGCCCTGGCTTCTCCCACATTTTGCACACGGTCAGCGATTCTGGGCCACTTACTCCCACGTCCTAGATAAAATGTGGGCCCTGCTCTAGGGTCTCAGTGACTGCAGTGGAGCAAGCACCTAGTTCAGGGTCTCACGTTCATCCTGTGGTCCAGCAGCGTGCAGACTAGGAGGTCCCTGGCCATGTGCTGGTTTCCTGCAGAAATACCTTCTGGTGTGTGGCCCTCACCCAATGGACCTGATCCGTCCGTCCCCCGCTGCAGACAGCTCGTCACGGACACAACCTATGTCAAGGCTCCTCGCCCTTGCCGTGGAAAGGGCCGACCCTGAATTTTGGGTTGGTGAGGGAATAGCGCTGAGGTTCTCGTGCTGAAGGTTGCTTCGAACATTATTCGTTCCAGAGGTGACAGCACCAGGCATCTTGAGCTCAGGTCCCGAGACACCAGCAGAAGCGTCCCACTGGGAAGATGCCAGGAGGTCTTGGAGGAGGACAGCTCGAGCCCCACCCCAGCCAGAGTCGCCCCATCCCAGCTGAAGAGTCCTCTGGAGTCAGGAGCCGTGCGCTCCGGCTGCAGACCAAACAGACAGAGAGGAACGTCTGCACAGCTGTGGGACGCGCCGCGGAATCTCGGGAGGGTCAAACCACACTAGACAAGCGGTCAGCCGTCCAGTGTTTATTTAGTTTTACGGCGCTAGCGAGGCAGACAGGCCTGAGAATACTTCCTGTCCTCTTCTCCACCCTCACCAGGACACTCAGCTCCTTCTGATCCGTGATAAGGGGGGAACAGTGATTTCTGACCAAAAAGCACTATCGGTGCCAGAATGAAACAGAATTGTCTCCTTCCCCAGAAGGAGAAATCACGGCCAGACATGGCCTCAAGGTTTTTCACTGAGATCGGCCATGGAGACTCTTGTGATTACAGGAGTATATTACGGACCTGGGTTTTGTGGGAGTTCTTGGCACCCCGGGGAAGGAAGCTGGAGAGCAGGGACCCCGCTCCTCGAGGAGGTCTTATCCCCATGGGGGAGGCACGACACACATGGACAGAATGCCGTGTTTTAGAACGTGGGGCAGGCTCCCAGCAAGACTCGGGGACCAAGCCCAAAGAGGAGGAGAAGTGAAAGAAGAGGACGAGGCAGCTTGTGTTGGCAGAGGAGGCTGCACGTACAAAGGCCCTGGGGTCTGAGACAAATAGGAGCAGGCGAGGTGATGGGAAGTTCTGGGCAATGGTGCGCACAGAGCACAGGTGCACTTAGCGAAGACTTCACTGCTGGGATGCAGCCTAAAGTATTAAATATCATGCCACAGAGCTGTATATTTATCCTGAGGGTAAGGGGGGATTGCGCTGTAAAAGCTGCAGAATTTGGGGACACCCGGCTGGCTTCATCGGTTATGTGTCTGCCTTCGGCTCAGGTCATGATCTCAGGGTCCTGGGATCGGGTCCTGCCTCGGGCTCCCTGCTCCAGGGGGAGTCTGCTTCTCCCTCTCTCTCTGTGATCTCTCTCACTCTCACTCTCCGTCAAGTAAATAAAATAAAGTCCTTAAAAAAACAAACTACGGAATTTGAAATAGACCAGCACTTGGGAGGACATGTGTTCTGTGAAGGAGAATCATTCTGGCGGCGGGGTGGGTGAAGAAATGAGGCGTGCTTGGGCCGGGGGATGGAGGACAAATCATGCGGAAGTGTCAGTCTGAGGGACACGGACAGCTCCAGTCAGCAGAAGGCTGACGGGCTGGTGGGCGTCCTGGTCGGGTGTCCGGTGCACAGTCTGTTCCACAGCGAGGCTGTCAGAGACTGAGGATGCCTTGCTCAGCTCACACTGGTGCTCAGGATTGGTTGTAAGGATCAGGGGCATCACAGCATCGGGGAATATGGAGGGTGTAGAGCGTGGGGAAAGCAGATAATGTCTGGACACGGGAAGGTTGGCAGTGCCTCTGGCAGGAGGATGCATGGATCTCTGCTTTGGAGGCCTGGGAAGGGGAATCGTCACTGTGAGCTGGTGTTTGGAGGCCAGCCTGGAGAGGAAGGCATGAAAGGTCCCAGGCTGGGGTTCCAGAGTGAGGAGGTAGCAGAAGGGCTGAAGGATAGTAGGACAGTTATGTTTTCTTGGTTTCATGTACAACAAAAGGTCCCCAGCTTCCCAAGCACTCATGATATTTGATGCAAGATCTGGAGCAGCTCCCAGGCTGCAGACTGGCTGGGAAGCTCACTCAGAAAGTGTGTGTGTGGGGGAGTCATGTATTCTCATGTGAGGGGCACCGCATGGCGTCCAGGAGAAGACGCTGCAGGAGCAGAGCCTGGGCAGGAGGTGAGGCCGTGGATTCCTACGGGGATCTTTCACCAGGGACAGAAGTCCAATGGCTGGAAAGTGACCATGGTCACTGGAGGTTTAACATTTTGTAAAGCGGTTATTTTGACTGTTGCTATTTTGAGGAGAAGCTTCAGATGCGAGCACATGACTTTGGGAATCAGGGGTTTGGGGTGAAGGGCTGGGTGGGGTCGACATCCCAAGGATGGGGCCTGTGGGGAGCAGCAGCCTGGCCGGATGGAGGACGTCCAGTGGTCTGAGAGGGGATGCGCCAGGCACCGGAGCACCACAAGAAGGAAGCCTCCCCTTCCCCGTCTCCAGGTCCCCATCTCCTGATATTCTCTCTCCACCAATGTGTAACTCAGTTTAATTTTACAGTAAGGTGAAGGAACGCCCCCAGGTCACATGGCTAAGCGATGACAGAAGTAGATTTGCTTGGATGTCCTCTGGCTTCAAAGCCGGTGAGCTTGCAGAAGCTAAATCAAGGTTAGGATGGTGTTCATATGCACGTGTGTGCACCCGTGTGTGTGTGCACCTGTGTGCACCTGTGCATGTGTATATGCCCCTGTGTGTTCATCTGTGTTGGCATGTGTGCACCTGTGTGTGCCTTTGTGCTCCTGTTTGTGTGTGTAGCTGTGCATGCACCTGTGTGCGTGTGTGTGTACCTGTGTGTGCCTGTGTGAGTGCATGTATACACATAAGCACATGTTAGACATAGTATCAACAATTCATGAGAATTTATTTTCACATGGCTTACACTTCTTAAATTTTTCTTTGAATCCATCATTCATGTTTATGTGCAAATGAAGTTTCTAAACTGGAGCTCTGACCGGACCCACCCCTGGCCTGAACATGGCAGACTGGCTCCCTTTACCCAAAGAATTAGTGATGCCATGTGGCCCAAGGCCCTTTGCAATTTGGTCTGTTCCCTACCCTTTAAACCCCAGAGTCTCAAAGTTCATGTGGTCCTTGTGAAGATGACAAGGGCACCTTTTCCTCAAGGCGTTTAGCTACCTTTGTGCAGGAAACTGTCTTAAATACTGATTTCAAAATATTAGTAGTGATTTTATTGTGGTCTAATTTACATCTCCAAATTACATCCATTTTAAGGCACAACATGATAATTTCAGCAAATTTATGGAGCTGTGGAACCACCATCACAGTCCAAAAAGAGGTGTTTTAGAATAATTCCAGTACCTGGCAGCTATCCCTGGTTCCTGTTTGCAGTAAGTCCCTATTTGCTGTTTTTTTTTCTTTTTGTCATTTCACATAAATGGAATCCTACGCTGTGTTGTGTCGCTTCTGACACGCAGCAACATGGTCTCGGGGCATCCCTATAGCACCTGTCAACAACCTATTTCTGTTTTATTGCTGAGTAGCACCCCACTCTGAGAATACACTCTGTGTGAATACACCAGAGGTTTTTTATTCAGCCGTAAGTTTATGGATTGTTGGGTGGCTTGCCCTTTTAGCTCCCATGGCTAGTGCTGCCACCATCATTCATGCACAGCTTTCATGTTTTCCCTTCTCTTGGTGTGGGGTGGAATGGCCGGGTCACCGGGTCCATTTCTGTTGAACATTTTAAGAGGCTTTGAGACTGTTTTCCAAACTGCACCATTTACATTTCGCTGCGATGTTTGAGGGTTCCGGTTCCTCCACTCCCTCATCAGCACTTGTTACTATCTGTTTTTAGCTATAAATAGTTATCCTGCTGAGTGTGTTGTGTTCGGGCACCCTGGCTCGATAAAGCATTTCCCAGAATACACATGATATGGAACATCCTGTTCTAACAAGCCAGGGTCTTGATTCCTGCAACTATGTAACAAGCCTTCACAGCAGGAAGAACGATTCCTCTTACTTGATTATTCCTCATCAAGATTTTTTCACCACAGGGTCTCTGTCTTTTCAGATGCATTTTATTTATTATTTTTCCTTCTATGCATTGTAGAATGGATGTGTCCCTGTGAGTGGAAACCTTGCTGACGTTTCTGTAGGAGTTGTATTAAAACCGTGGCTCAGGCTGGGGCCAAGTGCAGGCTCTGCCAGGTTAGGCCTCCAGTCCGTGAGCACGGTGTGTGTCTCCATTCATTCGACTCTTCCCCGAACTGTCATCAGGACACTGAGGGTTCAGTGCACAGTCCTGGGCACTTCTGTCAGATGTACACCGACATCAGGCATTCCGTTTTTCTTGGTGGTCGTAATCATGGTTTGGTTTTGGTTTCTGTGTGCTAGTTGGATCTGCGCCATCATTCATGGGCATCCCGGTGCAGATGATGGTCTGGGAAGAGGGGCGCTCGCTCCCGCCTGTCTCCTCCCACTCTCTGCTCCTGGGAAAGGCACGGAGACTTAGCTGGTGGGTAATACCTCCCTGCAGGGGTCAGGGTGACTCAAACTCTGTTACCATATAACTGGGCATAGGTGGTCTTGTCCCTACACCACTGGTGTATTTTCTACTTTTAGGTAGGTATGTATGCATTCATCAGAGTGCTTTGATACGCTGCTTTATAAATGAAGGTCAGGCTCTGGGAACCCCCTTTAGAAAGAGAAAGCAAGGGGCGCCTCTGCGGCTCAGTGGGCTCAGCATCTGCCTTCAGCTCAGGTCATGATCTTGGGGTCCTGGGATCGAGTCCTGCATCGGGGTCCATGCTCACTGGGGAGCCTGCTTTCCTCTCCCTCTCTGCCTGCCACTCCCCCTGCTTGTGTTACCTCTTTCTTTCTCTCAATCTGGCAAGTTAATAAATTTAAAAATCTTCTTTTAAAAAAGAAGGAGAAAGCAGAGCAAAACGCCCTGTATCCTGACATGCACCAGGAATAAATCTAAATCGGGAGGTTTGTAGCAATGAAATGGTGGATAGACCAGAGCTGAGCAAGGTCGTAGCAGGTGAGAATATGGAGAATGAGCAGCGTGTGCGACACTCAGGGTTAGGGTGAAGAAAGGACCAGGAGAAGAAGGAATGTGTGTGTGTGTGTGTGTGTGTGTGTGTGTGTGTTGTCTGTTTGTTTATATGCTTCCTTGATGCTCGCTGCGGTCACTTGAGCTTTATCAGACTCTGGCGTACACTAACGCTCCATACAGACAGGTGGTGGAGTAGGACCGACCGTGGGCCCAAGAGGAGCCCCAGTCCTTGTCAGATGAAAATAAGATCAAAGTCCAGTTAAAAAAAGGACAGAAGCAAACCAGTGTGAGCCACCAGGAAATGAGGAGCTTACTCCTGGAGAACGCGGGGGACTCACGCGGACGTGGCGCTGACCCTGTGGGACAGACAGGGTGACGTCATTGGCGTCTGTGTTTCTAAGACACGCGTGGGGAGGGTGGATGCATGAGCTTCCCGAGCAGTTCCCACCTGGAGGTGGGGGGTAGGGAACTCCCAGGTACATCCCAGCCCCCAGCTTCTTGTCTGCAACATGGGACGACTGACCTACCCTTTTGTAGGAGTGTGCTGAGAAATGGGCCAGCACAGTGCCTCATGCCTAACTCACGCTCAGAAACTCTTGGCCATGATCTGTGGATGCTCAGTGTGGGACGTCTGGGTGGCTCTGTGGGTCAAGCATCGGACTCTTGGTTTTGGCTCAGGTCATGCTCTCAGGGTCATGGGATCGAGCCTTGTGTCTGGCTCTGTGCTCAGTGTGGAGTCTGCTTGTCTCTCTCCCTTTGCTCCTGACCCCTCTCTCTATCTCTAAAATTAAAACAATTCAAACCCCAGGAGGTTTAAGTCCTGGGGACATGTACTGAGCAACTCCCGGCTCACAAAGGAGTGTCTTGAATGAGCAGGCAGCACCAGTGTGAAGGGAATGGATGTAACAACTGTGGATAGTCCGTGCCGTATAGTAAATCCCACCACCTTTGTTGACAGACTCAGTCCTACCATTCCAAGCACAGAATTACAGAATACTGTAAGCATTCTTCTAAAATCCTCACATCTGCTGAAATGAAGCAGCCCAAGCCCTCTGAAAAGATAGTCCTCCGGGATAAAGAACCTTTCCCGCCAACTCTGTGCACAGGCTCCAGGAGGAGACGTGTGGACCGCGGTGCGGTTAATTCTCATCAGGAAACCCTGTCCATGCAAGGAAAAGGCTGGCTGCACGTGGCACTGGTGTCTTTGCAGAACGTCCTCTGGGGTCCGGGTCCCCACACGGCAGCCCCGCATGTGGGCTGGGGACGCCAGGGTAGCGGCCTGGGTGCAGGAGATTGGGAAGTTGCTTAACACAAACCAGGCCTTTGACCTTTGTTACTTAGAGTTTCTTTGCACGGTCCAAATATTTGCTTTCCTTTAGGATGCCTTCCAAGAGAGTTTATCTTCAGCTGGGGAGGTGGGGATCCCAAGTTGCACAAAGATTAGGGTCACAGAGAGCGCCCCGCGCTTTTCTCCAAAAACGGTTTTCAAGGAGTAGCTGCAATGACCTGACCACAGGGGACAGAGAAGGGAGTGGGCGAAGTGGCCGGGGATGAGCCCCTCACCTGCTCTTGGTCTCCTGCTGTTGGGAGCCCGCAAGGCTCAGGCCCCCAGGAGGAGGAAGGACCACACTGCAGGGCCGACAGCCGGGGGCAAACCTCATCTTATCACAAGAACGGCCTTGTGAAGAGGGTTCCTATGGTTTCTAGAGTGAGGAGAAGGGTCCCAGCTATGCCCAAGGTCAGCAGGTGCAAATAGCCAAGTTTGCACGGACCCCGCCATTTGGAAGCCACACCCAGTGGGGGAAAAACCAAAGAGAAATTGTTCTGTCTTCTCAGATGCAATTTTTAAGGAAAGTGAAATGACCAAAAAACACGTGAGCTTCCAATTTTCATCCCTCTGTAGGTCGCTAAGGGTCATGTCGTGGATGAAGGAGCTGGGTTTTCCATGTTTGAAAACGAACTTGAACCATGCCTCCTGACTTTCCTACAGAGTGGGACCAAGTGTTCCTCTGCCCATAAGTGGGAATCTACCAGGCTCCTTTCATTAAAATGCACCTATCAAAGCTGTTAATTTCTGGGGGCACCTGGGTGGTTCTGTCGGTTAAGCACCTGACTCTTGGTTTTGGCTTCAGTGGTGACCTCATGGGTCATGAGATCAAGTCCCTTGTTGGGCTCCGTGTTCAGCCTGGAGTCTGCTTGGGGATTCTCTCTCTCCCTCTCCCTCTGCCCCCCTCACTGTGTGAGTGCCCATGCATGCTTTCTTGGTCTCTCTAAGATAAATTAAATCTTTTTAAAAAAAGACTTTATTTCTCTAAAAGATCATAAATAAGATGAGCTCACCCCAAAGTTCAGTGTCTCCTTTTCCTAGGAGGCTGGTGGGTGAGGCCGCCTGCGGGTGAATCCCTCTGATGTGCGTCTGACTTCTGGCAGGAGGAAGCCCCACCAGGGCGCCTACTCTTCAGGGTCGGAGGTCTTGGAGGACTTCCCAGAGGTGGCGGGAGTGGGCCTCCCGGCCACGTGCGAACCACGGAGCTAGGAAGCTGAGGGCCTGGTGCAGCCCCGACAGCCTCTGTGGGCCTGCCCATGTTGGGGCCCGTCCCCCAGCTCCTGCCAGCCCCCTGCACCACCTGCGCCACGGGGAGAACAGCTCTTGACCGCTGCAAGCCCCGGCAGTCGTCTCCCCCTAGAGAGAGGAGCTAGTTCTCAGGACACGAGGCACCGTGAGTCCCTGGCCGTCTCAGAACGGAAAAGAAAACGTGGTGTTTCCATCTGCCCCTGAAAGAGAAGAAAAATCATGAGTCTTTGCCCACGTCCTAAGCTCCGTATTCAAAGCCTGTGATCTCTCCGATCACACAGTCAGCGTCAGTGGCAGAGGCCAGTCGAACAGGAATTCCGGGGCCAGGACACAGGACTGTACCGCCACGTGCCCTGTCCCACATGCAAGGGCCATGGACACCATCAGGTCATCCTGGACAATATGTTTCCCAGGGCGCTAAAAAGTAAAGAGAATTGGGTGAATCTAAAATTATAGAAGTAGAATTTGAATGTTATTATTAGTGTTGAATTTTAGGGAAATGCACATTTTTTTCTTAAATTACTAAATTTTTATGGGGTGCCGGGGTGGCTCAGTAGGTTAAGCCTCTGCCTTCGGCTCAGGTCATGATGCTGGCTGGGGGGTCCTGGGATCGAGCCCCGCATCAGGTTCTCTGCTCAGCGGGGAGCCCGCCTCTTCTTCCTCCTCTCTCTCTGCCTCTCTGCCCACCTGCGATCTCTGTCAAATGAATAAATAAAATCTTTAAAAAAATTACTAAATTTTTACAAGTCTTCAAAGAAAGACAGGTGTGCATTCCAGGTTCTTGATGACAGCTGGCCTCGTCAGGGACTGAAAACACACCTGGGAAATGCTGATAAAAAATACTTGCGTCCATCTTGCTGCTTGAAGAGGCCAAGATATGTTTATCGTCTCAGAAAATTAACCAGCGCAGGGGCCGAGGCCCGTGTGGTTGACGGGACGAGGCCAGTTCTCCTGGTTACGGTTCTGAGGCTGGTTCTGGGGTTCTGGGAGGTTCTGGGAGGTTCTTCTGTCCCCTCTGGGTCGTGCTCGCGAGCCCCCTCCCAGGGACGCACCGCCAGGCTCCGCCAGCCTCCCGCAGGACCGGGGCTCATTCCCGCCTCCTCCCTGCAGGGTCACACGCAGCCTCGAGCCCCGGTGTCTGCCACAGGCACAACGTACTTCAGACTTCGTGAGGAAGTAACGAGTGGGCTCGGGTGACCCCCGCAGTCCTGAACAGAAGTCGTGAGTGGGACACGGCTCAGAGCCTCCCCTCCTCCGTCTGGGCCACCCTGTCTCACAGTCCTGGTGGCTGGAAGCTGGAGTGCAGGGCACCAGGGAGGGCCTCTCCTGGGGGATCAGATGGTTGCTCCTTCCATCCTCACGTGGTAGAAAGAGGGGAGGGAGCTCTCTGGGTGTTCCCAGGACCCCGCCAGGCCTCCCTCCTCCCCCCAGCACCTCACCCGCACCCCCTACCAGGACCCCACCTGCTCCTAACGCTGTGACCTTGGGGGTAGGGTTTCTACCCCCAGCTCTGCAGACACACAGACGCTAACAGGCAGATCTGCAAGTGTGGGATTTCAGGTTTTGCCCAGAGACAATGCTGTGAGGCTTGCACTGGGACCAGCAGGCAGCTCCAACCCGCTTCCCCCCCATCTCATTCTCAGGAGCCGGGAGGCAGTCGGACAGCTGGGTCCGCGGGCGACTCTCAGTCGGTTACCGAGGACCCACTCAGCCTGCACGGCACCGTCCTTCAGGCCCCTTCTGGTTTTCAATCCAGAACTTCTTTCTTGTTAGTCCTCTCCTTATCGGGCTCCATAGGGGTCCCACTCCTAGGGGTCTGTCCTCAGTGCCCCGCATCGTCCTAACAGGGTCTCTGATCTGTGGTTTGGAGGTTTTTCAGTCCTGACCACACAGTCCCATCCACACTGGCCTGGACTCTCTCTTCCATCACCAACAGGTCGGACACGTGACCCCACCAGCTCTCCTGACCCCATGATCCCACCAACCCCCACCCTGTGACCCCGCCCAGCTGTCCTACCCTGTGAATCCCAGCCCTTCTGACCCCATGGTCCCGCGAGCCCTCCTGACCCTGAGACTCCACCAGCGCTTCCATCTTGTGCCCCCAGAAGGCCTGGCCGGCGGGCGATGAAACCCCTCCCTGCTGCCCACCAGGAGCCTGTGCGCTTCCCCGGCTCAGGCCATGGTTGGGGTTGGCTTGTCCCCGCTTGCTCTTCCTGGTGCTCGGTAGACAGAGCCGGGGGTTAGCTTTGCCATCTCATCTCTCTGGCCGTGTTTTCGGGGATGCCAGGAGGTGCAGGAACTCCCTGCTAACACCGCTGTCTTCTCTGATTCTCGTCTGCCTCGAGCGCTCTTGGTTCCGCTGTTTGCGTTTTTGCCTCCATAACCACATGCCCAGAGGAAGGTGTTTCATGCTTCCCAAGCCCGGATTTTATCTAGAGTCACACTGTACTGACAACGGCCGGCTCGGTGATGTGCCATCCTGGTGCCAACGGGACCCTCCTGCCCCTGGCCGTCCCCATCCCCAAAGACTCCCCACACTTCTGTGTCAGGAGGAACAGCTCCTCACTGGGTCCCGTCTCCCTGGGTTAGGCAGAGGCCCGTTTGCGCCCATGCTTGAATTCTGACTCTACCCCTGGCTGTCGGTGGGGATTCCAGTTGCTGATCCGTGAGGTTCTCCTCTCCAAGTCTGCATATCCTGTGAGCCCAGAGACCTGGGACCTTTGCTTTGCAGAATACATGTGGTTCTTAAAAAATGTCTTTTTACCTATTCTGGAAGGCTGTTCATTTTTTCCTTTTTAAAATAGAAAGTATGAATGAATTTCACAGTTTGGCCCTGTGGCTGTCACCATTGTGGAAGGCTGGAGATCTCCCCCAGGAATCCTGTCTTACCTTTCATTGTGTTTTTTCTTCTCATTGTTCGGGGATCGGCTAACAGCAGGCCACAGAATTATTAGGAATAATAAGGAAGCCCGGGCATTCTTCCTGCCCCCGCGGGGCCCTGTGGCCCGTCAGCGGCCGTGCGAGGCAGGTGTCTGCCAGGCTCCGGGAGAGGAAGCAGCCCCGGAGAGCTTCCTGACGTGGCCGGGTTCCCACGGGTCAGCTGGTGCCTGAACTCGAGTCTTTGCTAGCTTGTGCCCTTGCTTCTCCTGCACCAAGCTGGTCTGGGGACTACTGTTTATGGGAATTCTTATTTCTCCCAGCTTGTTAAAGGAAATGGTTCAAAGAACAGTACATTCCTGACTGTCCTGCAGTTTCCTCCCCAAGCCTCCCTCTGCCGTGCACAATGCTTCCCGACGCGGCCATGAGCGTCTGAGCGCGGCTTGCAGTGGCGGCCGCCGACTGGTTCCCGTGTGAACGGTCTGGGTCTGGTTTGGGTGGGCGAGTCTGAGCCCTCACCGGATCTGCCGCTGTGTCTGCGGCTGCAAAACCAGGAGACCCATTTCCCAGATCTGTTGTTGGCAACCTGAAGTTTCCCCCTAAATCAGGGGCTCCGTCTGCCGCTTTTGCTGGATTTCTTTCTCCTTGGTGTTCTTCACATTAGTCAGGTTTTTCCTGCCCTGGAAAACCACCGTGGTCAAACAGCCTCTTACGACCCTTCCAGCTGGGAGCGGCGAGGACACAACTGGGCAAGGGCAGGTCTTCTCCCTGCACGGCGCTGCCAGCCCTGGGCAAGGGGGCCCGCAGCGGCGTGGGGAAGTTGGTGGGCTGCGATGGGATTTCATGTTTGTCCTCACTGGTCACCGAGGCCCCGGGTTGGGGGGCTGGGGTCCCACAAGGGGCCTGTCTTCCAGGCCTGCTTCCCTGCCTCCATGGCGTCAGGGACCGTGGGGGCCAGACGGTCGGAAACAAGCAGCGTTCTAGGAACACCCTAGGCTCCCACAGTGGCATCAGCAGCCAGGAAATGAATGCAAACACGTACACGTAGCTACAACGCCTGCCAACTGACACTTCTGGGTTTCCCACCTTCATGGAGATGCCCTCAATGTGCCAAGAGTCGCACGGACTTAATGTGTCCGTTTTCATGCTTTTGGACGAATGCATATTCCTGAGACACCACTTCCACAAAGCAGGAACCATGCCCGTGGCCTCGAGATAAGAACACTGGGCGCGGAGATCTGCCCTCTGAAATTTTCAAGTACGTGGGGCTGGATTGCCAATGGTGGGCGCTGAGCTGAGCGCGTGTCTGGAGCCCTTGCATTTCATGTAACTGTGACATTCTGCCCGTTCCCACCACTTGACTCTCTGCTTCTAAGGGTTGCCGATTTTAGGCTCATCCTGTGAGTGGAGTCAGGTGGTGGCTGTCGTCCTGGGACAAGCATATGTCCCCCGGCAGGGTGTTCTCCCTGCTCACCTGAGTCACTTTCCACCGTGCGCGCCCATGTGGTCTGTCAGTAGGCCCATGGGCCATTCTAGCGACTGGCTGCCGGGAGCCGTGCTGCAGTGAGCGTGGGTACAGCCATCTCTTCCAGTTTGCTGCGTAAAGATCCAGGAGGGGATCGCTGGGAGCCAGAGGGCAGAGAACTTGCAATCCCACGATCTGGGATCCAGTTTCTCCTGAGCTGCTCTAGCCAAGGGGCCCCAGAGGAGCCTGCGACGTCTTTGGGCACCTGCTGACTCCTGAGGGCACCGTGTGGGTCGCTCAGCAGGCCTTCACGCGATGCCCCTAGATGAGGGGAGCCTGTCTCGTGGAAGGCTTGGTAAACTTTGGTGGAGACCCTGTGAGGCAGAAAGGCTCCCGGGAGATCAGCAGGGTGGGACGCTCAGGGGGAGCCGTCCCCGGGCTGTCCCTCTGCCTCCTGGTTCAGGCTGGCCCTGCAGGCCAGCATCTGTCACCTCAGTCTTGAGAAAGCCACCCCCGGGGAACCCTGAGCTGTGCCCTGCAGGTCAGAGTGGGGGTGGGGGGGACTGCATCTTTCTACCGCCAGCATGGCGGACCACAGAGGGCTGGCTGCAGGACGCGACCCTGCTCCGTGGGGACGCGGCTCAGTCCCTGGGAATGGGAGCCAACGTCGTCAGGAGGCAAGAAATCACCAGGTTTGCTCACCAAACAAAACAACGGCAGCTCGACTTGCAGAGAGGTTTTATAAAGCATAATAGTTCTGTTTCTTTCTTAGGAAGTTCCTGTGATTCTTGAACATTCGAGAACTTTATGGGTCACTTCTTGTTATTTTCTTAGTTGTGTCCTGGATACAGTTTACAGGAGCAGCGTAAACCCCATTGTGCCCGTGGGTTTATGGCCGCGCCGTCGAGGTCTTGTCGGGAACGCGTTCGGACCAGACGTCTGTCGGCCGGGGGGCGACCAGTGCCCGAGGCCTCTGCTCAGCCGTTTGGCTCATTGACAGGGGGTTTAACTGGCTTCCAGTTGTGTCTGGAAAGACGAATTAGGTCTACTTGGGTTTTCTTGTTTCACAGAGAGGCCAAGAGAAAAGAAGACATTTAACATTTTTTTTTGGTTTTGTTTTTCCAAGTTTCTGATAATTGTGGACTTTCCGCCCTGTTAATTTTTTTCTAGATTCACTTATTCCACAGTGGAAACTCATAAAATTCAGGGTATTTTGCTTCTAGGTGAGCATCCTAATATTCAAAACTATTTCACTTGCTTAACCATTTTTTAAAGGTTGTATTTATTTATTTGACAGAGAGAGCATGAGCAAGAGGTACAGGCAGAGGGAGAGGGGGAAGCAGGCTCCCTGCTGAGCAGGGATCCCTGACATGGGATGTGATTCCAGGACCCTGAGATTGTGACCTGAGCCGGCAGCGGACGCTTCACCGGCTGAGCCCCACCGGCGCCCCTCTTTCCATACATTTTATAGTTGCTGACTGGTTAGCCTCTCCAGAAGGCAAAGCCGTCCTATCGATGGCCCAAGGCGTGCAGCCCAGACCCGTGGTACGTGTGCACGAGGGACCCAGAAGATACTTGCTGGGAAGATGGGCTGCATAGGTCTCGCTGCCTAAACTTGTGGCTACACTTCCTTCGCTGAATTATGGTGAAGCTTCTTATTTTTGTACCAGAGGGTAAAATGTTATGAATACGAACTGTGCTGTGCGGCCTTCCTACCCGTAGAAGATGTAGACTGCTGTGGTCCATTCCCCCATGAGGCCCAGCTAGGATGCCCAGGGGTGATGGGACAGACAGACACACCGGGAAAGGCGGCTTGGGGACCATGACTGGGTGTGGCATCGTGGTGGGAGTGGGGGGGACTGGAGACTCTGTCTCTCAAAGGGAAACACTGGGGTGGGTGGAAGGGACCCAGCCAGACAGGTGTCCTGGCCAGGATGCTCTCCCTGCTTAGGCAGAGGGGTGCTGCCAGAAAAGAAATCCCCCCCGTGGCACTGAGATTCCACTGTCCACTGTGGACAGGGGTTTGGGGAGAGAGGCCCAGCCACAGCAGGTGGCCTGGCTCAGAAGACCCTGTTCCCTTCCCCCAAGACAAGGGGCAGCAGGGAGCAGCTTTCAGGGTTTCCTGAGCAAGATCCAACAGGAAAGCTTCCTCCCCCACATTTCAAACTACAACAACCCTACCAGAAACCCCTTTGCCCCTCAGATAGTCGTCAGGGATGAGAGAGCCTGAGAGGGATCAGAAGAAGCGCCCCACTGACCCCAAGAGCCCTGAGAGGCTCCAAGGACTGACCCGTCCATGGGGCCCCAGCCCACAGAGCAGGCCAGGACCTGCTCGCCGACGTGAACAGCATAACTGCCCCCTGACGTGGAAGATTCCTGCAGGGTCCTGAAGATTCCTGCAGCGTCACAGACAAATGTGCGGATGCGGCTGGGAACCTCCTGCCATGCAGCCCACGGCCAGAACACCATAACCCAGCAAGGAAAGGCGGGTCAGCCGTGCCAAGGCGAAGGTGAATCGAGACCGGGGGCAGCTGCCGGAAAGGTGCCAAGGATCGGTGAAGCCATCCCTGCAAGACAGAAACCCTGGAAAGTCTCAGCGAAGGAATAGAACAAATGGATCCAACAGGACAAAAAGGAAATGATGGGGAAAATCGCTATTAGAAATTTTGATAATATTCTTGTGAGATGGGCTCAGTAGCGAACTGAGGACGGAACTGAGGGCCAGCGAACGTAAGGACAAAAGCTCACTTCTTGCTTCAAGGTTTAAGTGGATCTACGAGGCTCTTAATGGAACTTTCAGTCCAAAGTTTATGTTTAAGAGTTGATGCTAGGAGCGCTCAGAGCGTGTCGTCCTTGACATGCGTATGGGCAGATGCCCCCTGACTCCCTCGGAGGGGCACGGGGCTCTTGGTTTCAGGGTCGTGAGTTTGAGCCCCACATTGGGGATAGATACATACTAAAAAGAGTTTAAAACAATGAAATGGGGGATGCCTGGGTGGCTCAGTGGGTCAGAAGGCTCTGCCTTTGGCTCAGGTCATGACCTCAGGGTCCTGGGATCGAGCCCCGCATGGGGCGCTCTGCTCAGCAGGGAGCCTGCTTCCTCCTCTCTCTCTGTCTACTTGTGATCTCTGTCTGAGAAATAAATAAATAAAATCTTAAAAAAAAAAACACCAAAATGTGTTATAGTTGCAGTGACTGTGGGAAACTGCAGTGAGTTTTGTTGTCTCGTTGCTGTTTGTTTTTCTAAATAGAAAGTGCACATTTTATTTATTTTTATTTTAAAGAATTTATTTATTTGTTTGAGAGAGAGGGATTGAGTGAGCACAAGCAGGGGGAGGGGCGGAGGGAGAAGCAGACCACCTGCTGAGCAGAGAGCCCGATGTGGGGCTCGAACCCAGGACCCTGAGATCATGACCTGCGTGGAAGGCAGACGCTGAGACGACTGAGCCCCCTGGGTGCCCTACAAACGCACGTCTTAAAGCATGAGTGTCTGTGGGGTGGAGAGCACGGTGTTGGAAGCCTGGCTTCTTGGGCTCCATTCTAATCTATGTGGCCGTGTGACCCTTGGCCCCTTACTTAACCTTCCCGAGTTTCCTCCCCCGAGACAGGTGACCGACCGGAGCGGTCCCTGCCTGTTCCACTGTTAGGAGGATGAGTGGAGAGTTAACAGATAGAAATACTTACGCTGGTGCCTGGCACTTGGTGAGTCCACATGTGCACGCCAGGGACCAGGGGCACCCGTCCGCTTTGGAGCCCCGCGCAGGCTTTGTACCTGCTGGCGCTTGGTTTGGGAGACGTTAAGAAGCTGTTGTCCATGGACTCCTGTCCGTGTGCTCTTGCTCCTGAGGACTACGAGTGCAGGGGGTACTTTTGCTCGGTTGGGGAGCCTGCAGGAGGGGACTTTCTCTGGGCTGGGCTGCAGTCTAAAGGCACCAGACACCCTGAGCTCCTGTCCCTTGCGAGGTCTCCGCCAGCCCCCGAGCCCCCCTCGTGAATACAGGTCTGCCCCCTGCGCTGCTCGTCTCGCGGCCTGCCATGAGGAGGGCGCACCCCACACTCAAATCTCCAAACTAACCTCACATGCACTTGGGATCCCTGTCTTCCAGCTGGGAAAGTCCTCGTTCTTGGACCATCATTGCATGAATTTGAGGTGATCCTGCTTTTGTCTGTGACCAAGGGCCCAGGAGGGGTCCTTCTGGAGCTACTGGGGTGGATCTCCAGGCCCTGAGAAGCCTGGGGGTCGGAATCACCACATCGGGAGCAAGGTGGTAGATGAGGTGTGCTGGGCCAAGGGGGTCCAGCCAGCAGGGAAGGGGCAGGGCCTGTCCTGTTTGAGGGGACACGTCTCTGGAAGGACAGACGGGAGGAAAGGGGACAGTCAAGTGTCGGGTTACAAGACACTCGATACTCTTGACGCCTCATTCCTGTCTCTGATTTTAAGAACCTGGCTCTGAGCTCAGCCCAGAGGCTCTGACCAGCTGCAGGTGACCAAGCCACAGGTCCACCGTGTGCAGTTTGTACTGTGTCCCATGATAAAGCTTATAAAACTCCCTCGTCCTACGCGGTGGCCGGCGTGGGTCGTTCATGCCACCAGCCGCGGAGAGAAATGCGATTCTCACGCATTTAGGAGAGATGAGGTTGAGAGTCAGGGGAGGAAGCCAGCGGGAGACCCAAGAGGGCCCTCGGGGTCAAGGCCAGAAGGAGGGTGGGGACAGGTGACCAGGAAGCCGAGGGACGGTTGGGCGGATTTCCACGAATGCAGCCCTGTCCCCTGGTCCCTGTGTTCCAGCAAGGGCGACACCCGAGGGGCCTGCCGATCTCTGAGAGCACGCGTGTCCCGTCATGACGACAGCCCCTTCTCTCTTCCTGTGGCCACGTCGTATGTCGGCCTTACCCTCCCATGGGCTCTCGAGGGCACTGTGGCGCTCTCGCACCTGGGGGACCCCTGGCATTCTCTCCTGACACGGTTCGATGCCAGCTCTCGCCCTCGCATCCTGCTGGCTCCTCCGTCTAGGAAAGACACAGGGAAGCTGTGAAGACGGTCGTAGGTCAGAAGGTGGCCCTGCAGAGCGGGGCCGCATGAGCCTGGAGAAAGCCAGCCAGCCAGCGACGGAGAATCAGTCCACGCATGTTTCTTCTGCACGGACTGAAACCAGCCGTCCGTGGGCTGCTCCCCAGCGCAGCACAGGCGCGTGTCACAGGGCCCCGAGGCCGCCGCAGATCTTTTGGAAAGAATGGTGATCGGCCTCAGGGCTCAGAGCCGGGTCTTGCCACCGTGGGCCGAGCACCGTCATGATTCCTCAAGAGCGCGCCATGGTCTCTGCCTCCCATGTGCCTTCCCGGGGCCCAGCCCTGGCTGAGCTCTCATTTTGGGATAAGCATCGTATCAGCCTGTCACCAGCAGGCTCCTGTCTGTCCAGCCCTCACTGCGCCGGGACTCGGTGGCTTTTGAACGCGCATGGGCTGACCTCGGAGAAACCCGCTAGGGGAGCCGTGGGCACAGACAACCTCATGTGTCTCTCAGTGTAGTTTGCAGCTGGACTATCTGCAAATCGCTTTCGGGGACAGCGGCCCCTCCGCATACAGTTTCGTAAAGGGCACTGAGTATTTCTTCAGGACAAATCCCAGCCACAGAGGTGTCTCCGGCCTGGCCTTGGACTTGGGGCCCAGGCACTGGGCTTCTGCAGTCCCGTCCTTTCGGAGTGACTGCCCAGTCTTCCCCCCGCAACGCCTGACCCCTTTCTCACTGGGCTCCCAAGCTAAGTTCACCCTGTGTGGTTCTGGGGGATTCTGAGCCACCTGCCCTCAAATGCGCTGTGAATAGGGGCATTCTAGAAGATTCTAGGGGATTCTGGAAGTGCCACACTGCTGCTCGGAGCACCAGCTCCTCTTTTATCCCACAGCACTAGAACTCTCTCCTGCCCAGGGTCGTCGTAAGGATTAAATATTCGACATTGAATTTATGAACATCTAAGTTCACCACCGTACAAACATGCATGTGTCCCTTTTGGCAAGCTGTGGGGTGCATGGGGGACCCGCTCAGGCCGCCCGTGCGGCCGGCCTCCCCCACGAGACCCTGGGCTGTCCAGCTTATGATCAGAGCCTACTGGCTGGTTGGTTTGCCCTTGCCTCCTCCCCTGTCCCCCTCCTTTGGCTTCCATGTCTGGACCTAATATCACACCTCTCTGAATGTGTGTGATAACCTGGTTTGATCTGTGTCCTGATTCCTAGAGGGATTTGGGTGTCCGTCTCATGAGCACGCCCATGCTGGCCGATGTGTCTAGTCGTTCCTCCAACCAGCCGTCCCACGTGTCATCCAGGATGCAGGAGCTGGGGGGGCTCTGCTGTCCGTGCAAGAGGGCGGTTCACCGCACGGCTGCTGCCTCTTCCAGGGACGACGTGCGGGGAGGGCCGACCCCACCTGCTGCGCTCCTCACGCCCTCCCCAAATTAGCCACAAGCTGTTGGAGCACAGCGTAAATTCGGCTGCAAGTTTAGGTATAGAAAGAAAGAAATTTTCTTTCTGGTAATGAGCATCTCAACCCCTTTCTCTGTTACGAGTTCGATTAATTCAGGGACTGAGGACCATCGAGGACGGCTCAAGGGTTGACGCTGTGTGTCCGTTCCTTCCGAGGAAATTTAAGCTGCATCATAATCCCAGATTATGGTAAATTCACGTTTCCTGGTGCTCGCGACCCTGGCCGTCTCACGCACATTCAGTTCTCTTTCTCCGTCTTCTGCAGCCTGAGCCTCTGTCCCTCTGATCCCTGAGCCCGGCCCCTCCCTGGTCCCTACGTTGATGGCCGCCTCCGGTTACTCTGGTATGGGCTTGCCGGCCAGCTCTGCCTCTTTCCCAGGCAGGCGCTGTGGCATGGCGGAGATGACAAGTGACACGCTGAGTCCCGCAGGGCCAGGCGCGTCTTCGAGGTGCCCTCATGTAGTCTCCCAGATTGCTGTGCTTGTCACCTCACCGTGAGCGTGAGGGATGCCCTGGAGGCTCAGAGACCCTAGGGGCTGTGAAGGGGTAGAACCCTGGATCCAAGCCCTGGAGTGGGGCCAGGGGAACATCTTCCCGGGAGCTGCACCTGCTGGGATTCTGTGCCGATGCTGCTGGGAGCTCCGCCATTCTGTGGGCTACTGTGGGTCAGGTCCCCACGCCCTGGTGCAGCTGCATAGACAGGACCCCTGGGAACTGTGGGCTCACTGCACCCAGCAGAGGACAGGATGCTCTTCCCTGAAGTACGTGATTTGGGGGTCTTTCTCATAGGGAGAGAAAGACCCAGAATTAATGCTTTCATGCAACAGGCTCCCGCTTTCCTCTTGCCTCTGGCAGTGAATGGGGAGAGCGCGCGAGCCTGGGGAGACTGGCCGTGTTTATCTTCTCAGACGTCCTCTCTGACCTTCAGAAGTCGCCTCTGCCTTCCGAGGGCTTCTGGGAAGGGGGTCTTGTCAAGGGAGCGCTGGCCCTGGTGTCAGAGAGCAGAGGCTTTGGCCCGCAGGCCTGGTCACTAATTACGCGCGGGAACCCGGGCCCAGCTGTTGGCATGCGGCCTCTTAGTTTCTCAAGGAAACGGGTCGTTGATGATAAAGCAGAGTTCGTTCTAGCCCATGTTCTGTTCTAAATATTTATTTTGTACAGTGATATTTTGTCCCAGAGGCTGGCTTTCTGTGAGTGCTTATAAAAATAACCGACGGGGTAGCTGACACATAAGTATCCCAAATACGTTGATTGATTAAATGTGCATAATTGAATGATTGCTCAAAATTGCGGCCCCCTTTGGAATCACGTGACTTTCTCCTCCTGGTCACAGGAAGCCCCAAATGCAGATCCCTTTCCTCAGTAATGCCTCTGTGTGTTTGTCATTATTTTTATGTTTTAAACTTGAGCTTGGTGGGACGACAAAAAAATTACTTGAAAAGAGTTGAAGGCAAACTACAGAATGAGCCAAATAGATGGGGGTGTGTCAGTGTTTTGCACGTCTGTGTGTGCACGCACATGTGTGTGGGTGTGTGTGTGGATCCGTGTGTGCACACATTGGGCCTGTATGTGTGTGCACATGTGTACAAGCAGGTGAGGTGTGTCAGGGGTTCGCATGTGTGTGCGTGCGTGCGTGTGCATGTGTGTGTGTGCTTGCATCCCTGTGTGTGCACACATATTCAATGTGTGTAAGCTTGTGTGTCCATATATGTGTGCACAGGTACATGGGGTGTGTTGGTGCTTCACACGTTTGTGTGTGTGCCTGTGTTTGCAGGCCTGTGGGCTTGTGTCTTGTGTGAACACGTGGATGTGTATGTTAGCATGTACACAGGCATGCGTGCTCGTGTGTATGTGAGCAGAGTTACGTCCACGTGTTATCAGATGAGCAGGTGCCCCTGTTCTGAGCTCGTCTGGATTCCCTGCGCTATTACTTCTTCTCTCCCGCCATCGTGGCCTGCTTCTGGGCACACTCCAGGCAGACGCCCCATGGTTGGTGCACTCTGGGCAGACAGTTGTCTTATTTGGAGTCACTGTAGTATTTTCCAGCTCCGGAGCACTCTCAGCTTCCCCGCCGCTACTCATAGTCTGTTTCTTCGGCTCTTTCTCCTCTGATTTTCTGACGGCCACCGCCGTGCACCTCCAAGACATTCATCTCTGCAAATCAGCTGGTGCACGAGACCTCCCAGCTCACTGTGCGCAGAGAAAGGGGCATGAGGCTGGCTGCCTGGGAAACCACCTCTCATTGCAGCCGTAGGAAGCGCGGCATGGCCCACCTCTGAGATGTCACTGGTGATGGTGGCCTATTGCCGATAGTAAACTGATGACCATGAGCAACAGTGTAAGAGGCAAAGTGAAGCTTCCGCTGGGGCATCAGGCTGACAGAAGCAGTCACAGAAGTAGGTCCAGGGCATCTGGGTTTATGTCCAGATATCAAGTCGTTGGTGTCACTCGTGTGTGTGTGGGGGGGCACACATTGCAGCGGCTGCACGCCTGTGCCATCAGTTTGGTTGTGTATCTGTCGTCTGTCTGCATCGCTGCCTAGATGCCTGGATTTTAAAAATTCACCAAGATACACAAAGTGCTCATGTTCAGAAAAACGCTTCTGTAGGATTTGTTTTCTCTTTTAAAGTTTTGGTCTCCAAAATCTGTGCTTAGGAACACGCGTTCCTTCTTTTAATCAAAACGATGTATTTTTTCTTTTTCTTTCTTTCCTTTTTTTTTTTTTTTTTTTTTGAGACTTGGTTTTACCCACCACTTTGCATTTCCAGCCTTCAAGGTTTTTGCTAAAAGTTGGACAGCGATTTAAATAAAAACAGCCGTAGCCAAGACAATGGGCATTTTCCCCTCTGGCAGCTCACAATGAGAATGCATTTGACATGCAGCCCAGAACATTCCGAGTGAACTAACAGCAGGAAACACACTCAGGCTGAGATCATTTTAACATCCTAGATGACAATTTGTTCTAAGTTCCCAAAGGCAGCCCAGCAAGTAGGATTCGGCCCCGTGGATAGAATATTAAAAATCATTTCAACCTAGCTCTCCCCAGCGCGGGATGATCTGTCTGAATGAGACCCGAATGTCTGTCCTGCGTGTTCCCGTCTCACAGGGGCGCCTCCCAGCACAGGAAGCCTGGCAGCCCCCACCCCAGTACGCTGGGGCTATGTTCACAGCATGTCTCATTATAACAACACTCCTACCACACGGTGTTATTTTTTTCTTCCCTAGACCAGAAAACAGAGGTAGAGCTGTAAAGCAACTTCTCAAGGGTTTGTGGTGACCAATGAAAAATAATGCAGGTAAAGTGCCCAATAACACCCAGAGTGCAGGGAGCATGTCAGAAACGGTGCCTGGCACAGGTCACCACAGGAGCCTTCCTGCTGGGTCTCGTCTGGGAGGGACTTTCCAGGACAGAGGCTGAGACCCACGGTCAACAGTTTCCTGGCTGGAGATCCCCGAGCGCATGCATCGATCCTCTGAGACCAGGGGTCACATGAATCGGGACGGGCTCATACCTTCTTGTCCTAACGGTATCTCTACCAAAAGGACCAGAGAGGATCCTTCATGGGGGAGAAACTCCACACCAGGGAGGAAGGCGCTGACGGCAGAGGGCAGAAGCCCTCTTCACCCGGAGATAGAAGGGCAGAACTGATGAGCATCGCAGACTCCTGCTAGGGAAGAGGGTCGCAAGTACAGACCCCGTCGCACGCAGCTTCGACCCTGACAGGAAACGTCATGCGCACGACTGTGTGCTGCTGCCTCGGTCCCTGCTCTCGCTTTTCCCTTCATGCCTTCTCCGGCTCGCTGTCCTCAACACACACCCACGGCTCAGTCACTCTGTGGTCAGCGTAGGAAAGCCTTTTCAGAGACTCAGACTGTAAGTCGGATCCAGTGTGTGTTGCTAATGTTCTTTGCAGGATGTTTCCCATTGTATGTCCATCTTCCTCAACTCTTGACCTAGATTTTGGAGAAAAGAACCCCGGGGATTTATGTCGCCTGCAGGAAGCTCCTGCTAATCCACACTTCTTCTTTGGTGAATTATAAAAAACATCCCTCTGGCAAGCACATAACTGCAAACAAATGATGCTTCTTCCTCAAGGCAGACCCTGCCCTGCTCCTGCAGGCAAGCTTAGATTTCAGCTCTTACTGTCCTCATTGGCTGGACACTCTGTACTGTAACAGTGCACAACCTGTATGACTGTATATGCTGATCCCAGATGATGGAGACTTAATTTATAGAAGAGAGGGGTGAATTTAGAATAATATTTTTGAAAGGAGGAGGGAGAAAGTATACTTGGATATATCAGGGCACTTAGGGCAATTTGTCCTTCGCAGTTGAACATATTGGTAAGAAATATACTGTGTGATCTTGAGGGGTATGGACACCACAAAGCAGCCTCATTAATTCATCAATCCTTCAATATTTCTTGGGCATCTCCTCCCAGCCAGGCCCTGTGGTGGCCCTGAGGATTCAGGGATTCAGAGGGCCGTTGCATAGCTTTAACTGTGGTCCATGGACCTGGCATCTAAGGGGCTAGTGACACACATGTATGTGTGTGTGTGTGTGTGTGTGTGTGCATGCATTTGCTGAGGGGGCAGATTTCACCACGTTTTAAAGGGTTAAGAGGGATAAGAAATTTTGGAGGTAAGCCAGTTAGACCTGGTTTGAGTTCAGCAACCAGGTGAGCCCCAAGGTAGCAAGACAGGAAGTGAAAACAAGTGGGCATGCAGTGCTTTCTGCCCACCCCACCTTGTAGGGCTTCACTTTTTCTTCCAGGGTAGAAGAAAAGTATAGAGAGAGTCAGAAGAAGCAGAAATGCTGATGAAACAGTCCATAGTTAGGGAAAGGAAGGTCACGTGAAACTCAAAGGCACAAACGCAGGGTGGGGGGAATTTCACGCAGGAGAAGGTATTTGGCAAATCCTTCTTGTTGCTGAGTATACACACACACCCACTCACACACAGGCCCATGTGTCACACGGAGTATGACAGTCCTTTGCACGGTATAGGTCACACACGCATGCATGCACACATTTGGACAGGAAAACGCATGTACCACACTACACATAGGCACACACATAAATCCCTGGAAAGAAGGCAAGGTGTGTACACAGCCCTTCCTTCTGCCTCATGTCACACACAGACACACACACAGGGAAAGTTCCATTGTCATAAATTTAGGAAATAGTTGATTACACAGAATAATAGATTCATTTTAGTTAAATATATAAGTTGATGAACATATGTCCTCATGATGGCATCTCTCCGGTCCTCACATGCTGAGGTGAATCCCTGTATCTTGACAGAAATACAGAATATGCTGTTTCTTGAGTGTTTAACCACCAGATAGATTTTCTTTTTTAAAATTTTGGAACATCTCATGAGACTAGTATTTTGTAGGAGATTTTGAAGACAGTGAGCGACACATGACAAGACCCACCAGCTGTCTGGGTCCAAAGGAATATCATGATTGTGCTGTAGTATGGTCAGGTTTCTTTTGGAACGTCCTTGTCATGCCTGGAGGGCAGATGCTGGGTTCTCAAGGGCCTGGGAGCAAAGCGCAGGAACCAAAGTATTGTGATGAGGTGAGGAGTGGATATGACAAGACAGGCGTGTGCGAGTGATGTGTGTGGATGACGGTGACGGTGTTGATGGTAGTGATGATGATGATAATGGTGACCATGGTCGTGACGACACTGGAGAGGATGATGATGGTGGTGACCATGGTGAGGATGATAAAGATGATGATGGTGATGACGGTGACTGGGATGATGGTGATGATGGTGGCGACCATGATGATGATGACATTGGTGAAGATGATAATGGGGATGATGCTGATGGTGATGACAATGACGGTGATGACAGCAGTGATCGGCAGTGATTGGTGTCTCCAAGAGTTAACATTACTGAGCACAGATTTGGTGAACACGGGCTGAGTTAATGCACAGAGTGGTATCTACACAAAGAAGAACTGTGGCTCCTACAGCTTCTACTCAGTGTCTTCTCGGTTCTGGTATACACGGAAACAGTTGTCCTAATACACAGTCCCGAGGTAAGGGCAACCATCTCACCTTTATTTGACACATGGGGAAATGGAGGCTCAAAGGGGTTAACTTGTCAACAGTTTGGACAACTGTGCTCTACCCCCAGAACCTGAGGTCTTGGTCACTCACTTATGGAGCAGTTGCTTTGTGTGAGACAGTGCTGAGTGTTTACAAACATCCATCCAAACCATAGCCTTGCAAAAGTATCTGGTTATTCCTACTCTACAGAGGAGAAGACGAAGTTGATATTGTTAAGCCCTTTGCCCAGTCTCATCCAGCTGCTAAGATGGAGAGCTCCACAGGGTCAAAACTGCCCTGTTCGAATGGAGGAATGTCTTTGTATCTGCGTGTTTGGTCCAAGATCTGAGACACTTCTTTGCTTTTCTTTAAAAGATTGTATGTGTGTATGTATATATGCATGCGTGTATGTATTTATTTTGGGTGAGCAGGAGGAAGAGCAGAGGGAGAGGGAGAGAATCTCAAACAGACTTGGCATTGAGTGTGGAGCCTGATGCAGGGCTTGATCTCATGACTCTGAGATCATGACCTGAGCCAAAACCAAGAATTGGATGCTTAACAAACAGAGCCACCAGTAGGGACCCTTGGGACAGATCAGGAGACTGGACAGACACACAAGTGGTCTGCAGGAAGACACCTGGTTAGCCCTCAAGGAGCACTGGGAAGCATGGAGTCCACCCAACCGTCTTTGAGAAAGATCTCTGAGAGCCTGTCCTCTGAAATGTTCCTTCGTGACTTTCTTTGTTTCCATGGGAGGACATTTGAGGTGGAGGAAAGAGTGTGTGTAAGACTTGGGTGGTTTGGGGCTTGGGGAAGAACAAGAAATTAGACCTGAGGGCTGCGTGGCTAGGAGGAAAACAGGGTTGTGAGGAGGCGGGACGGGGGCCTGGGGCCCAGGGTCCAAGAGAGTAGAGACGAGTCCCCCACCCCACGCAGGAGCTGTCAAAGTTCTGGCTTATCTGGCTGGGATGTGCTTTGGTTTGTTTCGGGCTTGGGAGGGGCTTGGTCTGGCTTGTTTACCAGAAAGACATTCTTGGAGGTGTGCTGGAGGGATGTTTCCTGGGCTATGGGGGGCAGTGGAGGAAATCAGAGATGCTGGAGACACAAAGAAATGGGCCCATGGACCACAAAGGAGGGCAAGCTATCTCTTCGGCTCCTGCCAGCTTCAGAAATCTGGAGATCTGGGGACAGGGGGTCAAGGACATGGCAGATTTTCCAACAGGAAGTTGCCAGTTTCATCTGAGCCAGAGAATGGACATTTTGTAAGGACTTGGCTCTAAAATGTAATTGGAAACATGTTTTTAAAAAGCTGACATTTTGACGTCTCGTAGTGTGCATGGGGTATTGCTGCCAGTCATGGCTTTTTCAGCAGGAGAACATGTAGGAGCTTATTCCCTTTCTGTTTCTCCTGGGAGTGCAGATACTAGGACAATGTCACCTTATTGTCTCCGCCAGCACAAAGCACCAGAGTGGGGGCTGTCCGCAGCCACGTGTAGCCGGGCATGGCTGGACATCACCAAGAAGCACACACCGACGAGAGCCCTCCTCATCTCTTGGGAACTTGTGAATCTTAGCAAGACAAGTCTTTGAATGAGAAGAGGACATTCAGTTCTCCAGAGCAAGGTAGAAGAAGCTATTTTCCAAATGCACCCCTCTGAGATGTCTGCGAGGGGGCAGAATGAGCTCATGGATGGGGGTGACCTGGAGTCTCCAGCTTGGAGAATCCAGTCCAGTCTTGGATTCTCCAGCTAAGCAGCTCTGTGCTCTCGGGCTTGTTCCTTAGTGTGTCCAAGGCTCTCCTTTCTTACCTATAAGCATGGGGGAAAAGAATAGTCTGGTTTAAAAAGTGGTTAAAAGAGATGAAAATACTCAGCCGGTGTGCCTCTTGGGTAAAGGGGCTGCTCTGTAAATGCTGATTGAATGCATCCAGCCCCAGTTGACCTCAGGTCCTTCCACAATGGGCACCTTCTATGTTCTTCTGAAGTTGGGACTCTGGTGTGTGTCTGGTGGCTGACAGGTGGTTCGCATATGGAAGTGTGAGAATTCTCTCGTAGGAGCCACACTGGCTGGAAATCAGAACACAGCTCAAACCTGCTCGTGTGGTGTTCACATCAGCGCCAGGTGAAGTCAGCGGGGAGTCCGGACGGGGAACGTGTCCTCCAGGCAGGAACCCCCGGGTATCCGCAGGTCGTGCCCAGGAGCTGGCGGGCAGCGGCGAAGGGAGGACCGATGCTGACCGGAGCAGTCAGCTGAGCGCGGGCAATAGCTGAGCCCTGGGACTCTCTTCTGGCCACTGGGTTTCCTCTTCTGAGAAGTAGATCTGCCCTTTGCCCACCTCTCAGGCAGTGACAAGGTCACGCTCAACACACACATGCAGCGTTTCGTGTATCGTGGGTGCCTGGGCACCATCAGCTGCCAGGAAAGCCACTCCGCTCCATCCACACGGTCCCCCCTTGGCTCTCAGTGGGGCATTTCTAGGAAATAGATCCTTTCAGCGGTTTACTATAGCTCCTTTCTTAAGTTTAGCTTCCGCGTGGCTCGTCTTGCAGAAAGTCCGTATAATTAGTAAAATCTTAGCAAGTGCTGAACGTAGAAGACACACCGTCCTTACTGCTCTCATGGTGGAAGTTTCACTCTCTTATTTAGCTAAACTGCACGAGCAGGTCCGAGGACAGAAGCGCTGGACATTTCGGGGCTCGAGGACACCTGACCCCGTGCGGCCAGCCGGTGTTTTCCGTGGGGCTGACCTGATCCTTCTTGCTCAACGGATGGCTTGTTTTTCAAGAGGGAGGACGCCTCTCAATTTTGTTTTCAAAGACTTTTAAATATCAAAATTATCTGAATATCAATCTTCAGTAGAAGAATAAGGAACAAAAAATCAGAGGGAAAAAAGTATGTGGAACGTATCTGGGCATTTTCCAAACTCCATCTTTAAACAATGGACTGGAATGGTTTTCTAATTTGTCATCCAGGGCAAAACCCATAAATACCTCGATATTTCAAAACTCTGGCACAACCCGTTAATTATCAGATTTCTTTTCTCCAAACCCTCTTCTGGTTGAATGTTGCAAAATGTTTTGGGGAAGCCAATAAAGAATTCAATATTTTATGTCAAAGAGAGCTCCAAGGAGTCTACTTTTGAACACAAGGAGTTTAACATTTTAGAGTTTACATCTACCTAAATATTTTTGTTTATATTTAAAAAAAAAAAAAAAAGGTCCAGCTGAATTCAAACAAGGATTGGCTTTTAGGAAGTACTGGTCAGGGCTTGTTACTGCTGTTCTGACACTTCCCTTTTGTTGGTTTCCTCTTCCTTTGAAGAGACCAGGAGGTGTGGATATGCTAAGGTTTTCACTCTCCACTTCAAAGCTATACCTGTTCCTATCTCTTGAGGGGAAAAAACCACTTTTCCTCCTTCCCTCCCTTCCCCTTCCTTTCTTCCTACCTCCCGCCTTCTTTTTCTCCCTTTCTTTCATTCTTTTCTCTCTTCCTTCCTTCCTTCTTCCAATACTATTTATTCATTTATTTGGGAGAGAGACAGAGATACTGAGAGAGGGCATGAACAGGAAGGAGACGGAGAAGCAGACTCCCCACTGAGCAGGGAGCCCAATGCGGGACTGGATCCCAGGACCCTGAGATCATGACCCGAGCCAAAGACTGATGATTAACCAACTAAGCCACCCAGGCGCCTCCAAAACACCTTTTCTAAGACCTCACTCTGTCCTCTCCTCTTGAAATATATGGGGGTGTTCTGTGTTTACTTTTTGTGGCCCATTTTAGAAGTTTGTTAAAAGTGATTCCCGCTTGTGCCCAGGCTCTTCCCCAGGCTCCACGCCTCCGAGGACAGGTCCCCGAGGGCCTCGTGTTGCGCTCAGCATTTGCAAACATTCCCAGGGTCCAGCGGACATCAGGTTACACAGGTCTTGTGAAGTATAGGAGTTCTATCGTTAACTGTTATGCTGTGCTTTGAGGCCAATATTCCCAGCACATGACAGAGGAAAGATAGTGGCTTCTCATCTTTAGGACGAAATCTTAGTTTGGTATAAGGCGGAGATCAGAGGGTTTTTGAAAAGCTGGTTCTCCTGGTTGGGGGTGGTGGGTGGGGTCGGGAGCCTGGTCTCTCCCATGTTTCCTGACCTGTGCCGGACCTTGTCTGGGTTGGAGTCTGGAGTGGTCGGGGGTGAGGGGGGTCGGGTCTGGGTGTGGCAGATGCCCCCTGAGTGTCTCAGTCTGCACTCCGGCGGCCTGTGTGGGTCCCCGGGAGCACGTGTCTCCTCTCCCACCCCCCACCCCCGCGGCACCCTGGATCTTACCACAGGGCCTACCCCGTGTCACCACTCACCTGAACACCCTCGCTTCCAACATGTGGCCAAATCACAGGGACTTTATGGCCTTCTTAGGTTTTTGTGGTGAGTTTTTTATTGTTTTAATGTGAGTAACTCTTTAGAAATGCTTTGGGAATGGTTCCCATGTGTTTCCTTCCAAAAATATCACAACCCTCCCCTGGGTCCACACCCCCCCCCCCCCGCTGTGTGCTCAGCAGGTCCTTCTGCGCCATCCTTCACTCCCGCAGGTCCCGGGCTGAGGGGCACGTCATCGGAGGCGGTTCTCACTCCAAACCAACGCATCGGGAGGAAGTCCGCACGCACAGCCCTCGTGTCCCAAGCCTGCGCGCACCGTCGTGTCTGCTTTGTCTTCCCTTTCGGAGGAAATTAGCCCAAAGTCTTCCTAGTTGTGGAAAAGGACAAACGTGGTAAATGCCAAGACTGTGCCTACGGTAGGTGCCAGGCGACACAGGTTGGCTTGGTTCGGACGGAGGCCCCTTTCCCAGCTATAAATGTCAGGTGGTCGCCGGAAGCTCACGGCTCCATGCTCGGCCTCTGTGTGTTTCCCCAAAGGCACTTGTCATCGGCCATTGGTGAGCCTGCGATCACAGTGGGGGACGGGGTTTCTGCTTGGTTCACACCTGCCTGTGCAACTTCTAGGGTAAAGATCGTCTGCGATATCAGAAAATAACTTAAATGCTTTAATCAAGGCTCCAACTTGTTTACTAAATATCTCTGTAGAAGCATTTGATCTCGCGAAATGAACTTGTCTTGTAGGCCACTCTTTTCCACAACTGTTATTTTATTGTTTTATTTTATTTTATTCTATGTATTTTTCTTATTTTATTTACCTTATTTTAATTTAATTTTATTCTTTTATTTTAACAAATTTAATTTAATAATTTTATTATTATTTATTTTATCTTATCGTATTTATTTAATTCTATTTTACTTTACTGAAACTCCAGTTGGTTAACAGATAGTGCAGGACGTCTCAGGTGTACAACACAGACCTTCAGCACTGCCCTGCATCAGCCGGTGCCCATCATGGCAGGTGCGCTCCTTCCTCCCATCACCTGCTTCCCCGTCCCCCACCCCCTCCCCTCTGGTGACCAGCTGTGTGCTCCTTGCACTGAAGAGTCTGTCTCTTCATTTGTCTCTCTCTTTTTCCTCTCTGCTCCTTTGTTTTGTTTCTTAAATTCCACTTGTGGGTGACATGGCACTTCTACCATGCACTGCTCCCCGTTAGGTCCCACAGTTTGGGGACAAGGTATGTGGCAGTGCGTGAGTTGGAGGCATGGCCCGTGTGTCTGATGCATGTCTGTACATGTTTGCTGGGCCTGCTGGAACAAAGCCAAAATTTATATCCTCACTGTCTGGAGGCTAGAGTCCAAGATCTGCATGGCGGCAGGGCTGGTTCCTCCCCAGGTGGTGAGGGAGACTCCATTCCAGAACGTTGTCTTTGGCTTGCCCACAGCTGTCTTCCCCCGTACTTCCCATTTTCCCCTTCTGTGTCTGTCTCTGGATCTGAATTTCCTCTTTTTATAAGGACAGCTGTTCCACAGGGTTAGGGCCCCCTTGCCATGAACTGGGCAGGCCCTGCCTCATGTGTGTACAGACACAACCTCTGGAAAAATATTGTAAAAAAATTAAATCCGTGCATTGACATTTTCGGTGCTTACCGACAGCCAGATGTAGGAGATGTTTGAGTGGACGGAAGCTGACTTTATCTGCACATGGTTTAGTTGGCTTGCTGTGATCTCCTTATTGTAGGTCTGCTTGTTTTTGGCAATTTTTGAGAGACATGGCATTAATCATCATAATATATAGTAAAACACACGCATATTGAAGTGGAAATGATCTGACACCATGTTGAGCAGGTGACTTGCCTAAAGGGATTTCCTGGACCAGGGATTATAATGTATTTTGGTTCTAGGTCAAATTTCTTTTTAACTATCTGTGATTCTGATATAGCAGAGGTGTTGTTGTTTATAGGAAATGTTCTGAAATTCCTATTTCTTTCCTCCTTTCTTCACTTCTACTCTCCGTCCTCGCCCTCCTCCTCTCTCTCCCACCCTGCCTCGTCTCTGTTCTATTCCTCCTTCTCTCCCTCCTTTCTTCCTTTTTTCTTTCCATTTTATAAGCCTAAAATAAAATGTTGAGTGGTAATGTTCCATAACCTGCCAAATAGACATTTTTTTCTTCTAATTGAAGTTCCTTTTCATTAAAATGAATGACAACAATTAAGAGAACGAGATGGTGTTGCAGCATTATTTACAGGAGCCAAACTAGGGAAGAAGCCCGGGAGTCCGCCGACTGACAAGTGGGTAAAGAAGATGTGGTGCAGACACACAGCGGGATGTGACTCGGACGTAAGAGACAGTGGACTCTTCCCATTTGCGATGACGTGGACGGAGCGAGAGAGTATGACGCTAAGTCAGACACAGAAACACACATACTACATGACTTCGCTCGTATGTGGAATGGAAGAAACAAAACAAAGGAGCAAAGGGAAAAAGAGAGAGAGAGAGAGAGCAGCAGACCAAGAAAGAGACTCTTCACTACAGGGAACGCACTGCTGGTCACCGAAGGGGAGGTGGGTCTATGGGGTGGGTGGGGGGTGGGGAAGCAGGAGGCGGGATGAAGGAGGTCACCTGTCGTGATGAGCGCCGGGTGACGCAGGGAAACGTTGAATCTCTATATTGCACACCTGAGACTAACGCTGTACTGCATGCGAACTGCACTGGAATTAAAATTGAAAAAATCATAAAACCATACACCAAAAAGGATGCACATTACTACATGTAAATTATTCTTCAGAAAAAAAAAAAAAAGTCAGCTGAAATAAAGAGAGAATGAGGTAGTTAACATTTGGTTCTCACCAGGAGACATCTCCTAATGTTAGGCCGCCAGATTTAGCAAATAAAAATATACGGGATCCCCAACCCCACTGAAATTTCAGGTAAACAATGAATTTCTCAGTAGATACGCACTGTGCACACTGCCTGGGACATCCTTCCTCTCACACTGTATCCTGCGTCATGGGGCTCCAACAAGCAGGTGGGCTACCTGAGGTCCCAGTGACCCAGGCATCCTGCGTTTGGTCTGCCAGGAGAGCTGATAGGGGAAGAGGGACCTGGCTTGAACAGCACATTACATTGGACTTGCACACTATTCATGCAAGGCCCCCTGACCCGGCTCAGTCATGCAGGAAAGCAGGTGTCTCAGAGCCACACGAGGACTGAGGCATCTCGGAGGTGCTGAGCAGGGGGGCAGCTCTGGTCTCTGCACAGAGGTCCTCAAGGACCCTCAGGACCTGTCCTGCCCCCCCTAACACTGCTCCCTCCCTCCAGCAAGTTGCACCAAGCCTGGCAATCGTGCAGGACTGCAGGAGCCATGACTACTCTGCAGACATTATTTTCTGGATCTTTTTCCCTCCATCTCCTGATGGGAATAAAAAGTGTAAATTAGAAACAGGCTGTTGACCTCTTGCCGTGAGCTGGGCAGGGTTTCATGAACAGAAGATTTAAGGCCGTTTAGACATGGCTCTGGATTCTGGTGGGAATTAAGTTTTTATTAAACTCTGGTTTGGTCTCATTTCATTGCTCAGCTTCAAGAGCAAAAAAAAAGACAATAAGGGATTTAAACTTAAGTGATTTTCTGCAATTAAAGTCTTCTGGAATTTTAAAAAGCCCAATTATACTGGCATTTGCCAAATATAAATGCATTTTCCACTGGCTCAGCCAAGAGGAGCTGGATTGGCCGTCAGATCCACAAGGAGCTGATGGTGACAGCACTCCCCCACTGAGGAATCAGGGACCTGGGTCTGGCCCTTCTGAGGGATGGTGGCACACAAGACAGCTTTCTCCCGGGGGCCCTGGACGCACCCAAGTCCTCCTGGAGCCCTCAGTGCTGTGCATGCGGGAAAACAGGGACTCAACAGGAGAGAAAGGGACACCAGGAAGGATAGCTCTCTGCAACCGCAGGCACATTGTTTCTCATGAGGACAACTCTCTGGGCTCATCTCTGAGCCCTGATGTGGTCTGGTGGTGTTCACCCCCAGGTCCAAGGAGGGTCTGCAAAAGGGCAGACTTAAGGCTGAAGACCCCTGCCTAACCCCACTGAGATTTCGTTTCCTCCCAGGCGTAGAGGAACTTTGCAATGCACAAGCAATTGCTTCATGCCTGTGACACTATTGATGGCAATAGTAAGAAGGATGGTGACCATGCCTGTCGGCACACACCCGTGTGTGGTGCTGTGTGGGGCCCCTCGTGTGCACTCTACTATGTGCGGGGAGGACACAGAGTCCCAGCAGTGTGAGGGGGCTTGTCCGAGGCCATACGGTTAGTGGCTGGCGGGACTGGCATCCACGGGCTCCTGGGCATCATCATCCCTTCAGATGAATCTCAGAAGGAGGGAGGCCAAGCCCAGTCCTGCAACAGCCACCTGGGAGTCCCCAGAGAAGGCTAAATTGTGGAATCATGACCCTCGGCTTGAGAACTATTTTATAAATGTACAATTTGGAAGTTCGAAAGGAAACAAGAATCTGTTAGAATGTCAGGTGTTCCTACTCAAAAAAAACCCCTTCCTCCCAAACTGGATGGCTAACTAATGAGGCCAAGGTAATGGGTGTGCACTCTCCTCACAGGGCGAGGTCTCATTACCTATGAGACTCAGCCTCTTGTTTGCCTCTAACCCTGGGGGGACTGGCAGGCAGCTCTCTGATGTGGTTTTCACAAGAGCTGAGATAGCACCATCCACAGACAAACGACCCAATGAGACTGAAACTTGGAACCTGCCTGCAGGCAGGGGAGCAGATGCAACTGCTCAGCCCTGAGCCTGGCCAAGTGCGGGAGTGGTCATCTGCACTCCAATGGCTCTGTGACCTCTCTGGGCCATGTTTCCAATGCACAAAATGGGGGTGACAGTGGTGTGTACTTCATAAGGTCTTTGGAGAAACACAGAGCACACAGAATATTGCCTGGCACGTATGAACTGCTGTGCGTGTGTTAGTGACCATTGCATTACACGAGGCTCCAGGACAGTGACCAGCCCTCAGGAAAGCATGTGAAGGCTTATTGCCGGAGAGATGCAGCGTCATCTCACTTCCTTGGGGTAAAAGGAAAGTGCCAATACATTAAAGTGCTCCCCTCTTGGACTCCCAGTCCCACCTGGGTGACTAACCAAGTTTGAACACATCACTGACTAGAAAATAAGCCATGGGTTTTTATATTTGGGAGGATCTCACACATTCTTTTTCTGCAGCTGCCTTTGCCTTTGGGGGGAAAAAGAAATGTTCTTCCACAGAGTTTTTATGTTAACTTTTCAGATTGAGTTCTTCCCTTTTGCATATGTGTGACCTGAAGTTAAGAGAGAAAATTCCAGAGACCGGCGGCATGCTTGTGGTGAGGAGCTATGTGGGGAAGAACACTGCCTGAAACGGATTCTAAAAGCAATTTCTCTTCCCAACCTTTTGACCTTTCTCCAGAGCTCCTGATAAGCATCATGTTAAACCATAGTAGTGCTATGATGAAATCACAGACAGCCATCCTGGGCTGTGTATTTCCAATCCGGAGAGGAGGAAACCTAAATGTCATTCAGGACGGGAATGGATAAATTGTGACAGGGCTTATGTCCCCCCCCCCTTTTTTTTTTAATAAATCTGCATTGTTTTCCTATTCCAGATGACTGTAGTTACAAAGTAGAGTCTACTTTGACATCCAGTAGAAGGACAATAGTGTGACATCAGCCTTCGATGGACGTTCCCCATGAACACACAAGACCTATTCCCAGAACAGATGGCATGCATAACAAGGAAGAGACACGTGATCCTGTGTTGGAAGAAGAAGCCAACTGGAAGAGAAAGGTGAGAAAGAACCATGATAGGACAATTTAGTGAAACGTTCTTTCCCAGAGCACACTTTTGCTGCTGGGGTGGATGGGATCACAGCTGTTTTTAGACAGCAGAGTCCAAGAGAAAAGTTATCCTGGGCTTCCTTTGCCATCTGAGAAAATGCAACCAGCTGCAGTCACTAATCTGTTACACAGTAAAGTAATAACAAGTGTCTTTTCATTTTTAAATAAAGATGTAAAATTTGAGCTAGTATGTGGCAAAGCTGAGATCTGAAACCTGTCTGGAAGGTTCCAAAGAGCTCTCTGTACAGTATTGATTCTACCTCCTCCTGTTCATGGGCAGAGACCCAGGAGAGGCATAGGTGTGAACTCACATCAGCTGGTGGGAACTCACGTCTGCAGGTATGAACTCAATGTTGGCTTCCTGGTGCCTGGGTGACTCACAGCACATGCACAAACTGGGCACAGGTAGAAAGCTTACTTGATCCTCTTTTTCTCTCAAATACCTCCCAAGGCTCATTTAAAATTAAGCCATTTTCAGTTCTAAAGTTCATTCAGTAACCTTACCAGAGTCAACACCTTGAACTGCAGTTTTTAAAAATTTTAATTTCTGTTGCACAACAACCATGACAAATACAGGCACACCTCCTCCAAACAGAGTATGGTTACCGTCCACCAAAGCCCTGCACAACCCCTGTTAGGGTTCTGTATTGGAGCACTCTAAGAATTAAAAATTGATTAGTCATGCAGTTCTAATGGTTAAGAAAGTTTCATGCTGGAACCAATGGTGTTCTGCTAGGAAAACAAAGTCTGTGAGCAGTATAGCCTGTTCTGTAGATTCCCTGTGTATGTAAAAGCACATTCCTGGATGTGCTGTGGGATTTCTGGCAGCACGAGCTTTCACAGTGACAGTGAATGGCAAGGAAATGCTTTTATTTTATTTTATTTTTTTAAGGAAATGTTTTTAAATGGAATATGGTGAAGGGATGTCAGTTGAAAATTAAGATCCTCACCATTATGCGTTGCATCATAACTCCATAATGCAGTACTGGGCTGGTTCTTCCCCATCGGGGACCGGTGGCAGGAAGTGGTGCCTGAATCTGACGCCAGGAGCGGGCATGTGCAATCCATTTTTAGGTTTTAATGCCTCCATAATCAAACACAGCTTCAATTAGGAGAGCTGGTATAGGTTTTTTCATTTTCTTGTGGTGTTTAGTCAAGCGCTAAGGGATAAATATGGAAACCAGCAGTCCTTAGGGAGTCACAAGTTTTCATTTATCCTGGAAGCTGCTGGGCATCAAAGACCAATGGGATCTTGGAGCTGTTTCTAAATGTAGAAGTTGGTTGCTGAATCTCTTTTTTGAAGATGTTCTATGAAAATACTGGGGCTTATTGGTCAGCTGAAGCATACATTTTTCTTCTATAAATAGGGTACAGAGAAATGTCTTTATTCAGTGACATGGATGTATACCAGTAGTAAATAAAGACAGCATCTAAACACATGTTAAAGTAAATTAAAGCTTGAAATCAGGCAACGTGATGCTCCCAGTTTTGTTTTTCTTTTCCAAAATTTCCTTAGCAATTTGGGGTCTCTTCTGATTCCATACAAATTTTAGGATTATTTGTTCCAGCTCTTTGAAAAATGCTGGTGGAATTTTGATCAGAATGGCATTGAAAGTATAGATTGCTCTAGGCAGTATAGATATTTTAACAATGTTTATTCTTCTGATCCATGAGCATGAAATGGTCTTCCATCTTTATGTGTCTTCTTCAATTTCTTTCATGAGTGTTCTGTAGTTCCTTGAGTACAGATCCTTTACCTCTTTAGTTAGGTTTATTCCCAGGTATCTTATGGTTTTTGGTGCTAGAGTAAATGGGATTGATTCTCTAATTTCCCTTTCTGTATTTTCATTGTTAGTGTATAAGAAAGCAACCGATTTCTGTACATTGACTTTGTATCCTGCCACATTACTGGATTGCGGTATGAGTTCTAGTAGTTTTGGGGTGGAGTCTTTTGGGTTTTCCATTTAAATATCATGTCATCTGCAAAAAGAGAGAATTTGACTTCTTCATTGCCAAAATGAATACCTTTTATTTCTTTTTGTTGTCTGATTGCTATTGCTAGGACTTCTAGTACTATGTTGAATAAGAGTTGCAAGAGTGGGGCATCCTTGTCGTGTTCCTGATCTCAAAGGGAAGGCTGTGAGCTTTTTCCCATCGAGGATGAGGTTCACTGTGTGTTGTTCATAGATAGATTTTATGAAGTTGAGGTATGTTCCCTCTATCCAAGACAGTATGGTACTGGCACAAAAATGACACAAAGACCAGTGGAACAGAGTAGAGAGCCCAGATATGGACCCTGAACTCTATGGTCAAATAATCTTTGACAAAGCCAGAAAAAATATCCAGTGGAAAAAAGACAGTCTCTTCAACAAATGGTGCTGGGAAAATCAGACAGCTATATGTAGAAGAATGAAACTCACCCATTCTCATACATCATACACAAAGATAAACTCAAAATGGATAAAATACCTCAATATGAGGCAGAAATCTATCAAAATCCTAAAGACGAATATAGACAGTAGCCTCTTTGACATCAGCCACAGCAACTTCTTCCAAGATATGTCTCCAAACTCAAAGGAAACAAAAGTGAAAATAAACTTTTGGGACTTCATCAAGATCAAAAGCTTGTGCACAGCAAAGGAAACAATCAACAAAACAAAGAGGAAAACCACAGAATGGGAGAAGATATTTGAAAATGACTCTACAGACAAAGGGTTGATATCCAAGATCTTTAAAGAACTCCTCAAACTCAACACTCAAAAAACAGATAATCATGTCAAAAAATGGGCAGAAGACATGAATAGACACTTCTCCAAAGAAGACATACAAGTAGCCAACAGACACATGAAAAAAATGTTCATTATCTTAGCCATCAGGGAGATTCAAATTAAAACCACATTGAGATATCACCTTACACCAGTTAGAATGGCCAAAATCAACAAGACAGTAAACAACATGTGTTGGAGAGGATGTGGAGAAAGGGGAACCCTCTTACACTGTTGGTGGGAATGCAAATTGGTGCAACCACTTTGGAAAACAGTGTGGAGATTCCTTAATAAATTAAAAGTAGAGCTACCCTATGACCCTGCAATTGCACCACTGGGTATTTACCCCAAAGATACAGATGTAGTGAAGAGGGGCCATCTGTACCCCAATATTCACAGCAGCAATGGCCACAGTCGCCAAACTGTGGAAAGAGCCAAGATGTCCTTCAACAGACTAATGGATAAAAAAGATATGGTCCATATACACTATGGAATATTATGTCTACATCAGAAAGGTGAACACCCAACTTTTGCAAGAACAGAGATGGGACTGGAAGAGATTATGCTGAGTAAAATAAGTCAAGCAGAGAAAGTCAATTATCATATGGTTTCACTTACTTGTGGAGCATAAGGAATAACATGGAGAACACTGAGAGATGGAGAGGAGAAGTGAGTTGGGGGAAATTAGAGGGGGAGACAAACCATGAGAGACTGTGGACTCTGAGAAACAAACTGAGGGTTTTGGAAGGGAGGAGGGTGGGGGCTTGGGTGAGCTTGATGGTTGGTATTATGGAGGACACAGATTGCATGGAGCACTGGGTGTGGTGCATAAACAATGAATTCTGGAACACTGAGAAGAAATAAAATAAAATAAAATAAAATGAAAAAATTTAAATTAAAAAGAAGAAAGTGTTTGTTTGTTTGTTTGTTTTTGTATTGGGTAAAGTATAAGTAGCTTATATTTGACCACAGAATAACCTTGTAAAAACAATCAAAAAAGATAAGAAAGATGCCAAAAATATTCAAGAAAATATTAAAACAAATATACACAAGGAAGACAAAACATAACCAAATTGAGGTCATCCTAGGAATTAAGGTTGGATTTACCATTCAAAAATTAACCAACACAATTGACACATTAAGAGAATGAGGAGAAAAAAATGATCATCTCAAAAATAGAAGAGAGGGCATTTGTTTGAAATCAACATCCGTTAATGTGTTCAGGGAAAAAAAAATGTAGCCAACTAAAAGCTAAATAAATAAAAAGCCCTTTTTAACTTGAAAAGGTTATCCACAAGGATCCTAAGTGAGTATCATTCTTAAAGGTGAAGATTACACAAGTTTTCTCCAGAATTAGGAAACAAAACACAATATGTGAAAATTCCTCTGCTGTTGAATATTGTGTTAGGGGCTTCGTCAGGGGAATGGATGGCATTTTCCATGATGGTTGGCTTTTCAAGGTAGTTACATCATACTGCACCCCCACAAACATGGTGAGAGAGCCCCCATTGAGTTGAGCCTTTGTACATGGTTGGACTTGTCAGTGTTTGAGCTGTTCTTGGGGTGGGGTGTAGAGCTGTGTCTCATTAAAATTTGAGTTTGCATTTCCTCATGACTAACGCATTTGAGTACCTGTTAGTAGGTTTAATTCTGATCTGAGTATCTTCTCCACTTGACATGTGGTTCAAGTCTCTTGCCCCTTTTCTTTTTGTACTCTTTTCTCACTGATTTGTAAGAGTTTGTTTTATATTTTAGACATTGTTGTTTTTGTTAGTCATATGCTTTAACAAGACATTCTCCCACTCTGTGGCTTGATTTTTCATTCTCTTTTTGGTGTTTTTGGTGAACAGAAGTTCTTAATTTAATGTGGTCAAGTTTATTGTTCTTTTCCTATTATTGCTGTTTGTGCCTTGTTAAAATTTTTTTTCACTTCACCAGGCTCATGAAGATAGTCTTCCCTGGTTTTATCCACAAATTTTATTTCTTCTTTTTGCATTTATATCTACAGTCTCTCTGTATGTCTCTGTATATGTGTGTATTCACGATACAGATATTCATCTGACCAACCAACATATGCATTATTCTTAGATCTTTGCACCAAAAGCAGAAATAACAGAAGCAAAAATTGACAAGTGGGACTCCATCAAACAAAAAAGCTTTTGTACAGCTAAGGAAACCATCAACAGAATGAAAAGGCAACCTACAGAATGGGAGAAGATAAATATTTGAGAATCATATATATCGTAAGAAGCTCATGTTCAAAGTACAGAGAGAACTCACACAACCCAGGAACAACCAATCCATCAAAAGCGGGCAGAGGACCTGAGTAGACATTTCCCCGAAGAAGACATGCCCCCAATGGGTACATGAAAAGATGCTCAATGTCACTAGTCATTAAGAAAGTGCAAATCAAAACCACAATGAGATACCAGCTCCTACCTCTCCAAATGGCAAGGAAAACACAAGTGTTGGTAAGGATGTGGAGAAAAGGGCCTGTATTGGAACACTATAAGAATTATAAGTTGATTAGTTACGCAGTTCTGATCATTAAGAAAGTTCCGTGCTGGAACCAACTGTGTTCTGCTCGTAAAGCAAAATCCATGAACAGTATAGCCTGTTCCACCAACTCCCTGTGTATGCACTGCTGGTGGGAATGTAATTGAGACAACCCCCATGGAAAACAGTATGGCCATTCCTCAAGAAATTATCATTTAAAGGAAATAATCAAAACTTGTTTTTGGATTAGCTATTCTCACACTTTTCCCGGCAATCCCTGGAGATTTATTCAAGTTGTTGCTTATCCCAGTTTGTCCCTTTTTACTGGTAAGTACTTTTCCCTGTGCGTAATGATGTGTTTACCTGTGGAAGGACATCTGTCCTGATGCCTGTTCTCGGCTGCCACAGATAAAGCTTCGTGCACAGACTTCCGTGTGAAGGTAATTTTTCTGGAATATGTGTCCAAAGTGCAATTGTTGTCTGGTGTGCTAGTTACACATTTAGTTTCTTAAGAAATTGCCAGATGGTTTTCAAGAGCCAATGAAACATTTTACATCCCCACCAGCAAAGGAGGGATGATCCAAATTCTCCACACCCTCACCAGCATTTGTGGTTACCATTTTAGTTCATTTTCTTTAGTCCTCAGATAAGTGTGTGGCAATATCTGGTTATGGCTTTAAATTATGTGCCCTGATGGCTAATGAGGTTAAATAACTTCTCATGTGCTCGTTTCCCATGTGAGCATCCTTTTAATGAAAAGTCTTTTCCTTAAAAGGAGGAGTGTGGCAGGATCCTGCTATCGAGCCCTGTAACTACGTCAGCATCTGGGTGAGGGACAGCATCGGGATGCCTTTCCTGACCCAGTCACTTTGTGGGACTGAGTACCTTCTCCGCTCTATCCACCCATCCCATGTTTCTGGAAGGACAAGGAAAATCTCAGCCTGCAGGGTGGTGAGGCTCTCTGGAGCAGGGCACTTAATATGACTGAATTTCTTTGTCCACCTTAGCTCCCTGGGGTCCCTTGGCAGGAGAGTTACATGGACAAAGAGGTTTCCCAGACTGGACCATTTACTGTGGCTGTTTCCACCCAGCTGCCAGTGTCTCTGGGCAGGAATGGAGAGTCTTGGCTTAAACGGACAAGGAGGTAATCCAGGCCAAGTTGCCCACTGGGGCTGGGTCTCTCCAGCTTATGTCCCATCCTCCCTGTATCTGTCAGACATAAAGGGAGTCTCAGGTCCTCTGGCCACTAGCTTTTAATCAGTGCCCCCACTGGATGTCCCTTGCCAGTGGTAGAGGGCTAGTATGATGATGTCAGGGGAAGGGAGCTCCCATTCCATCCACAGGAGGGATGAGCTATTTTCTGTTGCTGGGCTGGGATTGTCCTCTTTCCTGGGTTAACTTTCGTTGGGTGGGAGATACATGACACCCTGAACTGTATGGGACCCAAGTCTCTTCCCCTTGTCTTAGCACCACTCAGAGCTGTCCTTTGCCTTCCCATTACATGATTTGTAGGGTTGTTGATTGGTTGTGCCTGGTGGGGAGGAACAGGGACTAATAGGTCTATGCTCTCTTGTTCTGGGTCGAAGCTGCAGACTCCCACATAATTTGAATAACACAATACTGTTGAAACATTCTTCTGTACGAAATGATCTTGATTTCTCAAGTAACCAAGATTCTGGTCTAAAAAAGGAGATTTTATTTTCTAAAATGTTTATTGACTTATATGAAAAATATTTTAAAAATGTGCTTACTTGTGTATTCAATGCATGACATTAAAGAATAAAATTAAAAGTGTTACAGTGATGGTGGTCACAAACATGTATTTCATATATACAAAATGTGTAATGGAAAATTTAGGAAATTTCTTTGTGAAGTTTAGCTTATATTAGCACCATGGCAATACTGAGGTTACAATAAATTTGGCAAGAGATGATAAATGTGCTGAATGCCGATGATTGTTGCTCCTTTAAATGTACAGATTTTCCAAAGTTTGGGCTCAAAATTTTTCCTTTGCGTGTCATGTACTTTTGAGTAAAAGCACAGTGTAGCAAAGACATTGGAAGTGTTCTATAGAGCTTAGCGTTTGGGAAGAAAAAAAAATATTCCTATCCTATATGTCAATCCTCATGATTTAGCCAAGGATTTTGCCAAAAGCACTCCCCGCCCCCCTCAAATCAAGCATTACAACAGTTGCTCAGAGGTTGGCTACAAAGGCATTTTTTTCATTTCTCCCATGGTTCTCCTCAGTTTCTGGTGGATCCGATGCCATGAGAAGCAGTTTCCAATAGAACAGTTCTGTATCAAGTCTAACCTTCAAGTGTTGGATCTTGTTTGATTTCGTTTCCGTGTAGCATGTGAGTACAGGGGTCCAGTTTTTTAAACACCACACACTGCAGAAGCTGGCCTTTCCCCGTTGATTAGTCTTGCCCATTTTGCGGTGAATTAATCAACCTTCTATGCTTGAGTTTATTTCTGGGCTACTCTTTCCCACTGACCTATACATCTGGGTTTATGCCAAGACCATACTGTGCTGATTTCTGCTCTAACGTGTATTATTCCTTTTCTCCTGCTTACTTTCGGTTTAATTTTCTTTTCTTATTTCTGGTTTCTTACATTGAAAATTTAGGTAATTAACTTTAGATCTTCTTTCTTTGTAGTACACGACTTTGATTGCTATAATTCTGCAGCTATCCCCTACATCCACCTGAGTAATGGGCGGTGTTGTTGGGTGCGGGCACATCCTTGCCATGTGTCTGACTGCTGGGCTCGTCCATCACTGTGGGGAGAGTCACTGGCATCTTGAACCATCACATGGATTCATCTCTTCCTCTCAGTAGGTCCATACTTTTGGTACAGCACATGCTCACTAAAGATTCTTCCATCGGAGCATCGACCTCTCTATCGCTAAGTGGCACCCCTCTTTACCTCTGAGATGTGCCCTTGCTCTGATGTCTGCACTGTTTCGATTCCCGTTACCAGGGTGTATCTTCTCCATCCTTTCAGTCTTTCATGCAACTTTGTGTTCAGAGTGGGTTTCTCGTAGACAGTACATGGTTGGGTTTGCTGGTTTCACTCTGACATTCTCTCTCTCTTTTGATGGGCTCCTTTGGCCCATAGGCATTTAAAGTGATTATTATCTGAGTGGGGTTAATATTTACCATGTTTGATACTTCTCTACTTGCTGTCCTTGCTGCTGGTTTCCCTCTTTGTCTTCTGTTTCTGCCTTCTGTGGTTTTAACTGAGCATTTTCTAGAATTCCACTTTCTCTCCTTTCTCAGACATGGTTGCACCTCTTTTTCTGTTATGTTTTTGGGCTTCCCCAGCATTTCCAATGCAAGTCAGCTTCTGAATGACACTCTGCCACTTCTCAGGCACCTCGTATAAAACCTTCCAAATTCCTGCGTCCCTGCTGTCATGAAGTCTACTCATCCATAAGCTACAATCGTTGCATTCATTGTTGTCATTAGTATTTTGAACAAACTATTAATGGTAAGATTAGGAATAATAAAACATAGTTTTTTAAATTTATCCATCACCAGTTCATTTTCTAGTGCTAGTCCTTCCTTTACATGGATCCCACTTTCTGACCCAAGTAATTTTCCTTCTCTCTGAAGAAGCTCTTCCAGTATTTCCTTTAAGGCAGACCCACCAACAAGATGCCTTCCATGTTTGTTCATCTGGTAAGGTCTTTCCTTCTCCCTCACTTTTGAAGGATAGTTTCAATGGATACAGAATTCTGGGTTGGCGAGTTTTTTGCTCTCAACACGTTAGACGTCTGGTCCCCCTCCTCTCACTTGCATGGCTTTTGATGCAAGGTCCATTGTAATTCTTGCCCCTGCTCTTGCGTAGCTAAGACGTTGTGCTCTGACTTCTGTCAACATTGTTCTTCTTCTGCATTTTCTGCAGTTCGAATGTGATGTGCCAAGGTGTAGATGTTGGGAGAATTTTTCCTCTAGGTGTTTTCTAGACAGATCTGAAATTTGACAGAATTTAAGATCTGTGAACTAAAGTGTCATGTATGGAGCCAACCAACAGAAAGGTAATGTGGACTGCTTATAATTTTATGTTATTATTTTTTTTAGAGAGGGAGGTGGGGAGGGGAACAGAGGGAGAGAGAATCTCAAGCAGACTTAATGCTGAGCACGGGGCCCAATGCAGGGTTCCATCTCATAACCCTGAGATCATGACCTGAGCCAAAATTAAGAGTTGGATGCTTAACTACCTGAGGCACCCAGAGGCCCATGGACCACACATAATTTTAAAGATATTTAATTACTACACTTAAAAAGCTGAAGATCAGCAGGCAAATTCATTGTAATAATATGGTGTATAAAATTATTAATTTTATATTTTACATTTCTTATATTTTCTTAGATATCTGTTATATATTTGACACAGCTCACTTCACTCATACTCACTATATTTCAAGTGCTTACTCTTCAGATGTGTCTGGAAATGATTATATTTGACAATGTAGATCTATATATTTTTGTATAATAAAATACTTCCTGTAATTAACAGTTTAAAATTAAATTCTTATAATAAAGTGTTATAAACATGTCTATACATAGACATATGCATATGTATACATAGACATATAGACATATACACATAATGTGAGCACTGGAGAGAATTTTAAAGATGACTTACAGCATAAAGTGATAAATTTGTATACACAAGAATTAGTTATTCATGTAAAGAAAGACATTTGCAATATGGATGGAAATGTGATAACTCCCTTACCACATTTGGAGATTTCATTTTTTTTTAAAGATTTTATTTATTTGAGAGAGAGAGAGAGAGCGAGTATGAGTTGCTGGGGTAGTGGGGAGGAGCAGAGGGAGAAGCAGACTCCTCCTGGAGCGCAGAGCCCGATGCGGGGCTAGATCCCAGGACCCTGAGATCATTACCTGAGCTGAAGTCAGATGTTTAACTGACTGAGCCACTCAAGCAACCCCAACGCTTGGAGACTTTAAAAGTCACTTAGAAAAACACTGATAATCTAAAAGGAAGTAATGAACACAGAAAATCAAAGCAAATTTACAAAGGAATGAAAAAGAGATACAAATAGCTTAGATGCACCTGAAAAGATACACAGCTCTATTCATAATCAAATAAGTGCAAATAAAAGTAAACTAAATACCTTCCTACCAACCTGACAAGCACACAGTGTTAGGATGACTGTGAAGGTGTTGTAACCAGGGACATTCTTGAAGTCTTTGAACAGATTCCCTTAGAAGGCAAGAGCCACATTAGTTAACTAGAGTAAGACTGCCTGGACCCCCCACTAGTAACCAATTATTCCAAACCAAAATTCCAAACCTATCTGGCTTAAAGATTCTTCCTCTGTAAAACAGATCCTCACAGGACGGTCACAAGAATTAGTTTAACTGATGGAAAGCACCCTTCTTATTCTCTTCACCTGACTTTGGGCTCTGGAATCTTCCTCCCTCCTGTGCTGTGACCTTCCCTCTCAGGTAAGACAGGTTGATGACAGGGGAACAGCTGGGAGGGATACCCCTATCTAACCCGGGATAATGCTCTAGAGATATAAATAACATTTATATGTATATAAATATATATTTTAATTATTTATTAAAAATTATTTGGAGAGTGGTCGTTGACATGGAAAATGCTCTGGATTGTTTTACACGTTTATTTCACAATTATTTTACAATTGTTTCACTTCCTGTTCTAAGAGCCACGAGGGGACCATCTTTGGATCACCACCATGAGAACCTCATGGACATAAAATCCAAAAAAGGTCAGAGGAACCCTCAGCCTCCACATTTCCGTTTGTAGAATTATTACAGAAATGTCCCTACCAGCTCACAGCTCCAGGGGCTTCAGCTCCAGACCCCAGTGGGAAGACCTGAGCTGTTCCTCCTGACTGCATGGCGACAGTTGGTCCTGAACACTCACTGAATGGGGTTTCCAAGAAAAGCCACTGAAATGTAGTATGTGGGGCTTTTTTTCTTACTGTGGGAATGAAGGTGATGGAAACTAAGCTCTTCATCTCTGGGAGCTGGAACTGGAAATTTCATTGGAAAATGTGTTCATCACCAATGCATGTAGATTTACACAAATACAAAGAAAGAGAAGACGGCAGGCTGTTTTTCCTACCATGATTGAGAAAGATTATTCCCTACCTGAAAAAAAGCAAGTGGAAGAACTGATCATAGGACAGGGTTGCCCATGTCCCTCACTTGCAAAAATGGGTTACAAGACCACGGGGTGTGTTTCCAGATTTTGAAGACACAGAAGATTGAACGCAAGCTGGAATTAATTTGCCCTAAACTTTTCCCATATATTCTTCTGCTATAAGATCTTGATCAGTAAGTGCGAATATTTACCCTCATTTCTAAAATTTCCCATTAAGCCTTGCCTCACTTTCTAAGTTCGTGATATTAAATTAGGGCAATTTAAACCGTTTGAAATATCTCTATAAAAGTATTGAACAAAATCTGTCAGAAAATGAACATTCGTATGTTCTGACAGTCAGACGAATATCCTCAATTTTTCCAAAACAAACAAACAAAGAAATCATCTTTGAGTAAAAACTGAAGATGGAAAATTTCAACCAAACAGGAATTACCCATAAAAATCAAGTGTCCTCAAATTAAAGCTTATAGTGGAAACTGTTTCACAATTGTAATTACATTGGTCATTCTCCCCCATGTTTATAATGGGTTACAATACCTCAACTTGATGAGAAAAGCCAAGTACAAAATGTCAGGGCTAAAACCACATGAAGGCTCTTAATATTTGTGCTAATTTCTACCCCCTCCGGCATGGGTTGCGAAATGTAGGCTTCTTTTCAAGTCCATCCTCTGAGTCCCCAGTGAGCTGTAGAGAAGTTTCAAGAGTTAAAGAATCATTCTTCCTTCTCTTCAGTAACTAAAATAATGGAAACCACCATTTTTCTTCATGAAAACTGGGTAAAATAAGTGTCTTTTTATTTGGGGAGCACATCAGTGCTTGGCGGAGTATGCGTGTGTTTGCGGTGAGAGCTGTCTATGGAAAGGGGGAGTCCAAGTTTCCTCTGTCACGGCTGCACCCGACCTTTCCCCCAGCTACTGTCAGATAGAACTTACAGACATCACTTCCGAAGCTGTGGTCTGGGAGTGCATTGGGTTTGCAAGAGAGAGGGGCAGTGGACTGAGAACTCACAGACCTTCATCCAGCACCTGTACCACACCTGCCGCCGGCCTCGTTTTCTCTCTGCCTTTGTTCTTAGCATGATTCAAGGGGAGGAATATTGTTCTTCCTCTTTTAAAGGCTGTCTGTTGACCAGTGCACTTCTGGGGGCTGCTTTTAGCCAACCGAATGTCCCTTCTGGTAGAAACAGAGATGATTGGAAAACACAGGTGTTCGGGCTGTGAAAAGCAAAGGCGCAGTCCCAGAAGACAGAGAACTGCCCCCAGGGACACCCGGTGCTGAGAACTTCAGTCGGACTTAGCAGCCCAGGGTTGGTCGTTCAACAGTTTAACATACAAAATCAATCTGCTTTCCCCAAACCCAAGGCTCTAGATGGATATACAGGCAGTAGGTCCTCTCCTTCCTCCTCCACGGAGGATGTTAAACCATTTTCAGCCTCTGCCCTGAAGTATGCGGATACTGTCCTCACCCATCATCTTGACTGCTTGGGTGCAGCTGGGCTCCTCCCGTCCTCACTAGACCATGCAAAAATGTTGTGTGCAAGCCCATCAGCTACGAATAGAGATAGGGGAAGGCGTGGGTCGGTTATAACGAAGCTGGCTGTGTAATAAACCAAGAAGTACAAAATGGATGTCCACAATAGTCCTTTATTTGGGAGTATGTCCAGTTTTACCACCATTGTTCCAAGCAGGGGTTATACTGTTTATCAACATATGGAAATATACAATCTGGACCAAAGGAAATTAAAGCACAAGAGAATCAAGTCAAAATAGGAATAATAAAAATGCACACTCTGCAGGATAAGTGTTTTCTGTACAAGTGACTCTCAAACTTGACTTCAAGCTTCAGGAGTATCAAAGCAAAAGGCATACCAGCAGCCATGTATTTTTTAATTATGTGAAAAGAGGAAGTATGCCACCTCCTCCAGAGAGATGGAAATGTTATCCTTTTATTTTCCAAATAAAACTTCTAGAACAATTTGTAAAATGATTTTTTAAAAATATTAGATGGTGGCTGAGGATATCAGTAAAAATACTTTGAGTGAATGCCTTTCCGTCAGTGGACTCTCTCTGGTCCTCTGTTCACTGGGGGATAAAGTTTGAACAACCATCGGTGACAATCTTCTCCAGAAATGGAAGGAAGATTGGATGAAATTGAAAGAGCATGGGGCTAGAAATCAGAATCCTGGGTTTCAGCTCCAGCTCTCTGGTAACTAACCGCACGTGTGACCTTAATGAAGTCGCCTTCTCTGGCTCCTTGTTTCCCACGTGCACCGAAGCACGCTCCCCATCAGCTTGGCTCTCTCCCGTCTCTCTAGCACCTAGAAGATCGCCTGGTATACCATCGTGCCCGGTTAGTGTTTGTCAGTGTCTTTGTTGAAGGAGCAGATGACATGGGCAACAGAGCACCACATTTACAAAGTAAAAATATTTCTGCTGAATAGCGAATACCTTACAAATTGCTGAGGGCAGGTCCGAGATTGGAATTACTGTCTTACTCCCAGTTGTCTCCGTCTGCTGGGGTGGCCACAGCAGAACACCATGCCATCAGCAGGTGGCCAGGACAGCAGACGTTTATTTCTCGTGGCCCCCAAGGCTGCACCTTCAAGATCCAGGTGTGGACAGGGCTGGTTCCTCCTGGTGCCTTTCTTCTCGGTGTACAGACAGCTGTCCCCTCCCTGTGTCTTCACGACACCTTCCCTCTGTGGGTCTGTATGCTGATGTCCTCTTCTGATAAGGACACTCGTCATCATGGAGCTGAGCCCGCCCTCGTGACCCCATTTGACCTTGATCACCTTTATAGAGGCCCCTTTGACCAAGTACGGTCTCCTTGAGGAGTAGGAAGCCGACATATGAGCTTGGGGGAGGATACGATTCATCCTAGAGTACAAGGTCACCCCAAGGATAAAGAATAATACCACAGAATTCCAGAAGATGTTCAGAAACGGAACTGTAATGACTAAACCCCAAATGCACATCCTGCCCACAATCCTTTCTCATCCAGGTTGTGTGCTCTGTAACTAGAACAGAGATACAATTTTCTCACCATAATACAACATTTATAAGAGTGAAAATAAATCATTCTATCTCTATTTTCTCATTGCTCGGTGTTCATATCTTTCAACAGTTAGGATATTTTGAAAATCAGAAAACGTCCTGAGAATAAATGAGGCCATTAAGTCAACACAGAAAGATCTACCAGCGCCAAGTTAAAATATTTAGAAGTTAAGGAAAGCATTGGAAATGATGAAAAATGATCCTTCCTCTTTCTGCCAATTAGTGTAATTTGCCCAAAGTCAGTGAAAATCATACTACCTACAGAAACCCATGGGTCAGTTTTTTACTTACAGTCCATCACCAGGGATGCTGTGTCTCCTGTTTAAAACCTTTTTGTTTCTCCCTTGGCTTCTGGGCCGTGGTACCTCCTTCTGTTCCTCCCACCTCTCTCATGTCGTTAATCTGTGCACCTGGCAGACCATCTCCTCCGCCCCCGCTGCAATGCCAGAAATGCATGACCGCCCCTCAGCACTCCATCTGAAGCTGTGACCGTCCTGGGGGTCCAGGGTCACACACCCAGCCACTCGTGCACACCTGAACTTGTCTCTCCAATAGATGTCCTCAAGACCAGGACCAACTGCCCAGCCCTTGGCATGTGCTCTTCCCGGGAGCAAGGTCTTCAAACATCGTCTCGTCTACCCCCTCTCATGGGGACCTAGGTGATTGTCCCTGCTCCCTCCCCTGGCTCTGCCTGCCCTGCTCCCACTCAGACTACAGAGTCTCGAGGTCTCCTGGATGCTTCTCCCAGGTCACAGAGGGCAGGACAGACCTCTTGTCCTGGAGCAGAGAACAGCCTCCTGTTGTGGGCCTCCTACATGCTGGGTCCGTGTCTTCTAAACCATGCAGGAGACACGGATGTGCCACACCTGGCATCCTCACACACTTCTGCTGACAGTGACCTCTGAGCAATCACACACTTCCCTTGTGTCCTTAACCTCCAGGTGCTCCATTTCCCCTAGGGGCTGCTGTTCCCTCCTTCCGAAGGTTGGCACGGGAACCTGGCGAGCTGGGCTGAACGGAGAGCCCACCTCCACACACACTGGCTGTGTGATTTGTTGCAGTTAAAGGACTATTTGATTCAGACCGATTCCTACAGAGGTTCTGTCCCCAGCCCTTGTACTGCTGGACAGCGGAAGTCCCAAGGGCAACTGGTCACCCTTGTTTCTGGAGACCTACGTCTTCCCTTCGTACTCGGAGCCCAGCCAGTCCTATGCCATCGTCCTCCATCCACGGTTAAAAACCCTCCCAACGACCAGCCAGAGGCTATCGTCCCAGCACAGGGAGCAGACCCCTGAACCCCACGCCTAGCCTTGATGTTTCTGTACTGGCTTGATGGTGACCCCTCTGGAGTCGATCTCCCACAATCGAGGGGCAGTCTGCACCCCTGTGGGGTTTTACCTCCGCGTTTTTCCAGACAGACATCTGGGGTAGAAGTCCTTCTGGAAATGTCACCCTTATCCTCCTATTTGACTTCTCCCTCAGGGTTTCGGAGGTCAGACGCGTGGTTCTGGATGGAATGAAGGCTCCAGCTTCTCAGAGGCAGGGGTCCGTAGGAAGACGGGGGTCTCGGCAAAGGCTCCAAACAAAGCTTGTAGAGGCAGGGCCTCCTCCTTCGTGTGTTTCGGGATTTCTGCCCAGAGTTCATGTTTACCTAGCTTTTTAGTGTGCAGAGAGCTCTAGTCTCCTGGTAAACGTGTCTTGGGTCGGGGATGCTTAGAGAAGAAAAGAACTCCTGATTGGAAGAAGGGAGGAGGGAGGGGAGATTTTTCTACAAAGTTTCAGGGACTGTCCTGACCCTCCACTCCTCCTGGACACCCTGCAGAGGACTCCAGACCCAAGTCAGGTGATAGCACTGGGCTGTTGGCCGGGGCCTGGAGGCGGTGGGCTCAGGGCATCCTGTCCGCATTTCCCACCGGGCCAGCTGGGCATGCAGGCCGGGCCTGTGAGTTATTGTAAGCTGCCAGGGGAATGCTGGGTGGCCCTGGGGACCAGACGGGGTCGTCAGCTGGAGGAACTTGGGTCCTCTCACCGCAAGGAAAGCATTTGTAGCAAATGTGCATTGTTGTTCACCAGCTCAAGCTGTCTACATTTGAAAAACTCAGAAGAATGAACTCAGACTCTAATCTGAGAGAGTGTTCCAGAAGGTGAACCTGGGTGGGTGCAAACACACCTGATGACCGGCTTCTGGCCCCACGGCCAGCACTGGGGTCCACACAGCAGGGCTACTGTTCTCACCACGGTGACCCTGAGGGTGTACAGAAGGAACGCAGATGGCCAGCTTCCAAACTCTGTTCCAGCTCCTTGTCCAGTGGGGCGGGCAGCCCTGACAGACGCTGATGCTCTTCCTGTGACCCCAAAACCTGGAAACCAGAGGGCTCAGAGTTTCCCCTCTGGTCCAGGCACCAGATCTGCACACGGAATAGTTTCCCGTGCCCAGGGGGCCCCTTCATTCCACAGCGAACTCTTTGGGCGCCACACTAGATCTGAGCTCAAGCCAAGGGCCCAAGGCTGGAAACTCCCGGGGTGATCAGCCAGTTTGAACAGACTGACTCGTGCTTGCAGAGGTGGTCACACGAGAGGAGAAACTGGGGCTCAGTGCCTCTCTGAGCCGGAAGGGTGTGTGGGCCTTGCCACACCCCACGGGAGCCCACGGTGTCAACCAATTTGTCCCTCAGCACCACCTGGTGGCATCTCTGGGCCCTGGGATGGATGAGGGACCTCAATCCCCATCACTGCTTCTGAGGTCCCCATCAGGCTCCATAGTTTATCTGGGTCCCGGTGCACACCGTGGTCATTTCAATCAGGTGTCGTGGAAGTGTCACTTGGGGGGGGGGCACTTACTTCTTAAGGCTTCTACCTGAGCATCTTTGCTGCTGTGCCTGGAGGCCTTCTTTCCTCTAGGGTTGTGAGACCTTCAAGGTGCCAAGGCTGGTCAGTCAGAAAGCAGAGTGAAGGGGACATAACCCTGCCTCCATGGGTCACATTCTCTTTTCAGGATCTGAGAGCAGTGCCCCAGTGTCTGGGACAGCTTATAGAAGGAACCACGGCTTCTTGAGCTTGCACTCCCCACTCCTGTCCTTGGGATCGTGCCATGAGCCTTGTTGGCGGGGGCGGGGGGGGGGGTCCTGCGGTGGTTGGACCTACAGAGTAACTCATCTGTAGAACCTCAAGCACCGCTGTCACTTCTGTGTTACTGAGTAAAGGGGAGGAGAGGAAGACTGATCCCAAACCTCTCTGGCAGCCACTTCCCTAGCCTCACCACTCACACTAGTCTCGCTGTTTGCTGCACTCACTCTTTGCTAGTCTCACTCTTCGCTAGTCTCACTATTCACTCTTCTGTTTATTCTTTAAGGCCACCGTGCTCAAGAATTTCCCTTACTTGCCCTCTCATCCTTCTCTTCCCCCAGCCTCCCCTGGAGCCCCCAGTGTGCAAGCTGGCTTTACTTCCCACTGGAATTGCCCCCTTGAGGTCAACAGTAGCCCCCTGAGGACCGTCCAGGGTCCCACTGAAGTCCTCCTACAACGGCCCTTGGAGTGTATCTGTCATGCCGATTGCTGCCTCATTCTTTCTTTCTCTTTTTACAATTGTGGTAAGAACACTGAACGTGGGATGGAGCCCATTAACCAATATTTAGGTGTGCGCCACTGAATGGTTAGCAACGGGCACTGGCTGGCGTGGCAGGATTTACTCATCTGGCATCAGTGAAACTTTAGACCCACCGAGAAGCACCTCCCTTTTCCCCTCCCCCCGCCCTACCTACTCCCATTCCACTCCGTTTCAGATTCCACATGGAACTGGCAGTCTCACTTCCTGGTATTTATCTGAAGGAACGGAGATGAAGATCTCAGAGCGTTAACTATACACGTGGTCACGGCACCGCGATTCCCAACAGCCCAGAGGCGGGACCAGCCCAGTGTCCCGTGATGCATGGATGGGAAAGGAAGGGTTGGTGTATTCTAATGGAGTATTATCCAGTACGTCCCTTGATGGCCAATGGTGTTTCTCATCAAGAATTTTTTTTAAATTTTGATTATTTTAATATATTCAAAATATGTCAATTATGTATTTATTTTAATTATTATCTTATTAGTGTTTTATTGCCTCTGCGTTTTGAGTCACATTAAGAAATCTTCCCCTACACCAAGAGGAATTCATGTATGTTTTCTCCTCACGCGTGTGTGCTTTCAATTTGTGCCTTAAGATCCTGGACCCATGTAGATTTTCTCTTCTCTATGGTGTGAGACATGGGTCTAATTTAATTTTTTCTAAATGGTGATTCAGCTGTCCCAGCACCAAGAAATAAAGAGTTCACCTTTATCCCTATGCTTGAGACGCTACCTTTGTTGAATACAGCATTTCCGTATGCATTTGAGTTTAATTCTGTTTATTTTACTTCATTGGTCAACCTGTTTATACAATAATACTTCACTGTTTTAATTGCTGAGATTTCATGGGGTGTGTTAATATCTGTGAGGGTTGGTTCCCCTTGGGGCTTTCCTTTTTCAGTGCTTTCTTGCTTACTCTTGAATGTCGCGTTCATGAATTGTGATATCAGCATGAAAATATTTTACTAAGATTCCAATGAATTTACAAATTACTTTCAGGAGAAAGACATCTTTAGAGTGCTGGCTCATCCCATCTCATTAAAGAGGTTGCCTTTTATACGTTCGAGAGTACTTTTGTATTTTCCAATAGTTTGCAAAGTTTTTAAACATTTTCCTGTTATAGGTTTTGCACATTTCTTGCTGACTTTATTCTGCGGTATTTCTGTCTCTGTCCTGATATTTTAAAGGGCATTTTCTCCATCAGTATATGTTCTTAACTTTAATGCTTGTATTTGTGAAGGATTGGTTTCATTTGTTGACTGTGCTGAGAAGTGACAGAGAGAGTGAACATTCATTCTTGCCTTGTTCCTGATATTACTGGAAATTCCTCTAAATTTTCCCCACCAAATATACCGGTTTTTGCTACGGTATGCATATTCTATCCTGTTAAGGATGTTTCCCTCATTTCTTATTCTCCCATTCTTGTGAGTTTCTTGTTTATCATGAGTAGAGGTTGAATTTTGACAAGTGTGTTCTCAACACCTACTGAGATAATTATGTATTTTTCTTAGATCGATTAATATATTGTATGATAGGCAAACATTTCCTAATATAGAATCCATATTGCACATTCTGCATGGTTGTGGCATATTATTTTCTGAATGTGGTGCTGGATTCGGCTCCCAGGTTTTGTGGCGACACGGTGCCTGGATGCTCACGAGGGATACTCGTCTGCAGGTCTGCTCCTTGGGGAGGGTCCTTCCCTGGTTAGGAATCGGTGCTACGCGTGCTTCACAGAAGGATCTGGGGGGTTACCTTTTCTTTTCTTCCAGAGCTCTGGGATTATTTGTAGAGCATCACAACTGCGTGGTACTGGAAGTTTCGTTAGAATTCCTCCCAGAAACCCTCTGGGCCCATGCTGTTTTGGGGACGGCTCCTTAATACATTTCTGTGTTTCTAATTCTCATGCCGCCATTTTGGTAATTTACAGTTCCCTAGCAAATTTCCACTTTGTTGGGATTTTCACACTTACTTGTACAAAGAATTGCAAAATAGCCTCATTTTAAAGAAAATTACGCTCTTTCAAAGGTTGTTTTCCATATCATTTCTTATTTAAGTCTGATTTCTCCCTTCCCTCTTAATTAAGTTGGCTGGTGGTTTGTCTGTTTTGTTAATTTAAAAACATGATTTAATTTATTAATTAGTGTTGTTGTTTTTTAAAACTCTCCTAATTAGTTTCTGCTTTTTTGTTTTTGTTAATTCCTCCCCCTTTTTGGCGGGGGGGGTGGGTGGGGAGAGTTTAATTTGTTTCTTCTCCTTCTTCTTCTCCTTGATGTAGAATTGTAATTCATTTATTTTTATACTTTCCTTTCTATTATTAAAATTATTTATCATTTCCTCTGATTGCTGCTCTATGCATAGTATTGCTGCTCTATGCATAGTATTTTCATTTTTATCATTTTTTTCACAGTTTGTATTTCCCCTTTCTCACAGGGTTATTTAATGGGGGTTTCTTAATTTTCAGATGGAACAGTAACCATGCCTTTGGCTTTTGTTAGTAAATTCTAGCTTCATCATTTGGTAATCAATCTCAGGATGTTTGTGAAAGCTGGTATTTGCTCCACTGACTAATAATGGCCAATTTTGGTCAATTTTTGTGAATGCCCGCTGGAGAGGAGGGCGTGTACTCCAGCATCGAGCCGTGGGGTTGTGTATTGACCCATGAGGTCACTTCCTGAGTATGTGTCTAGGTTTCTCACTTTAAAAAACTGTGAAATGATAAATGGGTTTATTTTAAGGCAGGAAGTTTGTGTGGTTTGTCATGCATACGTAGAGAAGCACCTGGAAGTGAGGAGCTAAAATTGTAGGAGTACTTCTGGAACTGCGCTGTGGACACGGGGTGGAAGGATCTTGAGAGACATCTTGGAGAAAGCCAAGGATGCATGGGGCAGGCTCTTGGCAGAATCTGGACTTTGAGGACATGTAGGTGATGGCTCAGAAAGAGGCAAGGAGTGTGTTCTCGGAAACTAGAGAAGGGGGTCCTTGTTATGTGAGGGCAGAGAGGTTGACGAATTTCTTCCTGAAGAGATGTGTGCAGGAGGACTTGCAAACAGCAGGTGTGGTTGAGCAGCCAGGGAGATCTGCGAGCAGAATGTGGAAGGCACGTCGTGGTTTCTGCTCGCTGCCAGTGGTGAGATGAAGCAGGGAGCGAAGCATCGAAGGAAGAACTGTTCGAAGGAACCAGAACTGGGTGGTTCTGGAAGTTCTCAGCCTCTCCAGAGGGCGAAGGATCCAAATTGTGGGAACAAGCTGCTGAAAGCTTGCATCGAGAAAAGCCTGATCAAGAGAATGGCCACGTCCACAAAGGTCTCTTGTAAGAAATGAAGTGTGTGATCCTCTCAAGAGACTTAAGGACCATTAAAAAAAAAGAGAGAGAGACTTAAGGACCTCAGCAGGTGCCAGAGATGGAGTTGGGATTATCTTGGAAAGATTGGTGGATAAAACCCACAAAGATGCTTAGAAAATTGTTTCATCACAAACACAGCCAGCTTGGACTACTAGGGACAGAGAAGAGACAGGAGGACAGGAGGCCACTAGAATCCTACATTCTACTAGCAGGAAGCAGACTGGTGAAACCACTCAGCAGTAAGATTGTGCTGCCTTTAGTGCAGAAGGAAGAATACGTTGGAGGGTGGGAGGCAGAGCCTAGAGAGCTGAGAGCCAGGGAGAAGCATTCCCAGGTCCTGAAACCCACCCCAAGAGCCCCCGTGTTCCCAGCTGGATTTCAGAATGGCCACAGGCCAGCAAGCTCCTTTTTACCAGATTTACAGGGTTAGAACTTTTGTCTCCTCATCCTTGAGCCAGGACATCCCCAACAATTGTCCTCTGCTTGTGGAGTTCTGGGGACACATGGCTCTTGGTTCTAGTCCACAGATAGAAAACAGTGGCTTGGAAACTACACCTAAAGGGCTGCACCAGGAGTCTCGCTCAGTCTGGATTTCAATGGTAATCCGTAGTGACAATCGGACTTTGGGCTCGAGAGCTGATGAAGTCCAATCAGTTGAAGAGACCGCTCTTTGGGCTGAGCCATAATGAGACTCCCCTAACCCTTGCTCAGACCACTGACCTCCAGAAATGTAATGCTGCAAGTTTGCAGGACTTGGCTACGCACACTAGAAAATGAATGTAGACATAGTTTGTCACTGCCTCGTGGTTGTGTTAGGGCAGGTGTGGGGGACATGCAACTAGGGATACACCTTAGTTGACTTGTGTGAAATTTTATTTTGGATTTCCTGTACAGTTTTCCACGTGCCTTACTTTCCTTTGGTTCTTTCCCCTGATCTTTTGTATCTTGCTTCAGTATCTGGTATAATCAGTTCATTGTGTATATTATGACTTTTCAATCAATCTACCCACATCTGGGTGCTCTAGCAAGTTTGAGGGTGTTTGGTGGTGGGGGTGGGTACTTGTCAATGGGCACATCTTCCTAAAACCTAGTTTAGAGGACTGACAAGATAGGTATGAACATAATAGCTCTGATTATTTCTGATGGATGGATGTTTAGTTTGGTAGTAGGTTTTTCTTTTTTTGTAGTTATTTGTATTTTAAAATTTGTCTTCACTGAGCATAATTTATGACTGCAATCATAGCAATTGTTGTAATGATAACACCAGTTGCTGTGGGCTACTATCATGTAACATATGAAGAAGGATAATTTACATGTGGGATTTTGTGTATGTCTTCTGTGCAACAAGTCTTAGGTGAGCACGGTCATCCTCTTTTGAGGTTTCGTCAGCTTAGATGAAAGTTAAAAGTATGATACAATATGTCTTGAATCAAGATAGAATTCTATTGGGAATTACATAAAAACGTCATTGGGAAGGGGTTTTGTCTCCTTCCCCTTACAAGCATCTTCATTGTCTGATGAATATGTATTGAGAACTTGCTCTCAACTTGGACCAGGCATGGTGTGAAGCACTTTGTGGATGTGACCACATTGGCCATGTGTGATATTGTGATTTATAATAAGAAATATATACTTTAAAGTATGTAATAATATTGGTCTTGATCCCCATTCCTGGCACAGAGTTCTTCAAACCCTTGGAATTTCCTCAGTGGTGAGAGCATGAAGGTGTCTGCTGTTATGTTAATGCAGTGATGCTTGGAATGCATCTAAGGATGGGGACTGGTTGCCAAGGAAACTAGCCAGAGTTAGAGGGTTGAACTTTTTGTCTCCTCTACTGACCTCAATTCAGAGAAGAGGGATCAATCACCAATGGTTAATGATATAGTCGGTCATGCCCGTGTAATGAAATCCCCATAAAACCCCAAAAGGATAGGGTCCAGAGAGATTCCGGGTCAGTGAGAACATGGAGATGTGGGGAAAGGAGACTGGCGTGCTCTGATGGGGCGTGGAAGCTTCCCCAGACCCTTCCCCATGCTTCTCTTTCAACCGGCCTCTCCGGAGTTCTCTCCTTTCATAATAAACTGGTGACCTAGCAAATACAGTGACTTCCGTGAGCTGCTCTAGCAAATTAATCAAACCCAAAGAGTGGTCATTGGAATGTCAGGTCTACAGAAGCATAGGTGATACCTTGCACTTGACACTGACCTCTGAAGTGGGGGAAAGGCAGTCTTACTGGATGGAGCCCTTAACCTGTGGGGTCTGATGCTAAGTCCAGGTAGGTGATATCACAAGACAGAACATATGTAGAATACCCAGCTGGTTTCAGAGGATTAGTGGTAGTGTGGAAAACCACCACACTCTGGAGTTGGTGACCAGACTCTTTACCATACCAAATCAATGCCATCAACACTCCACTTCTATAGTTAAAAAAAATTATAGAAATATTAGGTGGGGAATTTATGTCTTGAGGACAGATGGCTAGCTATTTCCAAGCATATTTTTAATCATCACAAAGTCCTGTGCTTATGACTCTTCTTGTTCATATCACCTATTCTTGTCCATGGGATTTATTGCATGTGATTTGTTCAAGGTTGCACAGCCAGTGGATGGCAAGGCTGGACGTGAACCCAGGTCACAGACTGCAGGAGCTCCTTTCCCTCCGCCAGTTACAAGCATAAGCGTTCCCGTTGGAAGAAGATCGTGTAAACCGATTTCTGCAGCTGTTTTCGATGAAGTGGGAAGCCCTAACGATCCTTGACGGTACCTCATTTCTTGGTCTTATGACTTACAAATACTCTGTTGGGTTGACTGTGGCCACGGTAGGTGATTTATGGGCTCAATGGGTCTCTTGGGTCTGGGAAGACCACATTATATTCAGCTTTGGATCAGAGCAGTGTTTGACTGGGCTGTGTTCAGCCTTTCCCCTTCCTGGGTACATTCCACTCCTGAGTCGCTATTACCAGAAAAGCTTTCGAAGCAGTTCACTGCTCTGGGTCAGCCCTTTTCCACGGTCCCACACCTGGGCTGTGACTCACATTTGCCGAGATGCCAGAGCTCACTTTAAAAAAAGGATCTGTGCCATTGCCCTGACCTCCAAAAAATCCTGAGTGAGACCAAACTGTGTTTTCAAGAGCATTACGCTTTATCCTTCCCTAGAGACTAATCGCACAAAAGCAATATTCCATCTTTTTTCCTTTCGATGAAAGTGTTGCTTTCTTGTCTCTTTGAGGAAGATTTTCCCATGTTGCCAGTCCAGGAGGAAAACCTAAAAACACAGATGCAGAGGTGCTGACTTAGCAGCTGGAACCCTCGATGGAGTCTTGTTGTGAATTCTGACCTTACTTCCACACTATGCTACCGTGGTACCCGCTGGAGCACCCCCGCGACAGTGCTACAGTCCTGGCGTCTTCTGGTTGCGCTCCGGGTCACGGATTCCTCCTCAGCTGTGCCCAGCTCTCTGGTAAAAGTCTCCAACGTGAGCAACCTAATTTCTGTGTGGTACTGAAGTGAGATTTTAATCCTAAGTAAACAGTTACAAGGTTCAATAACTTAATTACCCTACAGCAGTGTTATTAACTTGCCTCCCAAGCTTTGGAAACAATCCATGCTTTTTTCTGCCACTTTCTCTAAAAAATTACCGACAGCTTCTACAAACATAAAGGAACCCAGAAACAGCTGGATGGGATTCAGCCTCCACATTTGTTTTTTTCTTTAAAAATCTGCTCTGGAATTTTCAAGATCAAGAAATGCCTGGACAGTTTCATAAAGAACACAGTCAGAACCTCAAGTTCAGTTTAATGTAAGCAGGACTCCTGGAAGGAACTCTAGAGGTTTTCTCTGAGATAAAACAATCTTGTGTTTAATATTATAATATTGCTCTTCAGGTAAGAATTTAAAAATCTGGGTGTATGATACATACTACGAACTCTTCCAACTCTCTTTGTTACTTTTGAAACAAGTACTTTGTTACTTTTGAAACAAGTTACTTTCTTTGTGAAGGACAAAGGATGGGTGTAGTTATGAAAAAGAAAGAAGGCACAACAGAATCTGGAATTAAAAGCCTCGCAGATTAAGTTCAGCGATGCGGCAGCGAAATTGTGTGAGAAATGCTTTATTCAACAGGGAACGTTCAGCAGCTGATAGGCATCCATTCCTGGGCTCGTTTCCAAGGGAAATGGAAACAGTGTGCTTTCTGTCCTCCGCTGGCGTTTCCTCCAACCCACATTGTGATTAGCGAATGCAGCATGGCAAGGAGGTGCTCAACCAAGTCCGTTCTGAGACTGAGGAACGTTCACGAAGAGCTGACAGGGGCCACTGAGCACGACCCAAGGATCCGGGGGCCCCATGGTAACTGGTGGGTTTCCTCCTTCAGTGCCTGAGACAAACACCCACTGGGGACAAGGGCATGAGCGCCTCTGGAATACCAGCCTTTGCTTCTAAAATCTCTTACGTTTTAGGAGGAAATGCCGTTGAGTTTCTTCCTTCACGTGTTGTGAATTAAAAGCATTTGACATAAAGCATTTGCTTTGGTGACTCCAATTAGACACATTTTGAGCAATGTATGTCAAACTTTAAGTGCTCATTTGGGGAACATATTTTCAAACATTACCAAAGAATCCTTAAAAAACCCAACACCGACTGTGAGAAGTTGACTATGTGGTAGCCCTCCTGCTGAGGTAGCCCACAAAAATGTGGCATCCAATACTGGGATGACCCAGGGACTTTGTTCACACGCCGTGAGAAGCCTTAGAACCACGTTTCCCTCTATAGATTCATGGGGCAAGAAACCGACCTGGATTGAGCGTACCAGGTAATGAGTCGTCACTGACCATGACCCTTTGGGCTGGATATGCAAAATCGTGCCATGGCGAGAGGGAACATGAGACAGGTTGTCTGTTGCATGACTGAGGGAGGCAGCTGGGCAAGGAGTTCTTGCCATAATGGAACAATTCCCTCCTGACAGGAGATCCCATTCCACAGGGAGAGGTTGCCTTTGGCTTGGAAAAGATGAGAATGAGCCAAAGACTTGGCGTTCCTTCCTTCCAGGTTCTGCATCTCACTGGCTCTGGCCATGCCCATCTCCTCTCTCCAGCCCAGACCTGGTGAAGTGGCTGTGCAACTCCCCTCGCCTCTGAGACTTCCTCAGACCTCAACCTTGCCCACCCCTTGGCAGGCAGAAACTCATCCTCACTCAAACCCTTGATGACTAGGTCTCTGGCTTTGGGGACTAGCGGAATGTCACTTGTAACTACTGAGATAGAGAACATTTGAGGAAAAGTCCAAGTTAGAGATGAAATGAAGAGTTTCTCTTTGGACGCACTGAGTTTTGGGGAACGTCAGGACATGTAAGTGCTCTCATTCAGCGGCAATTTCTGTGTAGGATTCTCAAGGCTGGGAGAGAAGCATGACAGATTCCTCATCACAAAGGAGGGTGCCATAAAGCAGGTTGATAAGATCACCCAGGAAAGGGTGCAGAGCAGGAAAAACAACGGGCCACAGGGCACCAGTCCTCCGCCAGATGGAATGGCAGAGGAGAGAGCACCCAGAGCTGGGGTTAGTAGGTCCCAGGAGGTAGGAGGGGCCAGAAGAGGTAGCCTCAGAAGAGAGATGGAGTGCCACGGGTTTGGATAACTCTTTGTTGTGTTTTTACTGGAGAACGCGTGAGCTCACCTGTGCCTGGAGATCACAGCTCCGTGCGGGAGCAGGAACAGACGGCAGCGGGTTAGCACCCCAGGACGTGAGGGGGGAACATGGTACCATGGATTCTTGTATACAGACCACTCTACACCAACACCTTTTCTTTCTTTCTTTTTTTTTATTTAACTTAAGTTCAATTGGCCAACGTATACTAAATCATTAATTTCAGATGTAGAGCCCAGTAATTTATAGGTGTTAACTCCCAGTGCTCATCACCTCACCCAAGTCTCCCATCCCCCACCACCAACCCTCCTTTGTTTCCTAGAGTTAAGCATCTCTCATGGTTTGTCTCTCTCCAACTTTTTCCCATTCAGTTTTCCCTCCCTTCCCCGATGGTCCTCTGCACTGTTTCTTACATTCTGTAAATGAGAAACCATATGGCAATTGTCTTTCTCTGATTGACTTACTTCACTCAGCATAATAACCCTCCAGTTCCGTCCACGTCGATGTCAATGGTGGCTATTCGTCCCTTCTGACGGCCGTCATCTTCCCTTTCTGACCTCCGTCCCTACAGCCTCTGAGGTTGTGTCTTCAGGACTCTTTGGTTTTGGGTTTATTCCAGTGTGTGATGGTGATGATGGTCAGAGGGACTGGCGAAAGTTTTGCCAGTGGAGAATGAATGCTTCCTGGAAACCTTCCAGCCATGGCCCCTCGAGTTGGAAGCTTCACCAGAGCCATCTAATTCAGTTCTCATAACATGAAAGGTTGATTATTTTCATTTCAATTTGATCATCAGGGAGCAATTATTGAACAGAGGATCTGGGAGGGGGCTCGGCTCCAACCCAAGAACTCATTTTCTTCCCATCACATCCCACCAGTCCCGATGACGAGGCTCACAAATGGCTTTCACTTTGTAGGGGATGGGTGGAGTGTGCGGTCCAACAGACACGGCTGCTGGGCTGCGACTCTGGCTCTCTCGGCTCCACCGCTCTTTGTGGATAGCCGGCACGGCATCATGCTGATTATATGATCCTTCTCATTAAGGATGGTATGGTCTAAATGGAACACAGAAAACCGAGTATAACTGTCACTTAGCAAGGGTGTTGGGAACTGGCTGAAGGGGCTTATCTTTGAGCTGGACCTTGGAAGAAGGTTCGTTTTGTACAGATGGAGATGGCTCCAGTAGAACCGAGTTGGAGATGAGCAGTAAATGCATAATGTTGAGAACACATGTGCTCGGTTGTCTCCTGCTGGCAATCATAAGCAAACTACGTTATGGGGTTGTCTTAAGTTCTTGGAGAACTTAAGTTGTAGGAGAATTTTAAACTCGTAAGTAGGAGACACAGACTTTTAAACTCATAAATCAGAAAGGCATTGGATAGCATTTTTATAAATTAATATAGAAAGTAATGGTAAGCACTACACTCTAAGCTGGGTCCCCAGGGAAGAGCGGGAAGACATAATGGTCCACATTCAGTGACTTCCGTCTGATAAGAGATTACTCTCTCTCTCTCTCTTATTTTTTTTTAAAGATTTTATTTATTTATTTGACAGACAGAGATCACAAGTAGGCAGAGAGGCAGGCAGAGATAGAGGGGTAAGCAGGTGCCCTGCTGAGCAGAGAGCCCAACGCTGGGCTCGATCCCAGGACCCTGAGATCATGACCTGAGCCAAAGGCAGAGGCTTTAACCCACTGAGTTAGCCAGGCGCCCCAAGAGATTACTCTCTTGTTCCCATTTGGTTCATGATTGATTAATGTGTTAAAATATGATCAACCATTGCACCCAAGTTTAATTTTCATCAGTTAAAAACGTAGCTCTCCTATATGGAACTATTGTCAAAACTACATTCAGCTAATTAATGAAGGCATGACTACTGACAAAACTGGTCCCTGAACATTTTTAAGAGCTGGGGATGTGTATATATTTTGAAAAAAAAAATACATATATATTTGAATAAGATTGGGAGGTTAGATTCAGACCTTCTTAATGTCCTCCCTGGTAGGAAAACCTGAAACATTAGTTCCATTCTGTCCTGGGCAAAAAAATCTACAAATGTGCTAACTTCACAGACTCTGGGTTCTGACAGCAAATAGCAAAGCTGGGCAGGCAGACGGCCTCTTTCTGATTTCCAAGTTCTGGATGTTTCTCAAAGCCAAATCCTAAAACTATCAAACTGGTTAATACTGTTGGGTAGCACTCCAGTGCTGAACCTAATAAAACCAGATTTTATGAAGGCCACACTCATGGCACCGAAGAGACCAAAATGATGTGTCAAGTGTTTTATGTGTTAAAAATACTCACTTTTTTTTTTTTTTTTAATGGATGCAAAGCCATTTGCAACAATGTGGATGGAACTAGGGGGTATGTGTGGGGGAGGGCTGGGGCGGCTGGGGGATGGACATTGGGGAGGGTATGTGCTCCGGTGAGTGCTGTGAAGTGTGGAAGACTGATGATTCACAGATCTGTACCTCTGGGACAAATAATACATTTTATATCAATAAAAAATTAAAAAAATACTTTTTATTAAAAAATCATTTTATATTTCCTTAGGTCTTTAGATGCATGCTAATTTATACATATCTCTTGAAATTTGCTACAAGTAATATTGCCAACTTAAAGCAAAGTATTTCTCCAATGGAAAGTTACCCTGCACATACGGAATTAAAGGCAGTAGCAGTAAGAGCATCCCCCCATTCTTGTTTCTACAACCAAGCGACTTAAACTGGACCATCTGTGCTCCCAACAAATTTCTGATTATTTATTTATCCATCTATGATGCTTGGCTGAACAAATTTTCACATACATGCGTGTATGTGTATAGGAGACAGACTTCCAATGAAAAAAATTATGGAAAAATTCTAAAATGTTAATGTCATGTTCAGAATAACACCGAGAGACAAACAAAAACCTAAAAATTGCTGGGGGAACGGAGGGACTGAAGGGATCCAGGTCACTCCTCATCTCCCGCGGTACCTGCTGTGGACACCAGCTTGCATAACGAACCTGCCTGGGTTGCAGGCCTGCAATTTTCTGCGCTAAACCAACCACATTGACACCCACACTCAATGGCTTCTGCCCGGTCAAGTGTTTATGCGCCACTAAGATTCCAAATCGGCACTCCCTGTCCGCATGCAGCTGGCCGGCCTGCCCCAAACAGGCTGCAGCACCCATGCTTGGAGGACCCCATCTCGTCGCCTGTCCCCCGCACAGAGCTGCTGGCCCCCCAGCTCTGGCACAGTCTGCCAGGTGCTGGGGCACATGAACCCAGGCCCTCGCCCAAGGCTGCCGTCCGCTCCATCGGGGAAGGCGTCCGTCTTGTTCACTCTGCCTGGCGCCTTCCTGCGAACACGCTACTTCTTGGTGACGATGGCCAAGCAGTTTTTGTTTTCCACAGACCAAAAGCTCCGCGAAATGAGTGGTGTCTGCTGAAACGCGACTGAGGCCAGGATCTGCCTTGTGCAGCAAATGGGCTCACACCCGTCTGTCCCCTCGACCCCCACCGTGCAACTGCAGACAGGACAAGGCAGCCTCCCGCGGGCTGACTGCACCACCAATAACCATGGTGGCCTCCAAGCAGCTGACCCGACTTCACGTGGAGTCTCGAGGGTGAGGGGCTCCAGGATGGTAGCCGCTGGCCTCACGTGGCTATTGAGATTTGAATTAATTGAGCGTAAATAAAAAAAAAAAGTTCAAGTCCTTGGTCAAACTAATCACATTCCAAAGGGTCAGTGGCCACACCACATGGAGTGGGGCAGACATGGCACATTTTCCAGAAAGTTCTCTTGGGCGGGGCTGCACAGAGCTGGGTGGGATATGGGATGTCTTGCGGGGGGTGGGGGCAGTTTACCGTCAGGAAACGGCGTAGCCTGGGACTCGTGCTTCTGGGCCCATCTCACATTCCTCGCTGAAAACCTGCCGCTTCTGCCTCTGCAGAGTCCCTTAGCGCATCTCAGTCACGGAGCTTTGGGTGGACCGTGTTTTCCGCATCTGTTCCTGGCAGTGTGTGCTCAGCAGAAAAGCGAATTAGTCAAGTTGTGTTGAAATTAATATGTGTCTGATCTTCCCAAGCCCAGACAAAAGTCAAACAATAGCCAAACTGGGAACAGTAGTGAAGCTTCATCGGGGAATTCTGGAATCTCTTTATTCGGCAGGAGGCACCATCTGTGGCCACCGGCCCTCCCGCCTGGCTCGTCCTTGTGGGTCAACGGCGGCCAGATGCCATGTGCCTGCTGTCATCTGAGCAATGAAGGGCAGACAGCAGCTGGGCCTCCTTAGGTGACCGCCGGGGTCGCGTTAAACGGATCCTGTAGACCTAGTATCTAGATGCCTGCGTCGTGACTGGGAGTGGAGGCCAGCCTTCCTGTGATCTGCGGACAACGCTCGCCCTTTGGCAGAAGGCACGGCAGTCTCGTTTAAAGACCGTGGTTCCCTGGTTCCCCATTATCTGACTTTTCAGCTTCAGGAGTGAGGGAAGGAAAACATGATCTTAGCTCTTGCAGAACACTGTGGAAGTACTGCTTTGGATTTTAGTGATGACCGGACACGGTAGAATTTCTTTTTCAGTGACCTAATGTTGCTATTTTGAAGACCAGGTCTCATGGCAGTTTCAGCATTCACAGGGAGTTTTAAATTCACAGGTCTGGGGACTCCTGGGTAAAGCATCTTGGACTCCTGGTAAAGTGTCTGCCTGTGGCTCAGGTCAGGATCCCCCAGGGCCCTGGTTTTGAGCTCGGCCAGCAGCCTGCTTCTCCCTCTCCCTTGGCCGTTCTCTCTGTTTGTGCTCTGTCTCTCTCACTCTGTCAAATAAATAAAAATAAAATCTTAAAGAAAATAAAGTTTACTGGTCTGTTTCTTACACTCAGTCTTCTGGCAATTCTTCCTACAACTCTTGAAAGACCAGACACCAAGGACTCAGAGAAAAGCTACGGGACAAGATTACAGATGTGTGCTGGCTTCCACATCCAGGTTGGGACACCTCAAAGAAGACACCTGCGTTATAGTTGGTCCTCACTGTTCTGGCCCTTTCTGCTGAGAGCTTACTGCTTCTGCCACAAAATGCTCCCTTATTCTTGGTGCTTATATTTTCGATCTCAGGTCTCATGTAAATGGTTCCTGACCTTGGCAGGCTCGCTACATCTTTAGGCTATGATGCAAGCTCCCAGAAATATGCCCGTGTGCACAGAGAACTCACACACACTTTCAGGAGGCTTGGGGTCCCGTAGAGACAGGTAGGCAGTCGTTGGGCCCCAGGGTAAGAAATTCTGAATTAAGCTCAAAGACCCAACATACCTTCCTCTCCAGCCGTCTGCTCTCTTGACACTTAGGGAACTTCATATCCACACGATGGCGGCAAAGGCATAAGGCACCTACCCACCGGGTTGCATGTTCTCCAAGGAACACACGGCAAGGTACGGATCTCATCCCAGCTCGCGGACTGGTTATGGAAGAGTGAATCATAAAAAGTCATAAACGGCGAAGTGGAAGTCAACACAGTTAACTTTTGCTTCTGCGAATGCCTTGTTCTGAAACCAAATTATTAATGTATTTTCCTAAGGCAGTAAAAATTTGAGTATTATTCCCTAAGCCAGATTTTATATTTTAGTAATTAACATAATGGAATATGGATTGACACATTCTATGTTAAATTATGGAGTCAATGTTTCTATACAGACATAGAAGTAGAAAGTGCATAATGTTAAACATTTTTTTTTTTTGTCTTTTTAGAATGTCAGGTTGGCATCACAGCCTTTGTCTTTTTTTGCTCAAGGCTGTTTGTACTTAGAACATTTAGATGTTTAAAAATGTTTTCGTACTTAAGCTTTCTTGACTATCAGAAAGACCTGTTCCAACTTTGTCGATGCTGAATTTTGTAGGATACCTTTCAGTCTTATTTTTTCCTATCTATGTCTTGAATGATCTCACCTAGAGTTGGAGATTAATGAATTGATTATGATGTTTTGCATTTGTTTTCAGAATGCCAGTCCCTTAAAATGCTCCAAGAAGCATTTTACTAGTCTGAATAAATCAAGAAAATTCTGCATGCTATCTCTGTCTTTTCAAGATTCATCAAGCACCTTCTTATTTCAAAAGCTCTGAGAAGTCCTAGAGAAAAAAACCCTTTGACTGTATATTTATGTATTTACTTACTTGTTTTTAAAGATTTTATTTATTTATTTGACAGAGAGAGACACAGTGAGAGAGGGAACACAAGTAGTAGGAGTGGGAGAGAGAGAAGGAAGCTTCCCGCCGAGCAGGGAGTCCAATGCGGGGCTCGATCCCAGGACCCTGAGATCATGGCCTGAGCCGAAGGCAGAGGCTTAATGACTGAGCCACCCAGGCTTAAAATTGTGCCCCAAGTAGCATGATTTTAAATAACTTGTCTAATGCCTGTGATTTTCAGTAGATTCATTTGTAAAGCAAACACATGAAGAAATCGCATACACAGAACAGAATAATCCAGAATTCAGTCTCTGATGTTTGCTCACTCCACAAGGTACAGATGACGTGCTTTTGAAAGCTTCCTGCATCCCCCTAAATGCAACGTAGACAGAGATGAAAGATTCCTAAAATGCGAATCTGCTGTGAAAGAAATAAGCAGTCAGGCTCTGAATGTGCTCTGCTGCTTGGAGTAGAGCACCTGGAGGGTGGAGCTTCTGATCCCGGGAGTGGCAGGGTGGAGATGGCTCGCCCAGGGCTCAAGCACAGGCCAGTGTTCCCACAGCGCCCTGGGTGGGCTCCCAGCACCGGCGGGGAAGCTGAGATCCACCCCGGCTCCAAGCGGGGCCTGGTGACCGTGAGAAGCAGCAGTTGTGCCCCAACGGTCTGTAGCAGGCTCACTTTGCTAACGCCCCATGGGGCACCTGCAGGAGGTACCTGGAAAGGGGCACAAGTTTGGAATTACTGGTGGCGTGGGTTAGGGTTACACTCATGCAACAATACCAGCCGTTCCCAGGTTGAAAGTGTAGGCTCCCCCCGCTTCATCTATCCCACGGATGAGTCAACTCCTGGTCTTTATGGTCCCAGTGAAGGGAGCTCGGTGGTTAAAGAGTGTCTGCCACGGGCCATGGCTCCGTCCAAGGGCTGGAATAAGAAAAAACTAATTTTTTTGAGCAAACTGAGACAAATCTACAGTGGGAGCTGGCCAGGGCCACTGACTCAGCCTCTGCATCTGGGCAGAGTGGAAAGTTCTCATCATCTTGCAGAAGCATCCTTGCCCCTTGCCAAGCGTCAAACCTCCTTGCTTTCCTTCAGAATTATAAACGACAACACACCATGTTAATAAGACTTCAGACCTCCTTGGGCCACATGGTAGAAACCGCAGCGGGTACATTTTTTCCAACTTTTTAAGGAGATCTGTGAATGGAAAATATCAAAGGGACCTAACCAGCTGCCCCCACGAAACCGGTAAAATTTCATTACCGGTAGCATCCACAACGGTAATTGGAAATGGTGGTGCAAACAGAAGTGACCGTGATTGCACAAGAGGGCAGCTGGAGGTGACCCAGGGCTCCAACTCAGAAGCTCTACAACAAATAAGCTGCTCACGGCCCAGGTAGCAGTGGAGAGTGGATGGGAGTGCCACACGCCCCCAGGGACTGACTCTCCTGGCACCAGACAGGGGCCGAGCACTGCTCCAGCGAGCGTCTCAGCAGGGTGAGATCTCCAACCACTTGCACCGGAACCCTGTCACCGGATCCACGCTGCACCTGGTGGGCACTGGAGAGACGAGACCACGTGCCCACATGCCACGTGTCCTCGAACATCATCTACCATCTCTGTGATCGAAAAGTAGGCACAGTGAGATACGATGACTAAAAGACCGTCGGCCCTTCTCCGTGTCGGCCTCACACGGAAACACAATTCTTTGGTCCCGTCAGAGGACAGTGCCCTGCTCTTTGCTTCAAATAGACCTCACGTGTTCCCGACCATACTGCCTTCGGTCTGGGCTTGCAGTGTCCATCGTGCCTCGACCGGCTGGCTGGGGGACCCAGCTGGGGTGGATCTCCAGCTCCCAGCACGTGGGATCCCTTCATCAGCTGTTGGTCCTTCCTGTCCCGGGTCAGAACGTACCCCTCCCGCGACACACAGCTGCCCAATTCCAGTTCCCTCCCAGCTGCTCCCTTCTAATGTCCGACTGTGTCCTCTTCCCCACTTTTCGTTAACAAGATTAATGATGAAGACCATCACTCCCAAGTCACATGGCCTAAAATACCATGTGACCGTCACCAACCATGAACGGATAGCAGAAATTAAGGAATTATTCAGTTCATTTGTTCATTACTTGCCAAGAATTCACGAGAAGCTTGCCCTACTCCAGGACCCGGTGACCTTCTGAGATCAGACAGATTCACACCAGCCACGTTTACCTGGGAGGAGTTTTATCTTCGGTCTCTATAAGGGCTGCTCCGTTCCCATGTCATGATTTCTGGCGTTTTTCTGGAAGCCGATGGTAATTCTTCCTCTTTCTCCCCTGGCTGACAATCCTGATGTCTCTGCCTGCCTGTGAACTGGGTTAGTTGAGGGACCCCACTCCCTCAGTGCACTCCTGGGACTCGTCCAGCAGCTGATGGGCAGCACGGGGGTGGGGGGGACCATTGTGGGGGCGCGGGGCAGGGCTGGATGGATACAGTTGGTCACCATGTAACAGCCTGTATTCCCAATTTTATAGGTTAAAACCTGCCTCCCGGGGCCCCTGTGTGGCTCAGTGGGTTAAAGCCTTTGCCTTTGGCTCAGGTCAGGATCCCGGGGTCCTGGGATCGAGCCCCACATCAGGCTCTCTGCTCAGCAGGGAGCCTGCTTCTCCCTCTCTCTCTGCCTACTTGCGATGTCTGTCTGTCAAATAAATAAATAAAATCTAAAAAAAATGAAAAAAAAAATCCTGCCTCCCTCCTGCTGCTGTCCTTCAAAGAAAATCGGTGAAGTTTGCCGAGAAGCCTCCCAGGACACCAGACAGTCCTCATGGTGAGGCACTGGGCAGCTGCTCAACGCCCACAGGTGGGCTCCCTGGTGGGCGCCCGGACGGTGAGACAGGACGTGGAGCTCTGTGGGCAGGGTAGGGCCGCAGAAAGTTCCAGCGGAGGGAGCTGGCTCTTCCAGACAAAGCCTGTGCCTGGGGGACACCCAACTGGGAGTACTCGGAGCTCTACAGCTCCTTAACACGCTAGTGTCGAAGCCGTCCCCCGAGCTTCCTCCAGCGGTAGGGGATGGCAGGGAGAGGTCAACGAGATGTTCTTCCATCCAGAAGCATTGCCCGTCGGGTCAGGCGGGCTTCTGCTCCCTTCCAAGAAGCTATTACATTTTCTGTTCCTCGAGGACCCCAGCCCCCATCACAAGGTGTTAGAACCACAGCCTGATTCGTCGGCGTGGCAAGTGTGAGGCCTCCTGCTTTGTCCTTTTTTTCCTTCAGACTGCTTGACTATTCCGGGTCTTTGGTCGTTCCAAATTCCTATTTCTATGAACCATAGTAATTCTGATAGGAATTGCAGTGGATGGTCATTTTACCGATAATTCTTCCAGCCCATGAGTGTGGAATATCTTCTCATCACTTGTGTCGTCTTCACTGTTTAGTGTCTTCCTGTTTTCCGGGCACAGATCTTTCAAGTCCTTGGTTAAATGTGTTCCTAGGCATTTTATTTTCTGTGATACTGTTGTAAATGGGATTGTTTTCTTAATTTCTCTTTCCGGTCCTTCGGTGCTTGGGTCAGAGACTCAACGTCTCTGGTAAGTAGGAGAGAACAGCTGCGCAGCTCTGCACCCTGACGAGTCTGTAACTTGTTTCTTAACTATTTATGGTATAATTTGTCATGCTATTCTAATGTGATGGAGTCATATTTTTTCAGGTTTTTTTTTTTTTACTGCTTTTGTGGTCTCATTTAAGAAATTATGAAGATATTCTTTTATATATTCTTTCAAGAATTTAAGTTGTTTTTTTTTTTTTTTTCTTTTCGAAGTTAGTCTTTTATAACACATCTTGAGCTCATTTTGAGGTATGGTGCTATTGATGTAATTTTATTGTTTCTATTTGGAAAACCAGTTGTTCCAATACGATTTAATAAATGAATTCCTCTCTTTGCATGATTTATAATGCCTTTGCTATTGTGTGCCAAGAACCCATTCTTTTATGGGTCTGTTCTATTGATATATTTCTCTAGCCCTACACCATCTTCATCTTTTCCTAATTAATAAAGTTTACAATTAACAAATTTAACATAGCTTATAAATAAGCCTTTATATGTGTTAAGTCAAGTCATCTTATTTCTTTCTCTGAATTTTTACTGGCTCTTTGAGATGAATGCTTTTTCAATCAATGTACGCATTTTTAAAATCAAGGCTAAATTCCTATTAAGTTCCGCCATCTTAACCGTTTTGAAGGGTACAACTTAGTGGTTTTTCCTACATTCATGATGTTGCGCAACTGTCCTCACTGCTTAGTTCCAGAACATTTTCATCACTTTGAAGAGAAACCATGTGCCCATAAAGCAACCATGGCTCTTTTCCCTCTTGCTTGGTCGAAGAAAACCTCTAATGTGCTTTCTGTCCATGGGTTTGCCTCCTCTGAACATTTTATATAAATGGAATCACAGTATTTGCTGTTTGGTATGTGGGTTTTTTTATTTGGCATGAAATTGTTGATTTTGCTTGTGATGTAGCATGTGTCAGGACATCATTGCTTTTTGTGATTGCCTGATAGGCCAATGCATGGCTCTGCTGTGTCTTACTGCTTTATTCAACACCTGGTGGCCGCCTGGGTTGTTTCCACTATGTGGTTACTGTGAAGAACTGCTGTGAACACGCATGCACACATTTTCATTAGATCATGTGTGTTCAGTTCTACCGGTGTAGTCACTGGGCCTACATATGTGTAGTTGTTTGAGGAACCACAAGAGTGGCTATCCTCAGATGGCTGTGTCATGGTGCATTCCCACCAGCAATGTATACGGGCTCCACTTTCTCCAAATTTGTGCCAACACTTATTATTGTCCATTTTTTAAAGCTATTCTAGTGATGGTTGGATGGTATCTCATTGTGATTTTGATTTATATTTCCACGATGACCATATATGATGAGCATCTTTCATGGGCTTCACGCCTATTTGCCCATCTTTTCTGGAGGAAAGTCTATTCCAGTGTTTTGCCCTTTTCTAAATTGAACTGTTTGTCTATTTGTCACTGAGTTGTAATAGCTCTTTATATATACTGGATACTATGTGTGATCTGCAGACGTTTTTACTCATTCTGTGAGTCGTATTTTCACTCTTTTGAATTAAAACAAAGCTTTAAATTTCGATGGAATTTGGCTTATCTGGTTTTTTTCCTTTTCTTATTATGTTTTTGGTGTTGTATCGAGGAAACCATTGCATAATCCAAGGTCATGTAAGTTTACACCTATGGGTAGGTATCTCCAGTTTCATTCTTTCTCAAGATTGTTTTATCTATTTGCCATTCTGTACATATTTTAGAATCATCTAGTTCATTTCTTTATAAAAGGCAGTTGTAATATTCATACTAAATTAATTTGGGAAATTTGCTATCTTGACAATATTAAGACTTCCAATTCATGACCATAAACGTCTTTGCATTTGGTTAGGTTCTACTCAATTTCTAACAGTGTCTTGTGGTTTTCAATGTAATAGTTCATCTCTTTTAAAAAATGCAATCATAAATATTTTATTCTTCTTTAAATGCTATTGTAAATGGAATTTTCATATCTTCAGGTTTTGACTTGCTCACTGCCAGTGTATAGCAGTAAAACTTTTGCCTGTTACTCTTGTGTCTTACAAATGTGTTAAGCTACTCATTTGTTCTAATTGTATTTGAGGGGTTTTTGTGTGTGAGTTATTTGGGTTTTTCTCTATATAATACATGCCATTTGTGAATTGGGGTAGTTTCGCCTTTTCTTTTCTAATTTTAATGTTCTTTTATTTCTTGTTTAATTACCCTACCTAGAACCTTCTGGTACAGTGGTCAGTAGAAGTAAGAAGGGTAGACATTCTTGTCTTATTGCTGGTCTTGGGAAGGACAGAAAGCTCTTGGTATCTCACCCTTCAGCATGATGTTAGCTGTACATTTTTAATAGATGCCCTTTGTCGGATTGAGAAAGGTCCCTTCTATTCCTCTTCATTGAGTGTTTTTGCCATGTAAAGGAGTGAGGTATTTTGACAAATTTTTTTTTTTGCATCAGTTAGGATTATGGTGTGTTTTTTCTTCATTCTATTAATATGGTATATTATATTTATTATTTTTTTGTATGTCAAACTTTGTATTCCTTGTGTAACTCCCACTTGGACACTGTGATAGTTAATTTTATGTATCAAGTTGGTAGGCCACACTGCCCAGATGTTTGGACAGACAAGTCTGGATGTTGTGAAGGCATCTTTTAGATGATATTACCATTTAAATCAACAGACTTTGAGTAAAGCAGATTACCTTCCACAGTGTGAATGGGCCTGATCCAATCAGGTGATGGCCTTAAAAGAAAACAGACTGAGGTCTGCCAAGGAAGAGGGAATTCTGCTTCCAGACTACTCTTGATTTGAGATGCAACATGAAGTCTTGTGGATCTCCAGCCTGCCTTTTTATCCTTCAGATTTGGACTTCCCAGTCCTCCATAACTGTGTTCAAATAAATAAACGCCTTCAAATAAATCTCCTTTTTCTCTCTCTCTCTATATTCTACCAGTTCTGTTTCTCTGGAAAAGTGATAAAAACCTTCATAGGTTATAATCCTTTTACTAAGCTGCCAGAACCATTTGGCTAGTATGTTGCTGAGCATTAATTCTTCTTTAAATGTTAGTAATGGGGCCCCTGGATGGCTTAGTCAGTGAAGCATCTGTCTTCGGCTCCAGTCATGTTCTCTGGGTCCTGGGATCAAGTCCTGCATTGGGGTCCCTGCTCAGTGGGAAGTCTGCTTCTCCCTCTGCCCTTCCTTGTGTGCACTCTCCCTCTCTCTCTCTGTGTCTGTCTCAAATAAATGAAGTCTTAAAAAAATAAATGTTTGATAGACTTCACTTGTAAAGCCATCTGGTCCTGAGCTTTTCTTCGTTGGATTTTTTTTTTTTTTTTTGATTGCTGATTTGATTACTTGTTACAAGTAACAGATCTTTCTTCTTGAATCAGTTCTGGTAGTTTGTGTATTTTTTTTTAGGAATTTATTCATTTCATCTTAAATTATTTGTTTCTTTTGGCATATAATTTTTCATAATATTCTCCTCTAATCTCTTTTTATTTATGTTTGTAATAATATCATCACTTTTCTTCCTGATTTAGTAATCTGAGTCTTCACTATCTCTCAGTCAGTTAAAATGTTATCGATTTTGCTAATCTTTATGGAGAACTGGCTTTGGGTTTTGTTTCTTCTGTTGATTTTGAATCTCATGTTTTGTTTGTCTCAGCTCTAATATTTATTATTTCCTTCCTTTTTCTTGATTTCAGTTTAGTTGTTGTTCTTTTTCTGCCTTCTTCGGGTGAAAGGTTAGGGTTCTGATTTGAGATAATTCTTCCTTGTATATGCAGGCTGCAGCAGCTGTGAGTTTCCTTCTGATCTCCTGCTTTCACTACATCCTGTAAGTTTCTTGTGAATTCTTCTTTAGCTCACTAATTATTTCGGAGTGAGTTGCCTTATTTTTCACATTTTTGAATATCCCACATTGCCTTTTATTATTGATTCATAATTTCATTTTATTGTGGTCAGAAAAGATACTTTGTGGGATTCAGTCTTGAAATTTACTGACATCTCTGTTGTGGCCCCATGTATGACTTATCCCAAAGAACGTTCTGTGCACACTGGCATCTGTATTGTGCTGGGTTTAGTGCTCCAAGAATGTGTGTTCATCTGGTTGATTAATAGTGTTGTTCAAATCCTCTGTTTTCTTATTGGTCTTCTGTCTGGATGTTCTATCCCATATTGAAAAGTTGCATAGTGAAGTCTCCAACTGGTATTGAAGAATTGTCTGTTTCTCCCTTTGATTCTGTCAGTTTTGGCTTTGTGTCATTAAGATTTTGTTATTTGGTATATATGTGTCTATAATCATTAATCTCTTGAGGAATTAACCATTTTATCATTACAAATTGTCCTTGTCTCACTAACAAATGTTTTTTTTTAATTTAATTTTATTTTTTCAATGTTCCAGAATTCACTGTTTATGTACCACACCCAGTGCTCCGTGCAATACATGCCCTCCTTAATACCCACAACCAGGCTCACCCATTCCCCTCCACCCCCTCCCCTCTGAAAACCTCAGTTTGTTTCTCAGAGTCCATAGTTTCTCATGCTTCATCTCCCCCTCTTATTTACCCCAATTCACTTTTCCTTTCCTTCTCCAAATGTCCTCCATGCTATTCCTTATGCTCCACAAGTAAGTGAAACCATATGATAATTGATTCTCTCTGCCTGACTTATTTCACTCAGCATAATCTCTTCCAGTCTCGTTCATGTTGATACAAAAGTTGGGTATTCATCCTTTCTGATGGAGGCATAATACTCCATAGTGTATATGGACCACATCTTCCTTATCCATTCGTTCGTTGAAGGGCATTTTGGTTCTTTCCACAGTTTGGCAACCATGGCCATTGCTGCTATAAACAATGGGGTGCAGATGGCCCTTCTTTTCACTACATCTGTATCTTTGGGGTAAATACCCAGGAGTGCAATTGCAGGGTCATATGGAAGTTTTAATTTTAATTTCTTAAGAAATCTCCACACTGTTTTCCAAAGTGGCTGCACCAACTTGCATTCCCACCAACAGTGTAAGAGGGTTCCCCTTCCTCCTCATCCTCTCCAACACACGTTGTTTACTGTCTTGTAAATTTTGGCCATTCTAACTCATGTAAGGTGGTGGTATCTCAATGTGGTTTTGATTTGAATCTCCCTGATGGCTAATGATGATGAACATTTTTTCATGTGTCTGTTAGTCATTTGTAAGTCTTCTTTGGAGAAGTGTCTGTTCATGTCTTCTGCCCATTTTTTGACGTGATTATCTGGTTTTTGAGTGTTGAGTTTGAGTTCTTTATAGATCTTGGATATCAGCCCTTTGTCTGTAGTGTAATTTGTAAATATCTTCTCCCATTCCGTGGGTTGCCTCTTTGTTTTGTTGACTATTTCCTTTGTTGTGCAGAAGCTTTTGATCTTGGTAAAGTCCCAAAAGTTCATTTTCATTTTTGTTTCCTTTGAGTTTGGAGACATATCTGAAAGAAGTTGCTGTGACTGAAAGAAGTGCTGTGAAAGAGGTTACTGCCTATATTCTCCTTTAGGAATTTGATAGATTCCTGCCTCACGTTGAGGTCTTTTATCCATTTTGAGTTTATCCTTGTACATGGTGTAAGAGAATGGTTGATTTTCATTCTTCCATACATAGCTGTGCAGTTTTTCCAGCACCATTTATTGAAGAGACTGCCTCTTTTACACTGGATGTTTCTTCCTGCTTTGTCAAAGATTATTTGACCATAGAGTTGAGGGTCCATATCTGGACTCTCTACTCTGTTCCACTAGTCTATGTGTGTGTTTTTGTGCCAGTACCATGCTGTCTTGGTGATCACAGCTTTGTAGTAAAGCTTGAAATCAGGCAACATGATGCTCCCAGTTTTGCTTTTCTTTTTCAACATTCCTCTGGTTATTCAAGGTCTTTTTTGGTTCCATACAAATTTTAGGATTGTTTGTTCCAGCACTTTGAAAAATGCCAGTGGAATTTTGATTGGGATGGCATTGAAAGTATAGAATTCTCTGCCCAGTATAGATATTTTAACAATGTTTATTCTTCCGATCCATGAGCATGGAATGGTCTTCCATCTTTTTGTGTCTTCTTCAATTTCTTTCACGAGTGTTCTGCAGTTCCTCAAGGACAGATCATTTACCTCTTTGGTAAGTCTTATTCCAAGGTATCTTATGGTTCTTCGTGCTCTAGTAAATGGAATCTATTCTCTAATTTCCCCTTCTATATTTTCATTGTTAGTGTACAAGAAAGCAACTAATTTCTGGGCATTAATTTTGTATCCTGCCATTTTACTGAATTGCTGTATGAGTTCTAGTAGTTTTGGGGTGGCATCTTTTGGGTTTTCCGTATAAAGTATCATGTCTTATGCAAAGAGAGAGTTTGATTTCTTCATTGCCAATTTGAATACATTTAATTTCTTTTTGTTGTCTGATTGCTATTGCTAGGACTTCTAGTACTATGTTGAACAACAGTGGTGACAGTGGGCATCCTTGACAATGATACCCGCTGTGGGTTTTTCATAGATAGATTTTATGAAGTTGAGGAATGTTCCCTCTATCCCTATACTTTGAAGAGTCTTAATCAGGAATGGATGCTTTACTTTGTCAAATGCTTTTTCTGCATCAATTGAGAGGACCATGTGGTTCTTCTTTATTCTCTTACTGATTTGTTCTATCTGCTTTGTGTCATACAATACAGCTACTCCTACTCCATCTGCGTACTGCTTAAACTATTTGTGTCTTGAATTAAAAGTGTCTCTGTGAGGGGTGCCTGGGTGGCTCAGTGGGTTAAAGCCTCTGCCTTCGGCTTAGGTCATGATCCCAAGGTCCTGGAATTGAGTCCGGCATTGGGCTCTCTGCTCGGTAGGGAGTCTGCTTCCCCCTCTCTCTCTGCCTGCCTCTCTGCCTACTTGTGATCTCTGTCTATCAAATAAATAAATAAAATCTTTTTAAAAAAAGTGTCTCTGTGAAATTGGTGTTACTTGCTATTGTCATGACCTTGGCAGTGCTCTTTATTCATTCTGTGACTTTGGGTCAATGTCTAACATCCTTTCATTCCATTCAGAAGGACTTCCCTTAGCATTACCTGTAATGCAGGTCTGCTAGCCATGAATTTTTGGAAATATCTTACTTCCTCCTTCATTTAAATTTAAACTTAATTTTAATTTTTAAACATTTTTTTTTCATATGTATGAAGCTTGTTTGAAGTCCCCCCCCACACACACTTTAAAGAGGTGATTCTAGGCTCAGTGGGTTAAAGCCTCTGCCTTCGGCTCAGGTCATGATCTCAGGGTCCTGGGATTGAGCCCCGCATCGGGCTTTCTGCTCAGCAGGGAGCCTGCCTCCCCCCCCCCCCCCTCTGCCTGCCTCTCTGCCTACTTGTGATTTCTGTCTGTCAAATAAATAAATTAAAAAAAAAAAAAGATGTGATTCTACTGTCTTTAGGTCTCCATAGTTTCTGATAAGACATTTGCTGTTATGCTGTTAATTTTACTAGAGAGTCCTTGTATGTGATGAGTCACTTTTGTCTGATATTTGTCAACTTGATTATGTATTTTGGTTTGGATGTGTTTGATTTATCCTATTTGCAATTTATTGAATTTCTTGGATGTATAGATTAGTGTGTTTCACCAAATTTGGCAAGTCTGTGCCTGGTGTTTCTATTACATATTTTTTCTGTCCATTTTAACCCTCCTCTTACTCTGGGACTTGCATTATACATATGTTGGCATGCTAGATGGGACCCTACATGTCTCTCTCAGGGTCTTCCTTTTTTTTTTTTTTTTTTTGTCTCATACCTTCTTCTGTCCCTCAGACTAGGTAATCTCAGCAGACTGATACTCAAGTCTGCTAATTCACTTTTCTGTCTTCCCTCATTTGCTATTGAGCTCCTCTCATGGCCTTTTCATTTATTACTTTTGACACTAGATTTGCATCTTGTTCCCTTTTGCAATCACTCTCTCTCTCTTTATATCTATAAACATATAGAATATTTTATGACTTGTATCTCTTTATCGATATAATTTCTTTATTGGTGAGACACTATTCTTTAGTTCTGCTGACACGGTTTCCTTTTTAGTTCTTTAAACATATTCAAAATAGCTTTTTTACTGTCTTTGTCAAGTAAGCCTACTGTGTGGATTTCCTCAGAGACAGTTTCTGTTAATTGCTTTTTTCTTATGGATATTCCTTATTTCTTTGTTTTCCTCCTAATACTTTGTTGAACACTGAATATTTTGAATGTTATGATGTAGTGACTTTAGAAATTTTGGAAATCAGATTCTCCTTTCCCTTTTTTAAAGGTTTGGTGGCTGCATCTTTTTTCCTAAAAAAGATTTTATTTATTTATTTGGCAGAGAAAGACACAGCAAGAGAGTGAACCCAGCAGGGAGAGGAAGAGAGGAAGAAGCAGGCTTCCTGCCGAGAAGAGAGCCTGATGTGGGGCTTGGTCCTGGGACCCTGGGATCATGACCTTGGCTGAAAGTAGATACTTAATGACCGAGCCACCCAGGAGCCCCTGCTGGCTGCCTCTTGCCGTAGTTATTACTCCCTGTGTTTTTGTGACTTTTCTGAACAAATTCTATACAGTCTGTGCTCTTGTTGTGTGTGACCAGTGATGTCCCTGTTTCATTGACTTAGTGGTTGGCTAGCGATGATGTATGTATATAGGGTGCCCCTTCTTTGCTCAGTCAGGGGGGGTCACAACTCTGCCTTGGCCTTCTCTTCCTGTTGGCACAGTCTCAAGGTCAGCAGGTGAGAGGTCAGTGTTTTCCCAGGTCATCACTGGGCATATTCATGGCCTTCTGGATTTTCAGGAAAATGCCAGAAACTTTCGAAGCCCTTATTTCTCAAAGCATTTTATTCCCCAGGTTTTCTACCCAAATTCTAGTTACTCGCATCTCATGCAGTGCCAGAGGCAGAAGTAAATAAAACATCTTCCTTTAAGCACATTTAATGGATAACCATTGGGTGGCAGCTTTCATATTAGGTGAGTTCAGAGACAGACAATGTAAAGGGAAGCCCTTTAGGTCCATTTTGAAGGGAGCCACCAGACAGGTTGCAACCAGTCCTTATGATTCTTTGTGAATGAGACCCCTTCTGCTGTGGCTGACACGGGCCTAGGAAGGCCGGCTGTTGTTCTCCAGGCTGCTGGTAAGCTGAGGGCAGAAGCTGGGACTGGAGGGTGAATTCATTCTCGAAAACTCAGTGTTCTTGCAAAGTTTTAGAAGTTTCTCTTGAATAAATTTTCCCCTTGTTGAGACAGTGAGGAAGATGAAAGCACAATCTTCTAGTAGACCGATCTCCATTTAGCCCACACAGAAGGGATGTGATCACACAGAAGTGTGTATCTCTGAGAACCCATTTTAGGTGCTGCCTCACAAGCCAGCTTAGGCCTTCAGTTAAGTCCCATCTTTATTTTATATTCATTGCTGTATTTAAATTTTCTCTCTTCAGAATAGATATTTTGAGATATAGATATTTTGTACTGGATATTTTCTGACCGTGTTTCCATAAGAAACAATCCCACTTCACCTGTGGTCTTCTGTTTGTTAAATCTATCTTATAAATTCTTTATTTCAGACACTGTATTTTTCCCCCTGAAATTAGCATTTGATTACTTTTATAGATTATAATTCTCAATTGAAATTTTTCACTTTTTACTCATTTTTCCCCATCCCTTTCTCTTATTTTCTTAAACACTTAAGTATAACTAATTTAAAGTCTTTTCTGGCTAACTTCAAAATCTAGGCAGCCTGTAGATCAGATTGTCCTATTTTCTTTTTCCTTTAGCTATAGCTTATGTACTTCCCTGTTTCAAAGTAAATAGTAATCTTTTAGAATGACCTTTACCAAGTATTTGAAAACTGTAAAGCTCTGGGAAATCTGTTCTTATAAAGGAGGTGTTGGTGGGTGTATTCACAAACTTTGATGGATTTATTCACAAGAGGGAAAAAAAGACTGATGAATCTTTTCCTGTAAAATGTTTCTGTTCAAATGAAGCCACAGTATTTAAGGAGGGAAGGCTAAAGCCCTGTGTCATGCAGATCTATATTGGTGATCAGCTCAAGTAAATGTTGACTATTAGGTGAACTATATCCGGCCAGTGGAAATGAAAAATTGAAAAAGATTGTAAATAGATGATCCAAATGATTTATCTGTGTAAATGAATTATACAATTAAAACAAAACAAAACAAAAAGCACATACATTAAAAAAAAAAGCCAGTGGATGACTCAGTCCGTTTAGCATCTGCCTTCAGCTCAGGTCATGATCCCAGGGACCTGGGATCAAGTCCCAAACTGGACTCCATGCTCAGCAGGGAGTCTGCTTCTCCCTTTCCCTCTACTGCTCCCCATGCTTGTGCTCTGTCAGTAAAATAAATAAAATTTAAAAAAAATAATAAAAAAAGAAGGTGTACCCTTCTCTTCATTGGACAGGTGGGATGGTCATTCATTCCACTGGAGACTCTGCGCAGTGGAGGGGGACTGTGTTTCTTGTAAGGGTCGGTCACCATGTCCTCCCAGGTGTCAAACAGACTCTGTGAATTCCATGAGAACACCGCCACAGCCATCGGAATCATGGCCTTTGTCTTGCCAATGGCCAGAACCTTCTTCTGCCTGTCTTTGAGAGGGTTTCTGGTTGGGTTTGCACCCCACATCGTACAGAACTGTAGACCCTGAGTGGGGAGAGGGGACTTTACAGAGGGAATAAAGAGACTCCGTGAAGCTGCAGGAGGGGCTGCAGTGACAAGTGTCATCAAACTGCTGCTTTTAGGATATAAATTGGACCACATCACCCCGTAAACAGCACTCTTTAAGGGTATAGGAAAAAACCATGGTGCTGACCGTGTTCTACAGGACTCTGCATGACTTGACCCTACATTCATGTATGAGCGCCTCCTGCCTAGTCCTGCCCTCACACATGGGGCTCCAGCTCACGGGCCCCTTGCTCTTCCTCACACGGTCGCTTGCCCCTCACCTTAGAAGCTCTGAATTGGCTCCTCCCTCACTCCAGAACAATCTTCCCTTGATGGTCCCTCCAGTTTCTGCACATATCACAGCATGGGGTCCCACCCTGAGTATCACCTGGCCCACTGTTCTTTTTTCTTATATGCATATGATACAATATTATAAATGTGTTTCTGGTTAGTTTGTGTTGACCTCACCCCAGTGTCACTCCCATCAGATTGGGGAGCTGTGCCGTCTCCCTTTCAGCTTCCTGGGCTTAGAACAGTGCCTGGCACAGGGCAGCCAAGGAGTAGAAGGATGTTTTCAGTGACTACTCGTTGAATGAGATGAAAAGTCCAGATCGCTACTATAATTGTTTGTCCTAGCATTTTGAAAAATGCCGCTGGTATTTTGATCAGGATGGTGTTGAAAGTATAGATTGCCCTGGGCCACAGACACTTTAAGAATGTTTATTCTTCTGATCCATGAGCATGGAATGTTTTCCCATCTTTTTGTGTCTTCTTTGAATTATTTCATGAGTGTTTTGTAGTTCTTAGAGTATAGATCCTTTACCTCTAGAAAGTCAAAGTCAATTATCATATGGATTCACTTATTTATGGAACATAAGGAATAGCATGGAGGACATTAGGAGAAGGGAAAAGGAAGGGGGAGAAATCAGAGTAGGAGATGAACCATGAGAGTCTATGGACTCCAGGAAACAACCTGAGGGTTTTGGGGGGGGGGGATGGGTGAGCCCTGTGATGGGTATTAAGGAGACAATGGATTCCATGGACCACTGGGTGCTACATGTAAACAATGAATCATGAAACGTGACATCAAAAACTAATGATGTACTGTATGGTGACTAACAGAACACAATAATAATAATAATAATAAAAGAACAACAGCACTGAAAAAAAAGATTGCTACTATAAGACCACAACTGCCTTGTAAGCTTGTAAGGAAATTGGGGAAGATATCCAACAGGAGGTCAAAATTAGGCTATCCAAAGCTGGCTTATGGAGAGCACAGTGAGGAACAGAGTATTCCAACCAAAGCAAAGAAACTAAAGAAAGACACAGATACAGGGAAAAGCCCAGAACACCAAGATTCTTACAAGACCTGTTAGAATGCTTATAACGAAGAGATGTGTGTGAATTTGTGAATTACTTACTTATGGATGGACTGAAAATAAAATTCTAGATCAAGGCAAACTACTAAAAAGATCATCCCTTGCAAACTTAGATCTAGGGTTATTTCAAAATCTCTCTTAGCATTTTTATTTCTAATCTTTAAGAGAAAATTTTTTTGTTCTTTGTTTTGTGTTGTTTTTTTTTTAAATTTGTGGATAATTTTAATGTACAAGACCAGTGAGCATTTGCTGAAAGTCACATAAATGAGAAAGGACCCAAAGAATTGGGAAGACACGTAACATGAAATCGCCTGGGTTCATTGCAGGTTGGGATAGTTCTCTGTGTCCACCAGCAGGAATGATGAGGAAGGAGTGGGCGGCATTCCGGCAGTATTCAGAGCAGGCTAAACAGAAAGCCCACCTTCATCCACCACTCTGAGAGGACATCTGTGGTGATTCAAAGCTTAATGTGTGCTCAAGTCAAAACTTCACAACATTAACAGCAGCCTGTGTGACCAAACTGAGAGGCACCTGCCCCTGCCTCATGCAAACATCACTGAGGATGGCCGGACCACACAGAAATTTTCCTGTTGTAGATGCAGGTTACATCATGTTGCAATGACTCACAATAAATTTATTTAATGATGTTTATTCCTGCAACGTGCCAAGAAAGACCAATTTTGAACCGTTTGCTTTCCAGTTCTTATCAGACATTCGGTTGAGGAAGTTGGATATTGGAAAAAAATGTGGACACAAGCAGGCCAGCCACCTACCCCTTGATGCTCTGTGGGGCTTATTTTTTATCACTTTTGAATTTCATTTGCTCAGCCTCCCCAGCTCCCTAACATAAACCACACACTTGCATCATTTTTGTGAGTTTTGATGATATTTGTAACATCACCTTTTGGGGACGTTAACGCAAAGTAAAGTCACATCTCTGCCCTTTTTCAGGATTGCTACAAAGACCTTGGTCACAGGCAGCTTGAGGTGCTAATGTTAAATTGAATTTGGAATTTATTGTAAACATTGTGCAGTGAGGTGGATTTTAGGGTGATGAATCTATGGGTCTTTGTGCTGGTGTGGGGCAGGTGTATAATTTCAAGCAATTGTAATTACTATCAGTTAGTTTCCATGTTTTCATCTGTAAAATGGCAATACTGTGATATCTCACTGTCAGGGTGCTGATGGTATTAGTGAGAGCTTATCTCTGGATTTTGACAGCTCGGTTCTTTCTTATCACTCTACCCCTCTTATTTACAGCATCTATCAGAACATCCCCATCAATGCTCGGAAGGTTGTCTGCCAAATCTTATCAGACAGTAAAGTTCAATAGCCCCTTATGTTTTGTCTTTGGCTCTAGATGACCCAGGATTGAATTTAATGATTGTTATGGGCCTTGTCAATTACTGTATGCAATTAATTCACGTAAGTTTTAGTGTATGCTATTTCTTTTATATTTGCCTTAAGTGTCTAGATGTGTGCACAGTCCCTAATCCTTTCAAATGTAGAAAGAGTAAACATTGTGAATGACAAATCATTTTTATTAAGAAATTCAGGTGCTGAATATTGTCCATTATCTAGTAAATAAAACACGTTAGCAGTTAACAGTGACCATTAGCACCCATCCCCTTGGCATATCCTGGAAATGGAAGTTCTGTGGTGAATTTACTAGTGTATTCTGGCTTTAAATAACAAGACTATCAGGCTGGATTGGTTTCCAGCTGGAGACAACAGAGCTAGAAGGAAACTGAAATTACTGAGTGGATACAGTGGTTTTGCAGAGAGGAACCCTAGCCCAAGATATAACATGGTGTATAGTTAGCAGAAGGGCTCCCTTGACAACAAGACTGTGCATCCCAGAGATTTGCTGCTGCCCCTGCTCCTGTCCCCACTGGGTCCTCCCCCAGCTCCAGTGAACAGGTGCCGCTGTATCTTCTGCAACACAGGAAACACCTCCAAAGCCTAGTGGTGCAAGGCAACACTCTTTTTTTTTTTTTTAAGATGTTTGATGTTTTTAAATTTATTTTTTATAAACTTATAATGTATTATTTTAAAGATTTATTTATTTAACAGATAGAGATCACAAGTAGGCAGACAGGCAGGCAGAGAGAGAGGAGGAAGCAGGCTCCCTGCTGAGCAGAGAGCCCGATGTGGGGCTCGATCCCAGAACCCTGAGATCATGACCTGAGCCAAAGGAAGAGGCTTACTTAACCCACTGAGCCACCTAGGTGCCCCAACATATAATGTATTTTTATCCTCAGAGGTACAGGTCTGTGAATTGCCAGGTTTACACACTTCACAGCACTTACCAAAGCACATACCCTCCCCAATGTCCATAACCCCACCCCCCTCTCCCAACTCCCCTCTCCCCAGCAACTCTCAGTTTGTTTTGTGAGATTAAGAGTCACTTATGGTTTGTCTCCCTTCTAATCCCATCTTGTTTCATTTACTCTTCTCCTACCCACTTAACTCCCCATGTTGCATCTCCACTTCCTCATATCAGGGAGATCATATGATAGTTGTCTTTCTCCGATTGACTTATTTCACTAAGCATGATATGCTCTAGTTCCATCCACGTCGTCATAAATGGCAAGATTTCATTTCTTTTGATGCTGCATAGTATTCCATTGTGTATATATACCACATCTTCTTGATCCATTCATCTGTTGATGGACATCTAGGTTCTTTCCATAGTTTGGCTATTGTGGACATTGCTGCTATAAACATTCGGGTGCACGTGCCCCTTTGCATTACTACGTTTGTATCTTTAGAGTAAATACCAGTAGTGCAATCGCTGGGTCATAGGGTAGTTCTAATTTCAACATTTTGAGGAACCCCCATGCTGTCTTCCAGAGTGGTTGCACCAGCTTGCATTCCCCCCAACAGTGTTTGAGGGTTCCCATTTCTCCGAATCCTCGCCAGCATCTGTCATTTCCTGACTTGTTCATTTTAGCCATTCTGACTGGTGTGAGGTGATATCTCATTGTGGTTTTGATTTGTATTTCCCTGATGCCGAGTGATGTGGAGCACTTTTTCATGTGTCTGTTGGCCATCTGGATGTCTTCTTTGCAGAAATGTCTGTTCATGTCTTCTGCCCATTTCTTGAGTGGATTATTTATTCTTTGGGTGTTGAGTTTGCTAAGTTCTTTATAGATTTTGGACACTAGTCCTTTATCTGATATGTCGTTTGCAAATATCTTCTCCCATTCTGTCAGTTGTCTTTTGGTTTTGTTAACTGTTACCTTTGCTGTGCAAAAACTTTTGATCTTGATGAAATCCCAATAGTTCATTTTTGCCCTTGCTTCCCTTGCCTTTGGCAATGTTCCTAGGAAGACATTGCTGCGGCTGAGGTCAAAGAGGTTGCTAAGGCAACATCCTTTTTATTAGACTGTCAGATTCCACAGGTCAGGAATTTGGATACAAGTGTGAGTTTGACTTCTTCTTACCCACCATGTCTGGGGCCTAAGCTGAGAAGACTCAGAAGTTAGGGCTGAGTCAAAGTGTCCAGGGTAGAATCATCTGGAGGATTTTTTTCTCTATTGCCTAGTATAAGGGATAGGGTAGTTCAAATGCTCAGACTGGAGTGTCTCTATGTGGCTTCTCCATGTGGCTTTGGCTTCAGGAATGATCATCTTGGGGTGATCAGACTCCTTATAGGATGGTTCAGAACTCTGAGGGCAAGATTTTCAGTGATTCAAGAGCACAGACTCCAGATTTGATGGGAAGAGTATCACATAGTAAAATTGCCAGAAAGGCATTTACTGAGAGCATTTTATGTGTCAGACAACAAGCTCTTCTTGGAGGATGGAAAGGGATAAGGCACATTCTCCGTCTTCAAAGAACTTCCAGTCTATACAGAAACAAAGGCAGATAGTATTCAAACTGATCTCTTATGACAGCATAGCGATTAATATTCTGCCTTTGCAACAGGGGTAGTGAATAAATTAATAAACCGGAGTACAGAATACAGACTAAAGAAACAGACCGAAGACTATGGGATTTTGATAAATGATGATGGTGTCATGGGAGGTCTTATTTCAAAGATGGAACTAAACAATATATGTATCTAAGAAAATGTATTTGTACATGGAATTTGTGAAATAGAAGCCTACCTCCCACCGTAAAAAAATTAAGTCCAGATGGATTAAGGACTTACATTCAAAAGCAAAGCTTTAAAACTGATAGAAGCAACATAGATGAAAATCATTCTGACCTTGGGGTTGAGAAGAATTTCTTAAGCAAGACACAAAAAATACTAATCACAAAAAAATGATTGATGAAGCCCACCCTGTTGAAATTAAAAACATCTGCTTATCAGAAACATTCTTATGAAAAGCAAAAAAAAGCTAAAAATGGGAGAACATATTTATAATATATACAGCTGAAATGTGACCCCCATCTCTCCATCCACCCATTCATTTATCTTTCGTGTACCAATAAATGAGAAAAAGACAAACCATCCAATAAAAAAATGGACAAAATACACAACTAGCAATTCACTGAAGAAAAAGGCAGGAAGAGCCAATAAAAAATGAAGACTTTCTTCACTCATTAGCAATGACGAAAATGTCGATCAAACTGCAGAGATGTATGTAGCTTCATGCCAATTTGATTGGCAAGAATTAATGTACCAGGCAGTACTACCATGGATCTAAGAAACTTCTGCTGAGTGCCTAAATTGATGCCACAACGTTGGAAAATAATGTGACATTTTATTATAGGTCCTGGCCTCTAGACTTGAATACTCCCCTTCTCCAAATTTTTATCCATATGCATAAAGTTTCACCCCTACTAAATGGTGAATAAGACACCAGAAATGATGTTGAAGAAGGAGATGTCTTTACTCAACAAGGGATGTGTCAAAGAGAATTTGGGGTAAGTCATGAAAATCAGGCCCCTTGTTCTCTCAAAATTCATTTTCTTTTATGTTTATTTCTTCAAGCAAGCCAACAAACAATGTGGTGGCAACATCATGTGTAGCTTCTCATTTGACCACTTTTGTGTATGAGAGGATTTGCAGGGATATTTGAGGGAAAGAGGTGGACTTCTGTCCTACGTTCCTTGGAAAGTTTGGTCACAGGGTCTATAAATGGGGTCTTCTGTGGATACTGGGAACCACCAGACAACAGTTTTAATTAGTCTTGATGAAATGAGCTCAAACAAAGGAAATACAGAATTGAAACTTTGCCTCCAGATAACGCTGACCTTGGGGCAAGTGAGCATGCCCTGTCTTCTGTCCCTCATTATCTTTATCATGTTGAGTGCCGCTGCACTGAGGTTCTCTCTAGAGCAAGTTTACATAAATTGCTTCAGCATGACTTTTATCTCTTTGAGCTTCATCCATGCCTTGGTCGACACCAGCATTTGGCACACACCAGTGTTTGGATGATTTGCCTCTTGGTCTCAGAAGGGTGAAGGGGGCTCTGCTTGTCAAGTGTCCATTTTGACCTTCCCCTTGGAGACGCGAACATGACCCTTCTGGGCTAAAGCCAGTCAGTTCCTAGTTCATCAGAGGCACAATGGTGATGAAGCCTGGAAGGACTCTGTCAACCACCAGCAGTACCAACCCCCACATGTATCCCTGGGGAACCCGTGCTGAGCCTAGTGCTGCCTCATTCAGGCATGAAGGGGTGGCGGGTGGGGCCATGCGAGGATGGCCCTTGGTTTCCACAAATGTTCCTGCCTCAAGTGAGCTTGGGAACCCACATTTGTCTCAGTGGAGGCCCATGTTCTCTTGCAGCTTTCTCTCTTGTGGAGGAGACTAATGACAAACGTACTCACCCCCACTCATCCTTTTGTTTCTGTCTCTCCTCTGTCTCCATCTCTGTCTCTATCTGTCTTACGCACACAGACACAGACAGACAGACAGACAGACAGACACATACACACCAGGTCATAGTAAGCACTATGCAGAAAATGTGGGTAAGGGAAGTGATAGGTAGTGACAGGGGGATTGCTTTGGTGGGTGGTCAGGAGGGATGTCTCCATTAGTGATATCAAATTAGGAAGTGTGATGGTGGCCAAGAAGCAAACAGTGACAGGACTCAGGAGAAGTGAATCCAAGGCCTGTGAACTGGCAAGGGCATAGCTCCCCATGGTGTGGGCAGACCCTGGGGAATAGAGAGGGCTGCAGGAAAAACAGAAGTTACAAGGAGGGAGGCAGTTGGAGGTGAGGAGGTTGGATATGCTGGCAAGGTTTAGATGAGGTATTCCAGTATAAAAGAAGAATGTTGAGTTTTATTCCAAATGGCCTGGGGAGACATTGGACAGTTTTAAGGATGGAAAAGGTAGGGTTTGATATTCTTTTAAAAGGATTCCTGTGGCATCTACTAATGGGAAGAATATGGTCTCCACTGTGGGGATCTGAAGGTGGAAATAGGGTGTCACCAAAGGTGTAAACTAGTGTCAGGGAGAGTGATGGTAGTCTTGGGGACAGTGACAGGGGTGTTTGGGGTTAGGGCCTTTCAGGAGGTGGTTAAGATAACACAGGGCGATAAGTGTGGGTCCCTCACACAGTAGGACTGGTGCCTTACCGAAGAGGAAGGGGCATCAGAGACACCTCTCTCTTCACCACATGAGTACCCAGTGAGAAAGTGGCCATCTGCAAACCAGGAACAGAGATCTTTTCAGAAGAGCTTACCAGTCTCAGCCATACCAGCCCCTTGACCTGGAATTTGCAGCCTCCAGAACTGTGGGAAAGTGCGTTTCTGTTGTGCAGACCACCCACCCTGTGGTGCTTGGTTATGACGCCCTCATAGACCAACATAGATGGCTCCATCGTGTTTCAAATGGAGTCCATTGTTTTCTGAGAGTTAGGACTTTGAAGATGTAACTGTATAAAACATAATGCAGAGGATGAGCTAACATCTTAGCATTTTTACTACTAAGAATATTTCATAATTTTTATTCTCAAGATGTCGATTTAAGTCATCTGAATGCCTTTGAAAATAGATGGAATAAAATTTTTTAAATATGTGCAAGGTAGAATTGCACATTCTCAAGAAAATCTGGGGTCTTGACTTCCATTTCTCCCAATCTTTCTGTGCCTCTCTCCTTACATCCTGTGGAGTCCTAAGGTGCTGCAAAGATATGGTTGAAATTGAATTATCTAGAAAATGTGTAATTTTTCTAAAGGCAGTAAAATGCCCACTTATTACACCATAGTCCAATTAATTGGTGAGAATCAACATGATAACTTGTGCTTCCTCTCTGATTGTTGTTCAAACTTTGAATAAATCTTCCTTTCCCATCTCCTTGCATACTCTTGAACTTGTGAATGTGCTTACAAGATCAGGAAGGATGAAGAGTCGCACAATGTTATCTGTCATCCATCCATCCATCCATTCATCCATTTAACTATCTGTCCATCCATTATCTATCTCTATACTAGGACATTCAGCTTTTGCAGGTTTAGCACATGTAAACTTTATAGACATTACGTGCACAGCTAGAAATGCAATTCTTGTACAAATCTTTGTCCTGGTAAATAGCAAATTTAGTAATAGTAATAGTAAATTTACATTTTTATTATGTTTTAAAGGACAGGTTCTCATGTCATCTACTAATTTGTCTGTGGTGTGTCACATGTGGTCTCTGAACAGACCGTGGACTGAACGGTTCTCGTGTGGCATGTATTTATTATCAATCTTTTCTCAGGTCAGATGAATTACCAGTTAAAGCAGAAATGTTATAAAATGTGCAGCATCTCTTCGTGCAACATCTTTAAAGTGTATTTTGGTAATATTTTTTTAAAAGCCTAGCAACTTCCCTTTTGTAATCTATGCTATGGTTATCCTTACAGATATGTGCAAAGATACTCAGAAAAATGTTCCTGGGAGCATTGTTGGCAATAATAGAAGGCCAGAAAGAAGGAAAACAGACATCCAGAGGGACCACAGAAAAATTATGAGATGTCCAGGTAATTCAGCCCTGGAAAAAAAACCAAAAAAACAGGTTTTCTTGCCGTCTGTTATAGATAGTACATAAGATGTGGTGTGAAGGGAACAAGGCACAGGGCAGAGCTCTTGGGAGAAATTACCTTCATTTATATAAGTAGAATGGTTTATACACAAGCACACACATGTGCAAACATACCTTATACACTCCAGGAGAAGAAGGGTTTTGTTTTAGGGGCTTACACACTGTCAGATGTGTTGACAAAAATGATCTGGTATCTGACTGGATTGTCAAAATGCTCCAAAGTCACAAAAAGGACAGAAGTGGGTGTCACCTGAAGGTGTTGCCCCAATAAGCCCAAGACAGCGTCTTGCAGTGCTGGACAATGCCGTGGGCTCTGCCACGGCACAGAACCGCATGTTCTCAGAGGGATTGGGAATGGCATCAGCAATGGGTTCGTTGTAACTGTAGGGGAGTGATTTTGAAATGCTTTTCATGGCCAAGTGTGTTGGCTGCTTTTGCTAGAGGACACGCACCCACACGTGCACACACACGTGCATATTACTAACACTGCAGAAACCATCTCCAAGTGTAACATGGTTGAGCTGGATTATGTGCTTTTGATCAGATTTAGTTATCTAAAAAAGCATAATTTGGCAAAACAGGGTCATTAATTTCCTTCATTTTCAACGGTGGGACGAGTGTCAGCAAGTAAATCCCATCTGCCTTGAGGGACCACTTGGAGGAAAAGCACAGTGATAATTGGAAATGATGTTTCATTATCAATGAGATTCTAAAGCATCAACGTGAATTTCTTTCACTATCACAAGAGACTTTAGAAATTCCTTTCTCTAAGTTAGGAAGGGAGAGCTGGCAAGGTACCTTGTTCACGGTGCGCTTCTAAATTTAACGTCTTCAAGATAAGCAAGTGAGGGGCTGATGGGTATTTTTTACAAATCCACATCAGTGATTTTTACTACAATTCTTCCATGGTTTTAAATGTTTAAAGCTAGACTAAGATTGCAACTTGAGTGCTTTAAGGAATGTTACGATTGACAGCTAGTGACTGTGAAATCTCGAGAGCCTTCGTTCTGTGCAACCCAAGCCTGGAAACATCTGGGTCCTCGCTCCTTCAGAGCAGCTGATCCTGGAGTGTGTGGATGGAAATTTGTACAGTGATTGTCTTCCAAAAAGATCTGAGGACACTGTAGGCATTTCAGGTCCAATATGAGTAATTTCTAAATGTTAAGGGAAATTTACGTGAAATTCCCTCATCTATCACATGTTACAACTTTTCTTCATTCCTGAGGTGTTACCTCTGATATCACAATTTTAATATTATTTTTAATATTATATGAGCTTTATAAAAACATACATGAAATCTATGAGACAGTTAAAAGCTTCAGAGAAAGAGAAAACCAAAGGAAACCACAAACTTCTAAGAGTAGAAATGGCATTGGAAATTGGCCTCATGGGTGGAACCAAAAAGACCTGAGTATTGGAAACTGGTCGTTGCTGGGGGCAGTGAGGAAGGGCATGGCATGGCCTGCAGACGGCCGCTCAGCATGGCCCACAGCAGCCTAAAAGCAGGTGCACACGTTGCAAAAGCAAGTGACACTTGGCCAGGAGAGAGTGGGTACTGTCTGCAGGAGACGGAGGTTTTTTCCTCTGTGCTATGTTCTGTGGTCTATGGCCTGTGATCCGTGGTCTGTGTTCTGTAGTCTGTGGTCTATGGCTTGTGGTCTATAGTCTGTGTTCTGTTCTGTGATCTGTGGTCTGTGCTCTGTGTTCTGTGGTCTGTGGACTATGGCTTGTGATCTGTGGTCTGTATTCTGCCGTCTGTGTTATGTTCTGTGATCTGTGTTCTGTGTTCTGTGGTCTCTGGTCTGTGGCCTGTGGTCTGTGGTCTGTGGTCTGTGTTTGATTCTGGTTTCTGTGCCCTGTGGTCTATGAATCCGTGATCTGTGGTCTGTGGCCTATAATCTGTGATCTATTGTCTGTGATCTGTGGTCTGTATTCTGTGCTCTGTAGTCTCTGTTCTCTGTTCTGTGGTCTGTCATCTCTGTTCTCTATTCTGTGATTTCTGTGTTCTATGGTCTGTGATCTCTGTTCTGTGGTCTATGGTCTGTGGTATCTGTTCTGTGTTCTGTGGTCTGTGTTCTATGATCTGTGATCTGTGTTCTATGGTCTGTGGTCTGTGATCTCTGTTCTGTATTCTGTGGTCTGTGATCTGTGATCTCTGTTCTGTGTTCTGTGATCAATGATCTGTGATCTCCGTTCTGTGTTCTGTGATCTGTGATCTGTGGTCTGTGATTTGTGGTCTGTGACCTGTGGGCTGTGGTCTGTGACAGCTGAAGATCAACAAGTGCCCCTGCTTCTAGTACTCCAGACAGGAACCAGTACTTCTCGGAAGGGTCTGCAGCAGCCATGAGCACAGGTGCTCTCTCCGGGTGCCCAGTTCTGCATGGCCTGAAGTGTCCTTCCCAGGAGGGAGACCGTGTGCAGGAGGGCCTGATGCGCACAGGCACTGAGGCAGCTGGGCAGCAGGGGCACAGACCACCGTCTCCCCCGTGCTCAGCATTGCCAGTGGAAGCCCACTGCCAACAGCGGAAAGAGCAGGGGCAGAGTGGCCAGCCTCCTCACAGCGTCCAGGGTGACAAGGCATTGGTAAGAACAGTGTAGGATGAAGAACAGAAGTCACCCGGGGGCTTCCTGACAGCAGCGTCTCCAGAGTCCCCTCGGGCACTTCCCAGAGGGCAGATTCACCTTGTGTCAGAGGCTGGCCATAGGCAGAGCAGGAGAGAGGTGCCCAGTAGGACTGACAGAATTAGCCTGCTGGGCCACCCTGATTTTTTAATTTGAATCTGCTTCCAAAATGTAGAAGTCATGCCCGGCACGGTCTCTATGCATGCTTCCCTTGAGGAGTCGTGAGATGGGGCCAGCCTGTCTGGGGGCCTGCAGCCCTTCCTCAGCAGGCGGCGGTGGCTTATGCTGCACCACATGCTCTGACCACAAGCAGTGAGCCTGTCCTACACCCCTCCTCTATCCTGCTCCACAGATGCCTCTGAACAGGGCCCCCACCCGGGCAGCGAGGCTGTTCTACCTCCCCCCCGCCCCCACTCTGCAGGTTGCCTCTGGCCGTGCCTGGCTGCCTGCCCCTCTGGCTCCTGGTGCTGCAGGCCGATGGGGCTCCCGGGCTTGAAGCTGCTGCCCCAGTCTGCCCACGGCCAGCTGGAAGCACGGGGCTCCTAGACCCGACTTGGCTCTCACGGCCTCTGCTCATAGCCTGGAATCCCTTATCCTGCTCCATCCTGAGACCTGCTGCCAGAGCGTGGCTCCTTCCTGCTGGCTGAGCCAGCTGTCCAGGCATGCGAGGGCCCTGATGAGTAGGGGGGGAGACGGGTTTGCACCCCTGTTGACCATGCAGTCCCACACTCCACCTGACCCCAGATGACTTGGTCCTTTCTAGAACACTCTGGGACCTCACCAGCCCCTTTATGAGTTTCCCTGAGGGTTTCTTGGTCACTAACACACTTACTCCCTATTTGTTCTCCCTCACCTGGGACCACAAGGCCCCAGAGAAGTGAGGTCACTTCCCCTCTCTCTGCCAAGTCCGCAACACCTTCCCGGCGGTCAGTGAGGCCAAGGCCCTGCTTCCTGCCGGGCTGTGGTGGGGCCCCAGCTGAGTGAGCAGATGCTTGCCAAGGGTGGGGGCTGAGGGGTTTCTCCCCTCTGGTGTCCTCGGGGCTGGAGTGAATAGACCTTTCCCCATTGCCTGGATTGAGAGCCCTGGAGTGTTTAATACTTCTTGTAGGGTTCAAACGCTTGCTGTCTTCAATTTGTTCATAGAGAAAAAACTCTCCTCCGTTGTCAGTGGCTCTCAGCCTTCATAGCACACTCTGTGCTATTAGCAAACACGCCTGGGGCTCATATTGGGGCTTAATTGTGTCCCCCCCAAATTCTGAAGCCTTAATCTGCAGAACCTCAGACTATGACTATGTTTGGAGAGAGGGCCTTTATGGAGATCTCAAGGTTAACAGAGGTCATTAAGATGGGCCCTATTCCCATGTGACTGCGGTCCTTAAAGAAGAAGAGACCAGGACATAGACACGTGCAGAGGGACGACCCCATGCCGACACGGCCCTCCCCACGCCCAGGAGAGGTGTCGGGAGGGACCGGCCCTGCCTCGCCTGGATCTTGGATATCCAGCCTCCGGGACTGGGAGGAATAAACTTCCTCCTGGCGGCTAAGGAAGGGCACGTTAGACTTCTCTCTAGGAACAGAGAGCCCCTCTGTCGCTTTGCTGAATCCTTTGTGGTTATGATGCTCATTTAGCAGAAAGAAAACAGACGACAGGGCTGGGATGAGCTGTCCCGAGTCACGCAGCTCCCACGGCAAAGGCGGAAAGACGGCCCTGTGCGTGGGGGGAGGGGCGGCCCCCTGATAAGAAGGAGATAAGGCACAAATGAAAATGCTTATTTTTTATGACTCATGAGTTCAGAGGAAACACAAATATTTGTGTGCTTTCTGCCTTGGGCACCTCTTAAGCGCCTGGAATTCATCAAAGCTCCAAGGTTGCCCAGAAGTCTGTAGCATTGCTTTCATCTCTGACACAGACGTTCTCCGTGAGGCTCTGGCAGTTCAAAAACGTCCGTGGAAACACCATCATTTCTGGCCTCCTCTATTTTTTTTTTTTCATTTTTTAAGAATTGCCTGTGGTTTTGCACGGGCCACAGAGTGTCCTGGAGAGAGGCGGCTCTCACAATACTCCTGTGAGCCTGGGAGGGCCAGATTCAAGTTGTCCCGGGCACCTCATCTTTGCCGTGTGCTTGGCGGGGCTTCACCTTACCCTCTGGGTTCTCCCATGGCGCACGCGGCCTGCGGTCACTGCACAGCACAGGCAGGTTGGACCACGGGGACACTTGTCCTTGGCAGAGCTCATGGAAGTCCTGACCTTGTGGTTGGATTTCTTCCTTCCAGTCTGAGAGGGGAGCATGAGACCCACGAGGGCTGCTGCGCTCTGGAAGCAGAGGGTGCCCAGCAACCCCAGAAAGGACTGTCCCCCTCCACGGGGAGGACCATCCTGTGCATGCTACCCAATTCCCATGAGCAACTCTGGGGGGCCCTGTTGCTGCAAAGCAGGGACAAAGCTACTTATGAAAGAGTTACCAGCGGGGACTGCAGGAAAGGGGGGGCGGCCAGGTCCCTTCCTGGCAGAGCGGGAGGCCAGTGCATTCCCTCGGGCCCCACCCCAAAGCCTCGCCTGCAAGCGTCTCGCAAGGCCAGTCTGTCCTGGCGCCACTCGGCCCTTCTGCAAATCCTCCCGGCTTCGGCTGCTTAACCACAGCGTCTCTGATAGTGCTTTTTTTTTTTCTTTTTTTAAAGAATTTATTTATTTATTTGAGAAAGAGAGAGACAGAGCGAGCACAAGCATGGGGAGCAGCAGAGGGAGAGGGACAAACAGGCTCCCGGCTGAGCAGGGAACACGACACAGGGCTCGGTCCCAGGACCCCGAAACCATGACCTGAGCGGAAGGCAGAAGCTTCACCCATGGAGCCCCTGGGGGCCCTGATGGTGTTTTTAAAGAACCATGGACCATGGATTTTGTTGGTGGCCTGGACAGGCTGTTTTTATCTTGTGTCTCTGGGCAGGCGGGTGGGGGCTTCTCACATGGATGAAGGACAGAGATAGAGACAGAGACAGACAGACAGAGACAGGGAGTGGCCAGAGGCAAAGTGGGCCCTCCGCTAACTGACCTCTGAGTGCCCTGCATGGGGCTCTGACGAAGGCTGCCTGGGGCTTGGGGGCAGGGAGAGAGCACCATGGAGCAGGCAGGGGTTAAAGAATCAGGAACAGGTTTAAAGCCCCCATGGTCAGACCACTGGCCCCAAGGCCCACATGTCCCTCCTGAGAGTCCCCAAGCCCCGCTATGGCCTGAATCTGGTGAGGTTCAGCTGTCCCTCCCTCACCTGACGATCGGTGCAGACGGTCTTGCGGAGCAGGGGAGAAGAGGGGCGGGGGTCCAGGGCCTCAGACCCACTGGCTGGGGCCCAGTCCTGCTGTCCCGGGCGCTTGCTCACGGCGCCTGAGGCAGCCTGGGCTCAGATTCATGCCTGTTCCATAAAAATACCTGGTCTCTGACGTTGAGTAGGTTTCCCGGTTCGATTCTGCCTGTGTAACAAATTAACAAACATCAGTGGCTTTAAAAACTCTGCTTTACAGCCTCATATTTTCCATCGCTCAGAAGCACGGGCCCAGAGTGGTTGGAACGTCCATTCTGAGTCTCCAGGGCTGATGTCCAGCCTGGGTGAGCTCCTTATCTGGGACCACATTCCTCTCCGCTGCGCGCTAACTCTCGGCAGAATTCATTTCCACCGGGTCAGAGTCAAGTCCCAGTCTCCCTGAGAACTCTTGGCCAGGTGGCCCCCAGGTCCCCTCTGCTACCAGTTGGAGGGATCCCCAGCCTGGGTAATCCCCCCATCTTAGGGTCCACCAATCGGGGACCTCAACGGCCCCTGCAACATCCCTTTACCTCTGTGCCAGGGCTGTAAAGAGCTGGAGGGAGGTGTGCATGCCAGGAACGGGCCTCCCCCAAGGGAGCCGACTGAGACCCCTGCCCCCCACACCACCCTGGACGTCTGGGGGCCTTGGCCTTCATCTCATGGTGCGTTCTCTCTGCTCCTTGCCATTCAAGCTAGTCATGTTACAGTAGAACAAGTCTAAAGACCCCGTAGCCCTCTTGGGACATTGGGGAACACTCAGGTAAGCAAATGTCCAGGGCCACACACCTCTCCGTGTCCGTCTGTCTGCCCTTCCCCCCACCCCATGCTGTGATCTTTGCACACATCACAACCTCCCCATACCCACACTTCTGCTGAGACCCAGGCCTCGTCCGTGTCCCTCCCAGAGTTCCCTTCTCTCACCTCCATGGCAAACGTTTCGCTCAGCTTGATTACTTAATTTCGTGTTTTATTTTGTTATTCATTTCCCTTCCTGTGTTTCCCTAAATCAAATGTGTACCGAGTTTATCTGGCCGTTTGGGGCCAGCTGCAGAATTTCATTTCTGTTTTCCCTCCTTTTCAATGTTACAAATAATGTTTATAGATGCAGCTTCTTTTTTTCTAGGAAGTTATTTGTACTATAGATACATAATGCCATCTCGAGTCTCTCTATTGAGGTGTGTTTATGTTTCTAGGAAGATACTTATTAACCTATCATTACATAACTTCTCCACAAAGTTCTGCTTCTCCCCTTGTCAGCTGAAGGGTTTTTTTTTTTTTTCCCTGCTTAATATTCTTTGGTGAGTTTTAATTTTTTCTCTTTTTATTTGGACTAGGAAATTAGACTGAGGAGCTCATTTGAGTGAGTGTCCATGGAACACAGGAACAACTGGTCATGCGTGCGGGCGACTCCCGTCTCTGAGCATGGGATTGCCACATCTGGCGTGGGGAGTGGGTGATGGGGGAGACCACAAAGACAGCATGAGGTTTCCCAAGGAAACTCCCCTCGGGCTGTGTGAGCCCCCGAGCCCCCCTACGAGGTTATCTCTGACATCCAGAGTGTTCTACACCACCCCTGAAACTCAGGCTCCCCATGAGTGGTGTGGGCGCAGTGGGTGCAGGACCCACACTGGACACTCCATCTGGTCACCTGTCAGACCTTCCCTCAACTCTCCGCTCCTGCTTCCTCTGATGTGGCCATCGTGAAACATCCCAGAGATGAATGTGCTGCCATCATGGAAGACGACTCCTTCTACGGAACACAGAAGAAAGGCAGAAACGATGGTCCGTTTCCTCCACCTCCGTGGATGCCTGTTCTGTGTGGACGAGACCATTCCTTCCTCTCTCCCTGGTGCAGCCCTGTCAGCCTCGCGTGGCCAGTGGGGGCACTCACCGAGTCGACAGTGAACGAACGAGTGAGCCCAAGCATGAATGAGCACATGGGAGGAGTTCATGAACTTGGGGCCTCAGTAGTTCCGAACAGCCTGTAATCGATAGTGACTAGACCCGGGTAATGAAACAATGCTTACATCTGGCTTTTGATTTCTTTCTTATTTTACTTTATCCTCTTTAATTAAGATTTTATTTGTTCATGAGAGAGAAAGAGAACAGGTAGAGGGGCAGAGGGAGAGGGGAAAACAGGCTCCCAACACGGGGCTCGGTCCCGGACCCCGAGATCATGACCTTAGCCAAAGACAGACACATAACCGACTGAGCCACCAAGGCACCCTCTCATTTGAATTTATAGAAAATTGTAACAATTCGAATTTTAACATCATGTTCTAATTTTCTTCCCAGCAGACGGTTTCTGAGCATGCTCAGGAAGGCCCTGTTCCCCAGTAGCCTGGGCTTCCTTCTGGGCTTGCCCATCGGGCTCTGCTGAGCTAGTCCTGGCTGGCTGTGTCTTTGTCATTCCTCGGACAGTCCCCATTACTCCGCATTACCCCTTCCATCCACTGGGAATGATCAGGTCTTTATAATCCTAGACCAGAAAGTTATTTCCCTTTAATACAATCTGCAAACTAGCTGTTACCAGTTACTGAATGCCGAAGACGGGTCTTCCTTCCGCTCATTTTGTCCATCAGTGCATGTGCTGACTCATCATTAAGGAAGAACAGTAACCCAACGACTCCAAGTCGAGTTTCCCTACATCGCACGCCCAATACCATGAGCATCACGTCTTGCTCACCGTGCAGGACACATCCAGCTCAAGAACCCAACTTTTTTCTTTTTTTAATCCTTTCATCCATCCCTTGTGGGCCACCGTGGGCACATGTAAGTCCTACCTGGAGACCTGCGGGTATAAACGGGAGCTTGCTTTCGATTCGGCGGTCATGGAGTTCACTGAGGAGGAGAACCCCTCTGGAAGGAGGAGAAGATATGGGGGCAAGGAGGAGTTCTGGGGACAATACTGGGTGTCATCAGGGCTTGGGTTGGGTCTCATGGACACCGGGGAGTCAACAAGGCAGGACAAAGCAACAGATCATGAAAAATGTGCAGGGAGCTTGGTATCAACAGCTTTGTTCTAAAAAATAAAGCAGGGACCCCAGAGACGATTCCTTCCCAGGCTGTACCCAGGACAGTGAGAGTGAGCAGTGTGGCCATCCGCTCCCATCTCTGCAAGTTCCTTTCACCGGCTTAGCTTCCGGGGTCTCCATAAATGCCTCCATCTGTAGGTCCTGCTATTATGATGACATAAGACCCTCACATTATTGTTATTTATCCGTAGTTACGTTTTCTACCTTATTTTCTGATTTCCATCATAGAAAGGTGGGATGCTGGATTCAGTATTCCGTCTACCACCTTAGAATTCAGAAACAGCCTCATCCTTCAAACTGTAGAGGAATGCTCCAAGCCTTCCATGACGACCCCATCGTAGAGATGAGTCAAACCAGGCTGTATTTACATGATCGAAAAAAATTAGCTCAAGTTCTCCTCCCTCTAACTGGTCACTATTGTGAAAGCAACAACAGGGAACTTTTATTTTGTCTCTCCATACTCATGTAAAATTTATGCTCGGGAATGGCGAGGAATGGCGGCAGGGAGCTTGCCTGTGTCGCAATGGTCTGTTTCCTTCCAGGGCACTTATCTCTGAACCTGTCATTTTATTAGCTCCATGGTTATAAATGTTTTCAGGAAGTCCTTTCTAAAACCATAAATATCTCTCTGCACCATTATCAAAAAATTCCCTGCATTTCATGCCTACATTTTATTTTGGCGACACTCTGGGGGAAGAAGAAAGGAGACTTTGCTGACCAGGCTTCCACACTAAAACCTGAAATCTGGCAATGGCAACCATGAGGCCAATCTGATCGCTCCTCCTTTGCATGAACATCTAGGAATGCTGCTTTCTGGAAGGGTTAAAAAAAATGATGATCCGTTTAAGAAAGAAGAGCAATGTTCTTACTGCTGTCAATGTGCTTCCAACATTTTCCCTCATGTGTTGACCATGCCTGGGCCCTCATGGCCTCATTTCGCAGGGGGCGAGAAGAGTTTGGGAGGGCACAACAGGTGACTCGTACCAGGGATCAGCCCCTCAAAGAGGACAAGTGACTGAATGGAGAGACCACTTTTCAGCTTGAAAACAAAGCAAACAAAAACCAAATAAACAAAAACCCTCTTTTCTATCTCTGGATTCAGAGGACAGTTGCATTTTGCCCAAAAATATTGAGCAATCTTAAATGGCTTTTTTTCCCCCTCCACACTGGAGATGAACCACAAGTTATTACAACAAAACTGGTCATTGCTCCCCGCCAAAGTGTTTCATCAACTCCTGGCGTCTCGTTATATCTTGATATGCTTATCCAGCATGACTGATGGCTGGGTTCTTAATAAGTGAGCTAGTTAAGCACAGAATTAATGACAGAAGGTTTTTCTTTGGCTCCAGGGCTCGGCGTGCACAGACAGGACTCTGCATGAGTTTCCCCAGCATGTGATGATAAGATGTCTGTATGCTGCCGGCATCAAGCCACTGCATTAATTAAAAGCACATTGTATGTTATCACAAAAGATGGATTTTTCTAGGAAGAATTACCCTTTGGCATTTATGATGAGCATGAAGAAAAACAGATAAGAAGATTACAGGCATAGTTTTCCTTAATTTAGGACAGCAAATATTTAAGATTAGGATTAAGACTTCAGGAGAGGCAGAGCCATAGTGATCCTTCTGCAAAGAAAATATTTAGGACAGTTGTTTTTGTCTGATTTAGGCTGACTCTGAAAGGCAAACATTGACCCATCCGCGCTGAGTATCTGTGACTTAACGTGATAGGTCCCTAACGTCGAAAAAACGCGGTTGAGTGCTTCCCCCTTATGTGTTTAAAACAAACACAAAATGCAAAATAAACAATAAATGGACTAATAAAAAGTTTACAAAGCTGCCAAATGCTGAAAATAATGTAGCAAAAATCCAGCCACCCCTCTGAAGGAGATTATTGGTATTTTCAGCAAGAAGAGCTGAGTTGGGAGGCTGTGGGGTTTTAAAATAACGTGCCATTAAGACGGACTCCTGTACAGCCCCAATGCAGCACTGAACCCCACCAGCCTCAGGGACGCATGGCCACCCAAAAGGCCAGCGCTCGCATGTGAAGCCCAGTGTGGACCATCCCAGCCTCCCGTCAGCTCTTGGGACCCTGCCTCTGTGCCACCCAGGTCTCGTTCTTTTACAAAATCTGTGTTGAGACCAGAAGAGTTCTAGTGGTCAGACGTTCTCCTGACACCGACTCCCTGCTGTGACCCATCAAACCATCTTTCTAGGGAAGGCTGCCACCACTGCCCACCCAGCGTTGTCTCCTCCACACTAAGCTTCTGCTACGCACCTTCTAAAGTGTTTCCCAGACCCCTTCAGCATCCACAGTCTCCTCTTCACACCTGACAGTTTCCCAGGGACCCAAAACCAAGCACAAGAACCCAAGGACAAGCAGGACATCCCATCCTTGGGTAGTTCTTACTACTTGCATTTGTCCTGCCAATGCTCAGGTTGGATGCTTGTCCATAGCTCTCATGGTTTATCTCATGGGCATCTCTTTGATTTTCTTTTCTTTTCCTTTTTTTTTTTTTTTTTTTTTTTTTTTTTTTTTTTTTTTTTTTGAGACATAGCATGAGCCAGTGTCAGGGTAGGGGGTGGGAGGTGCATACAGAGGGAGCAGCAGAGACAGAGGGAGAAGCCGACTCCCCGCTGAGCAGAGTCCAGCACAAGGCTCTATCCCAGGACCCTGAGACCATGACCTGAGCCAAAGGCAGATGCTGAATCGGTTGAACCCCGACCTCCACATCTGAAACCAATGATACACTATATGTTAATTAATTGAATTTAAATAAAATAAGATTTTAAAAAAGGAAAAAAAGTTTCAACACCAAGATGGAGTTTTTACATACATTGATACAAAGATCTTTATGTTTTTCCCCTCTCCCCAGTCCATTTTGATTGGATCCAACCAAGACGGGTGTCTCATGATATCAGTGCCTGTAGATTGCTTAAAAGAGAACCCCAGATGTGGAAATACAGATCATTCCCCGCTTACTGATTTTCTCCTAGGCAGAGCTTTACAAAACCGCATCCTGTAGTAGCCCTTCGATGTGAACTCGGTGTTTTCTAAACTAAGAATGTCTTCCTGACTGCAGTCCTGTCCTCACCGCGTGCTGTTGGAGGGGTCCGCCCCGGGGGGCCTGGAGTAAGACGCTTAAGTAACCCATGCTGTCTCCGGGTCAGCAACACAGCAAGCCGTCTCGGTCCTACACTCACGTGTCTGCCATGAGGGCAAAGTGAGTGAGTGTTCTGAAGTGCTCCAAAGTCAATGTCGTGTGCATCATAGAAACGTCAGTTAAGGACGTCCCATTCTTTCTCCTGTGGATGGGGAAATAGTTTTGTGCATTTAGAAAGCTCCTTTTCTTTACTCTAGCCACCCCAAATTCATTTCCACAAATATAAATCCTACTCATCCTTCAAGGATAAGAGTGGATGGTAGAAGGGAAACAAACAAACAAACAAAACTTGGTCTTGTAATCAATCTGACTCCGTCAGTTGCCGGCCCTGTGTCCCTGGGCCAGTCACCCACTGGATTTTAGGTCATTAACATGTGGGTAGAATGATCTATTTCCTATGATTTTGGAAAAAAATACATAATCACAACTTGCCTTTTAGAACTTTTTAAGGTCCAAATATATTTACTGAGAGCCTACCATGTGCCGGCACTGTTCCAGATGGGTGTCCTGGGACCCTCCTTTTGCACAGACCACCTTCCAGTGGGGAAGAGAGGCAATCAGCAATACTGAAGCAAGCCCCCGCCAAACAGATGAAATGATACAATGCGGGGCAGGGCAGGTGTTTGACACAGTGTGTCAGGAAGGGCCGTTCTGGACAGGTGCCACCTCAGCAGAGCCCAGAGCATCTGGACATGCGCGGGTCTGGTGATGACAGAGGGGAGAACGTGCCAGGGAAGGGATGCCAAGTGCAAAGACCCCAGGCCACCCAACGGGACTGAGAGTCTGCGAGCTAGAGAGGTGGTCAGGACCGAGGGGGCAGAAGTGCCAGGGCCATGAGCCCCACCTACCTTGACGAGGACCCTGGAGTGTGTTCCAGATGTGTGGGAAGGTTCAGAAAGGTCTGACTGACGTTTTTAAGAGGTCATGATGGCCCATGGGTGCAGCATAGGACACGTGAGCAGAGGAAGAGGAGCAGGGAAACTCCTCTCCGGAGTGAAGGCCCGGGACAGTCGTCCCATTGTCTGCAGATGACAGACAGGGAGGTGCAGGAGCTCCCAGTGGGCAAGTCACATGTATATTTTGAAAAATGTCCTCACAGGTTGAATGCCTCAGGGAGAGTGGTACCAGGTGTCATTCTAAAGTCTCATCTTGAACAAACCGGGAGTTGGTAATGAAATTAATGATCATTATAATGATAACAATAGCAAAATGTGGTGTGATTATTAGCACAGAGAAAGAACTATTTAAATGGACTTATGCATATTAATTTGCTTACTCCTTCCAAAATGTCTGTGAGTCAGGTGTTCCATTATTCCTCCCTCCACTTTGCAAATACGGAAACACAGAGGCGTTGAGTATGACGCCCAACGCCCTAGGGTCCCAAGTCTACTCAGTGACATACACGATTTGAACTCAGAGCCTGTCTTCTACGTCCGTGACTGTGATCACTGCAGCCCCATGTCCTGTGTTGCAGGCAGGGTCAGCTTGGCAGGTGACCCTGTGTATGGAGAACATCTATCTCGAAGCCAGTTCCCAGCAAGAGGACTCCCAGGAGAGATTAGAGAATGTGGAAGGATTTTGTTCGAGGTGGGGTATCAGGTAAGAAAGTCGGCAAGGCCAATCAGGGAGAGCAGGTGGAGGGGCAACGGGATCCAGAGTCTGAGACTGCAGAATTCCCGTCTTCAGAGGTGGAGGAGGAGAGGGACCTCATTTGGACTGAAAAGGAATGGCCCATGGGAGGAAAATAAGAACATGGCATCTTTGGATCCAAGTGTGAAAGTATTGGAAAAAAGAGCAAAACAGTCAACGGTGGACAAGAGGATGACTATGAATTGAAAATATCATTAGACTTGTAAGGACCTGGAGCCGTCCGGGCTAACGGGTGGAGGGAGGTGGAATTTATTATTATTTATTATTCCCACTTTTAAAATATTTTGCATTTGATTTTTGAATTGTCTAGAAGTTTAGGTATGGGCATCCCGTTTAATTTTTGGAATATCATTAAACTTTCAAATTATGTAAAATATTTAAATTTATTAAATTGGCCCTGAGGAAATACAGTTTAAACTAGGTAATGTTACTTTGTCAAGTATTTGAATAACACATGATTTTTATTCCTGGTCTTCTGCTTCTAGTAACTGGACACTTGGCAATTTGGAGCAGCCCTCCCACTGTGACCACTGACAAAACTAAACGACAATGACAAAGGAAAATCTCAATGTCTTGGAGAGTCTGATGAAGCAGAGATGGATTATGTGGCCAGATGCTGGGGGGAGCCAGAAGCCCTGAGAAGAGACAGCAGCACTGGGACCTTATTTCCACTTTGAGTACTGGCTGTTTCAGAAAGGATCTGAGAGACCCAAGAAACTGAGAAGAGCCTGTGAAAGACTCCAGAGGACTTGCAGGCAAAATCAAAAATTCAGGACCTACGTCCGACTCAGCAGCCTTGGGAAGACACCCCAGAGGATTGAGCCTGATGCATGAGAGCTTGCTAGCTGTGGCTGAGGCTCACAAGGAACCAAGCCCAGCTTCAAATACTCCCAATCCTTGGAATTGGCTCTAAGGTGATTCAACACTGTTTCTATCCTTATTCATGTGCCAGATGCAAATATCAAGTTCCTCTAAATGAATAAGCCATTTTCCTAGAGTCCAAGTTTTTTTATAGTTTTTATATTCAATAATGATTTAATTTAAAAAATGGCAAGATAAATGAGAAGAGATGACTATCAATCAATAACTAGCAGAAAAAAAGCAAAACCAGAACCAAAGGAGTTCCAGAGAATGGAGTTACAGGTCATATGACCCATGACCTATGTCATAAGGTCATAGAATCATATATTAAAAGAACTTTATCCCAATATATTTATCAACTTTGATCTAAATGGAAAATTATTAAAGAAACACAGCATACCAAACTTAATCCAAGAAAAATAGAAAAAAATCTTTTTTAAGTTTGAAGGAAATGGACTTTATAACAGAAATCATCCTGGCCCAAAAAAAAAAAAAATCCAGTAGAAATATGTTTTAATATTTGAGGAATAAATGTTGTTGATTCTACTTAAACTTTCCAGAAAAATAGATAAAAAGGGACTAATTCCCAGTTCTTTATTTTTTTTTTTTAGCTTTATGCTTGATATAAAAAGCTGATTACACCAATAAAAGTCAGGAAAACTGTGACTATTCTCACTTTGATATAAAAACTACCCCAAAAAACCATCCTTACCAAACCAGTCTTACAATAAATAAAAAGGGATAATATATCACAATGAAGTTGATTTCATTCTAATACTTATATTTTGTTTTAATATTTGAAAATCAATCCATGAAATTCATAGTAACAAAATAAAAAGTAATGATTACACAATCATTTAAACAGATACAAGAACAACATATTATGGAATTCAGCTTTACAATAAAACCTCTTAGTAAACTAGGAATAAAAGGTAACATACAATTCTAATGATGTCCACATGAAGAAAAAAGAATAAAGCCAAATTTGTAATTAAAGATAAACTATCAAGAACTGTCTTTTGATAATCAGAGTGATAAAAGAATGTGTGCCTTTAATCCCTTCTGTTCAGCAGTTTACTTGAGGCCCTGCCTAGAGCAATATGACAAGAAAATGAAAAAGGATCTACACATCAGGAGGGAAGAATTAAAACTGTCGTTTTCCACAACCCACATGAAAGTGGAATATGGAAAAAAAAAAAAGAAATGATATGGAAATTTAATAAAGTGACTTAATTAAGATCACATACTTTCAGAGTCAAATAAGACTCAAAATTGGTGGGGCGCCTGGCTCACTCCTTCAGTTGAGTGTCTGACTCTTGGTCTTAGTTGGGGTCTTGATCTCAGGGTTATGAGTTCAAGCTCTGTGTTGGGCTCCACAATGGGTATGGAGCCCACTTAAAAACAAGCAAACACCCCCCCCAAATCAAAAATCGAATTCCGTACAATGTAATTTCAAGCTTTGTTATATTTTTTTAATAGCAGAGAAAATGTCCTTGGATGAGCCTACACTATGAAAATATCTACTGTCCACATGAAGACATGAAAATTTGTAAAATGTGTACCAGTGAGAAACCTATTTCAATGTTTCCATTCAATTATCTTCTGCTTCTTAAGCATCATTCATTCTTCAGGCAAAAATGCTATCATTCTGAAGAATGAGCAAAACCTTCTCTGAAAAGATTATTAGTTATAGCATTTCTATATACTGCACATGCAAGAATCTCCAAATTTCTTTAGGGAAGAGAAGTCCCTGTCACTGGCTCTTCCGGATGTGTTACAAGTGTCCCGGACAAATGAAAGTAGAGACTTAACACACCAGAGCTCATGGGCTGCGGCAGAAGCAGTTCTAGGAGGGAAGTTCATAGCAATACACACCTACATGAAGAAAAAAGGAAAGATCGCAAATAAATAACCTCAATTTACACCTCAAGGAACTACAAAAAGAACAAACTGAGCCCAAAGTTAGAAAGAAGGAATAACAAAGATCAAAGAAATGAATGAACAAGAAACACAACAGAAAAGATCAATGAAACTCACAAGTTGTCTTTTTTTTTTAAAGATTGACAAAACTTTAACTTGACTAAGAAAAAAAAGAAAGACTCAAATAAACAAAACCAGAAATGAATAGGAGATACCACAACTAATAAGACAGAAATACTAAAGATTGTAAGAAACTACGATGAACAATTAGATGCCAACAGATGCGATAACCCAGAAAAAAAATGCATAAATTCCTAGAAACAGAACCTACCAAGACTGAATCACAGAAACACAGAGGATGGTGGTTGCCAGGGGTGGGGGTCGGGGGTTGGTGGTAGGTGGGCACACACTTTCTGTGATAAGAGGAGTAAGGTATTAGGATGTAATGTATAACATGGTGATTATACACTGTATTGTACAGTTGAAATTTGCTAGGAGAGTAGAACTTCAGTGTTATTACCAAAAAAAAAAAAAAAGGGAAAAATAGGTGAAATGATGAATGTATTAATCTGATGCTAGGAGTCCTTTCACAATGCATATACAAATGCAATTATTATGTACACATTATATTACAATTTAATTTGTCAATTACACCACAGAAAAGCTGAAAAAAAATCTTAGAAAACAAACAAACATGCCCACAAAGGAACAATTATACGAATTGCAAAATTAGTAGTAGCAATATGGTAGACACATTTTTATAATTCCAAGTTTCCACTTTATATTTTAAATGTTGTTAAGGAACTAGAAGAATATAACTGGTCATCTCTAGTTTTCTCCCCAGAGAGATTAATATTTTAAAACAATGGCACCTTTTCAAATACATCAAAGCCTTTATCACCAACACATCCTCAGTAAATCAACATTTAAAGGATACACTTCTTGAAGAGCCAGAAAATTAGAGCCAGAAGAGAGAGCCTGACATGCAAGAAGGAATGTTATCCCATGACTTGAGGTTACCCCATAAGACCATAAATATTCCCTTTATGGATGCTGTTCCATGGGCAGACCTCCAGGACTCGTTAACTAATGTCACTGAAATGTGAGGAGACTACTGTAAATGTGTAGCCCAAAGCTCAGAGGTCTCTTTGAGTAAGACAATCAATGGCAGCTTTTGGCTAAATGCAGCATGACCACTTGACGTGGCAAAAGATACATGACACATTTGTTATTTAGTACAAACACAGCTATACTGCCAACAACGGCACTCTGAACATGTGTGTTTTCTTGGAAGTCCAGCGATGCCCTAAGCCATGGGGTAGGAGGGATTAGCCCTCAAAGAAGCAATAGAATTTAGCACACTTGGGTTCTAGGAACAGTTATGTTGGATGGTACAACTTGAATAATATCTTTGATCTTTCCACAATTGTACTCCTACTAAGTGAGAGAAATATAAAATAAATTATCTTCTATCCCAAGTGGATATTCTTAAAGAGGGTACAAATATTTAAATGTCACAGAATGGGTAAATTTATGATTGAGATTCACATTTTAAGATTATTTGCATTGTTGGTGGGGTAATAATAAAAATCATTTTGGGAAACACATTTCCCTAAGTTATTTGAAATATTATTAAAATAATAGTTTTGGGCAATGTGTGTTGAGCATGTCCTGAGCAGCAGACTCTGAGCTGGATTGTGAGCATGGTAGAGACAACTGTGGGTCCCACGTGGAGATACTCTGGCCCAGAGGAAGGCAGACGTGGGTAGAACGTTAGCAGAACAGTGAGAGGGTAGGCCAGGAAGCCACAGCCTGTGCTTAGGGGGGGCACCTCTTCCAAAGCTTCCATATAGAGCTGAATCTGAAATGCTCTGAGAATTTCTCTAGGTGCAGGAGGTTGGGAGGAATTCCAGAGAGGGATAACAACCTTAATAAAGGAATTTGATCCAGGAATGTCAAAGGAGATTCATTTAATCGAATTGTATTTACGCAAGCATGGCATGGGTACTTCTACAGGGAAATCCAATGAAGCCAGATCATCTGTTTTTTTGTTTGTTTGTTTTCCAAACCAGGATCCAGCTGGCTGGCTCTGACCAGAGCATGGTGTATGACGTGGACCCCCGGCTCCCTGTGGACCAGGTGGCCACACTTCATGCTGGGGCTGGTGGCATCCCAGCTTTCCAAATTTGCACAATGCAAGACTGATTCTTTCGATGACAACGAACACAGATTGTAATCTATATGGTCAGACTAAGTCAATCTATCAATATTGTATCTATTTTTATTTCAAGGCTGCTTAGGTAGCGTCTCTGTGTCCTGCTCTGCTTGGGCTGCTGCGACCAGTTACTACAGATGATGGGGGTGGGGGGGGCAGCTGCTTAAACGCAGATTTGCTCTGAGTTCCAGAGGTTGTAAGGCTGAGCTCAGCATGCCAGCATGGTCAGGTTCTTGGGAAAGACCTTCCTTGTTTTCCCACATCTTCGCATGGCTTTCCTAGATGCATGAGCAAAGATCTCTGTTTCCTCCTCTTCTCACAAGGGCACTAAGCCCATGACGAGGGCCCCACCCTCATGATCTTATTTACCCCTAGTTAATACCCCTAGTTATCTATCTACCCCTACCCGAAGGCCCCACCTCCCGATACTATGCCACTGGGAAGTTGGGGCTTCCACATAGGAGTTTGGGGAAGGGGTCCCAAACATGCAGTCCATAATACTTGGCATTATGTCTAATATAGTGGCCGAATGGTTGCCTGAAATCAACACACATACATTCACATCGTTGGCTTCTCTATGTAGCTCCATTCCATGTGGATTTCATGGTGCCTCTTACCATATTGTTTGTTGGTGCCTATGCACTGATGAGGGTGTGGAAGCTTCATGAATGAGAGGATGCATTACTATTGGACAGCAAGTGCCAAACTTCTTCTGTAAAAGACTGATGGCAAATATTTTAGGCTTTACCAGCCATTCAATCTCTACTTGCCTTGCCCAGTGGAGGACAGAATGGGCCACAGACCATATGCAAACAAGTGGGCCTTCCATGTCCCCAATAAAACCCACTTGCAGAAGCAGGTAGGCAGAAGACCCAGTTTGGTCTACGGGTCACAAATCTTTGTGATGGGACATTAAAGAACCTTATTTATAATCAGGGCATGTTAGCATGACAGCTCACAGCGTCACTGAAGCTCTACCCCTGGGTTCACAGGCAGAGGGGACGACAGGCACCTCTGTTCCCGCCCCGTCCTGTGCACCTCCCACGAGCACAGTTCTGGCTCCACCTGAGTCCTGCTCTGAAGTGCGTGGGTCCTGGTGGACCGCAAAAGATATGTTGGATTCAGACTTTCTCTCAAAATTTCCTCATAAAGTGAGTCTCACAGAATATTTTTCATGATGTAATTTCAAATCACATAATTTAAATTTATAGGAAACTTGAGCTGCCTGTACGTGGTTTGAATTAATTTCGTTTTTAGGTCGACTCATCGTTAACAGTCCTGATCTTGGGTGGGTTTCTGTTTAGACTCACTGACATATTTGGTCTCACGGTAGTGAAAATCCAGTCACCCATGTCTAGCCTGTAGAGCACTTTGTGTGTTCCTGGCCAGAGTCCCAACATGCCAGTGTCTTTCACACCACGTTAGAATCTCCTGTTCCTGTGACCAGTCGTAACGCTGTTCTCTGCCTCTGAACACAAATCCCTTTACATGTCTAAGATACAAATCCCTTTACATGTCTAGAACCCAGATCTTTCCTATTTCTCCATTTTCACTTTGTGTTGAGAAAAATACGAACTAATAAAGCCGGTCAGTAGGAAATACTTAAAGATAACTTCTGTTTCCAAATGCTCACTGGGTTTCAAATGGTATCTCTTATTCCCTGGTCACTGCATGCAATTACTTTTACATTTTTATAACATAATTGCGTCTGTGATAAAATTAGCATTCAAGTGTACATTTAAGATGTTTGAAAAATAGAGCCTGACATAAAAAGAAAAAATACGATTCTTCTAAGTGCAAAACCATGAAGCTCAGCATGTGAACGACTTAGTCATCTCCAACCTCTACCCTCCGATTAACGTCCCCCAAACCACACCCAGACACACATGCACACACAATTATTCCTGCCTTCATGCAAGCATATGAATACAAATGCTGACACGTGCGTACCCAGAGAAAATAAACACGTTCCTCCCTGTGCTATTGTCCTTAGCAACACTGTGATCATCTTACGTACATACTGGTCTTCAACTTGCCTTTTTCAAGTAGAAGATCGTTGTCATGCTTGAGAGCACAGCACAGATAATAGCAAATCCCATTTAATGGCTTCTTATCTATTATATGGATGCACCATAACGTCAAAATATCTCATTTGCCAAATATTTTAAACTTGTTTGCAAAAAAGATACCGAATTTGTTTATTTTCTTATTTCTATCCATTATGCGAAGTTCCATTATGAGCACTGTTGTGCGTATCTTGAGAATCTGGCTTCTGGGTTCATAATGAAAGTGACCAAATAATTTCCCTTCCTTTCTCCCTGGCCCGCGTCTTTTCTGTCCTTCCCCTCCCACATTCTCCTCTCTCTTATCATGCTCTGTGGTCATAAACCATGCGTAGTCCTGCTTTGTAAACTAAGTCTGGACTTTTTCAAACATCCTCCATGTTAGGGAATTTTATGAATAACACAAGAAGGATAGGTTACTGAAACACAGGGTAGAACATCTGGGCTTGGACATTTTTAATGACAAATTTTTGTCCATTTTATTTTATTCATCTATCCAAATGTTCTCTCTCTTCATTTTTCCTTGCTCAATTTTATCTGTTTATGTTGTCAAGATGTATCAGTTGTATGTAGATTTTCAATTTGGGGCATAAAATGACATATGATATTATATTCAAATTTTTACTGTCTTGAATTTTTCATGAACCTTTTAAAAGGACAATTACATACTCATATATTTTGTTTTATTTTTCATAATTAGGTTTTGCATGAGTCTTAATATATTTACTCTGATAGAGCTAGATTTTTGTTTCATCGATAGACACTTTATCTGGCTGGTTTTAACATAGCGTAACTATTTTTTAAGTATTTCACACTCACTACATTCTTTTGTTTTACTTAGTTGCCAGTTTTCTTACTGTATTTTGATTTCTAGTAAACTACATCACAGCAAAGAAGATGACCTACATCTAAGCAACTTTTTGTTATTTATCCAAGTGCTGTTTGAACAAAAGATAGGGAAAATATTATTAATGTTCACCAGAATAAAAGTAACATATACACTCTCATTCTGTAAGGTACCAAGTCTCATACGTACACACACACACACACACACACACACACACACGGTAACATTATTCTTGGAACTTAGCACTGAGTTATGAGCCTCCTGGCTGCTCATCAAATGTATTGAGCACTCCTGGTGTAGAAGATACTGTGCTAGACACCAGCTGTGACTACTTTTGAAGCTTCTTTTTGAAAGTGGCTACTATTTGTTACCAGGTGGTTTATGAGAGTGTTTCCCAAAACACATGTAAATAATAAGAAAAAATAAAAGTTTTGGAATCAATGGGGAACACAAATCTGAAATTAAAAACTATTTTGAAATAGAAAGTAAAAAAAATTGGGTGGATCCAAATCCATCAGATGTGTCCAAGCCTATGTAACTTGTAATTAATTGTGTTTCAATTAGGAAATATCGAGAATGAATGAATCAAGCATTTTCTTTTAAGAAATAAGAAAACTGGCAACTAAGTAAAACAAGAAGAAATTAATGAAGCTGAAATAGGGAAATAATAGAGATAACCAACAGAATCAAACACTGAATCATTACAGAGATCAATAACACTGACACTACTCCGTCCAGGCTAACCTCATCTTAGAGAGGAGACAAGATTGCCAACTAAATACTAATTATACACTGTATATACTAATATATCCCATGCATGTTAAAAGGATAACACAGGAACACTTTGAGTCAACTTTGTGCCCACAGATTTAACAACTAAGATGAAACAGACTAATTCCTTAAGAGCTACAAACTACCAAAATCATACAAAAAGAAATAAATAATATGTATAGGTCTATATTCACTAAAGAAACTGAATCAGTCACTGATAATGTCTCCCGAGATCACTCAAAACCCCAAAACAACCCCGTAGAGCTTAAAGGGCTTGTTTCCACCACACTCAAAAGACACTTAAAATTCAGCAGTAAGAAAAAAAAAAATCAACCTAATTAAAAAAAACAAGCAAAAGACCTTAACAGATACCTCACCAAAAAGGATAGAAAGATGGCAAGTAGCATATGAGAAGATGTGTAACATTAGTTGTCATTAGAGAACTGAAATTTAAAACAAAAATGAGATGCCATTACACAGCTATTACAATGGCCAAAATCCAGAATGCTGACAAAACCTAACGTCCATGAGATGTGGAGCAACAGAGACTCTCATCCACGGCCCATAGGGATGCGAAACAGTGTAGCCACTTTGCAAGATGGTTTGGAATTTTCTTACAAGGCTAAGTGTACTCTTCTCATATGATCTGGTGATTGTGCCTCTTGGTATTCAGCCAAGTAAACTGGAACTTTTATCCCCACAAAGACCTCCACCTGGATATTTATAACAGCTCCATTCATAAACACCAAAACTTGGAAGCTACAAGATATCTTTTATTTATTTATTTTTAATTTAAATTCAATTAATTAACATATAGTGTGTGATTAGTTTCAGAGGTAGAGGTCAGTGATTCATCAATTGCTACAACACCCAGCGCTCATTCCATCACATGCTCTCCCTAATGTCCATCACCCAGTGACCCCAGCCCCCACCTGCCTCCCCTCCAGCAGCCCTCAGTTTGTGTCCTGTGATTAACAGCCTCTTATGCTTGTCTCCCTCTCTGGTTTTATCTTGTTTTATTTTCCCTTCCTTTCCCTCTGCTCCTCTGTTTTGTTTCTTTAATTCCACATAGCAGTGAAATCATACAATCATTATCTTTCACTCAGCATAATACCCTCTAGTTCCAACCACATCGTTGCAAATGGCAAGACTTCATTTCTTTTGACAGCTGCGTAGTATTCCATTGTGTATACATTCCGCATCTTCTTTACCCAACCAAGATATCTTCCAATAGGTGAATGTGTAAGTGCACTGTGGTCCACCCAGATAACAGAACATTATCCAGCGCTAAAGAGAAACAAGGTAGTAAGCCATAAAAAGATGGGAAGGAACCTTGAGTGCATATTTCTAGGCCAGTTTGAAAAAGCTACACTGTAAAATGTCAATTATGTGACATTCTGGATAATGCAAATTTTAGTAGTAATGAAAAAGTCAGTGCTTCCCAGGGACTTTGGGGGGTGGGGACAGTAAGGATGCCAAACTGATGAAGTACGATATGTTCCCCAGGGTGGTGGCATGACCATGACACTGTCACAGTGGGTTCTGTGGACACATCGGTCGTTCCAGCCCACATACTTAACATTGAAGTGAGCAAGTGTAAAGAGGTCGCTGGAGATGAGTGGCTGGCATACAGACTGTGACAACACAACCCCATTATTCTACAGGTAGAACGACCTCACTTGAAGAGGAGAGGAAGAGGTGCCGACCTAACTTTGGAAATGAAGTCTGTGAGACTAAAGCCAGGGAGGGTTTCTAAGCACTGTCCTGTAATTGGTAATTTTGTCTCCTGGGGGAATGGTTCCCAGCGTGACACCCCATCCAGGTATACAGGACGGGAAGGAAATGCGCAGGTTTCTTACGGTTAGAGAAGAGAGTTTACAGAAAAGTGAGAGGAGCAGGCTGGATGACCGCATGGTTCAGAACTGGAGACGCATTGTGAACTCGTTTCAGATCAATGTAGATACAGACGGAAACACAGATGTGTTTACAGATAGGTGTATTCGTGGGTTAGTATGCATTCAACTCCTTCCTTGCATTTTCAGCCAAAATGATGTGTCACCACCAACGAACACACCTACTGCTGAGATCTTAGCCTCCAATGCTGGTCTCCAACTCAAGGAGCCAGGGCTTCCTGGAGACGTGGCTCATTCTCAGACCGGGGTAGGAAAGGTACAAGATGAGCCTGCTGCTCCTGTCTCATAGTGCCAGAAAACAAGGAAGGGCTGAAAACAAACCCACAAACAAAACACCTAAAAGACCCGTAATGATGTATGTCAAAGGGACAGAAAACCTACCTGAGAAAAGCAGTCATGGCTGATGCCTGAACAACCAATTTTTAAAAAAGCAATACAGAATTATAAGCGAAAGTGTAAGAACAACGTCCATGTGTCCATACTGATATTTGAGGCATACACGCATGTATACGTGACTGGGGAGAAGACACAAACGTCCCATGCAGAAAAACCGTAAGTAACTTAATGTAGATTTTGTGCATTCAAGGAGAGAGAATGCCCCTCCACTCCTACGTGTGTTCTGTGCCCAGTGATTTCCTTCCAAAGAGCTCAGCCTGGAAAGGGAGGAGAAGGAGCATCTTCTAAAGCCTACTGGCCAAGGTCAATGGTAACACTGACGTGTTGGCGATGTTGGCATAACATCCCCTTAATAGCATGTGAAGAAAACATCTCTTCACATCTGGGGTCTCCCACCTTAACAACCATTAGTTATCCCAGTCTAACTGAGGGACACACAGACAAGTTCCAGTAGAGGGTCATCCTACAAAACTCCCGGCTGTGCTTGTGAAAACCATCAAGGTCATCCAAAACGAGGGACGTCTGAGAAACTGTCCTAGCCAAGAGGAGCCCAAGGAGACAACACCTGAATATAACATGGTGTCCCGGATGGGATCAGGGGAGAGGAAAACAATGGCATTTGGTAAAAAAATAAAAAAAAACTCAGAAAACCTGAATTATCTGTGGTTGTAGGTACAGTGAAGCTAGAGCATCGCTACGTGTGCTTTTGTTGTAACGAACGTTCGGTAGGAATGAGAGATGTTCGTGAACAGGACGCATTTGAGTTGAGAAAGTAGCTTGAAAGAGGGAGAGCTGAGAGCAGAGGAGGGGAAGCTGCAGCCAGACGACAGTTCTGGCGGCCTTGCGGGGGGCAGGTGAAGGGCCAGGCAAGGACCCCCACCCTGCCCAGCCCAGCCAGCCCCGCCCTGAGCAAAGACAGAGGTCCAGCCACGGCAGGAGACCATTATGGATCTTGGCCTCCCAGGACAAGGCATGCAGAGTTTCAGAGTGCGGGCAGGCTTGCATTTGTGTTCTGGAAAGGTCACCTGGGATGTTTCTGAGAAGGCAAGTGGAGGGCTCAGATCTCTCCATTCCTTTCCTTTCTTTGCTGTCCTTTATCCCTGCCATCAGGGGACCATCCGGGCTCCCTCTGTGACTCCCCCTTTGGACGGCAATGTGGAGGGGACCCCCCCCCCTTTATCCCAACTCCACCCCATCCTTCGGGCTTGAAAACCAGAAGGCTATTGTGTAGAAGCCACAGGGAGATCTTAGAAGGAGGCTGAAAGCCTCCTTTCTTCTCTGACACTTTCTCCTCGGGCCATTACGCGGCCACTCAACCAAGCTGGCTAATTACCTGGAGCCTTGGAAGGCGGCTTTGCACCTTCCCTCCTTCAGACGCGACGTTCCAGTAATTAGTAACCAATTAGGGCTCCCCTCCCGCAATAGGCCGGTCCTTCTTTGTGAGCTTTTCTCCCACTAACACTGTGCTGACGGGCAACTGAGTCATACCTTTCTCCAGATTGCCAAAAGCTGCACGCTCGACCAAGCGGGGTAGGGGAGAAGCTGGAGACTGGGCACAGGGTGATAGGTAATGAGATAATTACCCTCCGGGAAGTACATCTTGGGATTTGCATTCGAAATGAAGAGATTTGGCTCCAGGAATGCTGATCTCAGGTTAGTGCTGATTTTAATTCAAGAAGCAGCTCTTGGATTTAGTCATCCTGACTTACAGACCTCCCCAAAGGCTTTTCTCTTAAAACTAACCTCCAGCCCATCCCCAGAGGCAATGTCTGAAAACATCATGCGGCCACGAGAAAGGGGTCCCTTCGCTTTCGGGATAACACGCCAGGCGTCCAAGGCCTTCCACCACACGGTCTCGTCCTGTGTGTCGGGTCTCATCTCTGCGCACAGCTTCATGGTTGTAAATGCCCGTCCCAGTGCCCGGGACCGTCTGCAGGTGAATCCATGTTCCCTTCTTTCCAAACAGCACCCTGGCGCTCAGGGCAAGCCCTGGTGTCATGCTCCACTGCTCACGCCTCTTGCCCACAGCTAGTGCACCTGCAGGTAGGTCCCGTTGACTCTGCTCCGCACCCACCACCACCCTCGCTGGCGACCCTCTGTCCCCGGCTCCACACAGGCCGGGCGTGCAGGGACCACCGTGATAACCACAACTGAGTTTCCCACCCCCCCCACAACAACCACTGCTCCCCTGCAACCCACGGGCCCTCCACTCCTCAGCCCAGTCCATGGCTCCCCACTGCGCTTACGGCTCAGCCCGTGTTGACCACGTCCAGCAGGACCCGCCTCTGCTCTCTCGGGCGACTTGCTCCTCTATCCCCCCCTTCCTTCTGCTTCTCAAGCACGTTCTTTGGGTTCTGGTACAAGAGTGAGCACTAGGGCCTGGAGCAGCAGTGTCTTCTGTGGGTCTCCCTCCACACACCCCATGAACAGGAGGGTTTGGAGGTGGGGACATGGTCTCCTGATCACAGCAGACATATAATATCATACTAGTCTCACAGACACAACGCAGGGACTCCGCCCCCACAATCCCCAACATTACACCGTGCTCGCCGTGCTGAGGGGAGCCGCCATCTATCAGCACATGCTATGACGTCATTATTGCTGCTTTACCTCCTAATCCCTTCATCTGCTTCCCCCTTCCCCCAACCCACCCCCCACCTTTCAGCAAATCATCCGGGACGTCTTTGGTGTGGTTCTCCCAAGACGCTGGCTGCTTGAAATCCATTGAGCTTCTTGAGTCCGTGACTTTGCCATTTTCATCAAACTCAGAAACATCTGTCCATCATTTACTGAAATATCTTTCCTGTCTCATCATACTCGAAGATTCCAGTAACACATGTCAGGCTGTCTGTCCCATGGCTTACAGAGACTCTGCTGATTTTTAAAAATCACTTTAAAATTTTGTGTTTTCTATTGTCTCCAAGCTCACTAGTCTCGTCCCCCCTGAAATTTTTACTATACCATTAATTCCACCATTGCATTTTCATCCTGGATGTATTAATTTTCATCTTCGGAAGCTTGATTCTTAAAATACTTCCCATTCCTCTACTTGCTCCGTAATTCCTATAGTTTTTGAAAGCGTAAACTGTGTTATAGCAGCTGTTTTTACTTCCTTGTCTGATAATCCTAACAACTGGGACAGTTCTGAGTTGGTTTACACTGATTGATTTCTGTTCCTAAAATTGGCCAGATTTTTCTATCCCCCCCCCCTTTTCTCTCCTGGAACTGTTTGACTGAATACCACACATTGTTAATTTTCCTTTTCTGGTGCTGGGTATTTCTGTATTTCTTTAAATATCCTTGAGCTTTGTTCTGGAATTCATTAGGTTGCTTGGAAAGAGCCTGAACCTTTGCAGACTGACCTTTAATATACAACAGGCAGAAGTTTGAATATCCAAAGCCCTCACCCTAGTGCTGATGACTCCCCAGGGCCGAGGCTAGACCCTTCTGAGCTCCCAACAGGGTTCCGGGTAAAGCATTTTCCATTCTGGTTTCCATTCTGGTCGGCACGGGCACCCCTTGGCCCATGTCAGCCAGTGTCAGGAAAGGCTGCGTCCCTTCCCTCCCCAGACTCTCTTCCTGACCCTCGGCATCTCCCCTGTCTCTGAGCTCCATCCAGTCCCATGGCCCTGAGCCCAGCTGGGGCGGAGTGGGCGCAGAGAGAACCCTCCTCAGATCCCCTACAGTCTGCCACCATGCACGCCCCTCCTCTGGCATATCATTTCCTAAAATCTCCAGCGCTCTGGTGTCCTCCGCCTCTTAGTTTCTTCTGCGGGGCTCAGGGGATCTGGCAAATGTGCCTGAGCTCATTCCTGGAGATGAGACCCGGGAACGATGTTGTTTCAAATCATTTTTTTTTTCCTCTCATTTTCTTAAGTTGTTCCAGGCAGGAAGGTAAATCTGGTCACTGCCCCTCGAGCCCGGCCTAAAGGGCAAGTCCCCCTTGCTTGCATTTTAGCGCAGGCTAACCATTTGGAAGAAGCGAAGATGACTCCCTAAATACCATTTTCACCAGATCTTTCCTAACATTTCTGAAAATCGAGGGCTCCATATGCTCTTCTGGCCGTCCTCCCCCCCAAGGTCACTTCCTCTTCTGGGCTCCCTCAGCACGTGCTCTGCAGTGTGATTTCCACACTTTGCCCTGTGACCGTCGGCGAGGGCACAGGTCGTGTTCTCTTCATCTCTGTCACTTTCTTTCTATTTATTAACAGAGCTGCATTCTCCTACGTATTCTTGAGGGGCCGAGTAACGGAACGGACAGGAGCTCATGGGATGGTAGCCACCCAGGCACTGGCCGGCGTGAGGCGCAGACGCCAAGCTGCGACAGGGATGTGGGAGATTTGGGGAGAAAAGGCCCGGGAAGGGTTAAGGAGGAGGGTCCCGGTGTAGGCGAGGAGACAGAGCCTACAGGGGCCCATCTGATGCCTGGGATACCATAGAGAACGGAGTAGAAAGAGGTTCCAACAGATGTGAAATTTCCAAGCAAGACCTCTTCAGGCAGATGGGCCGCCCCCCAAGCCAACGCATCAGAGAGAAGTGGCCCAGGGTCCCACTCCTTGGTGCTCGGTCCCTGATGGGGCAGCCCAGGGAATGGCAGCCACCAGCCCCCGACCACAGCGGGTTTCCCCCAAGATGGTGTAAATCCACGGCAACCACAGATGGGTCGGAGGGCGGGTGGTGACGGTTGCCTGCTGCCTCCGTGAGAGGACGCCGTGACGCCATCAGCAGTTGGAGGCCCCTGGCTCCCCCAACCAACACTCCCCACCCCCCACCCCAGGCCTGGGGAATCTTCTACTTTAGGTGCGCAGGCCTCCGAGCTGCATTCCAGCATGCTTTCTGCATCTGATGCGCAGGCACTGGGCCTCCCTGCTTATCCAAGAATCCTTTTATGAGCCTCTAGCTTGGAGGGCGGGAAGATGTAATCTGTTGCCTTTATTGTCTTGTAAAGACATTAATCTCTCCACCACAGCCAGGGGTTGCTTCTGAGGTTGATTTTGCTTCCCTGCTTGACAAGCTGAAGAGCTTGTGGGCCTGAGCCCCCATGCCATGCCTGCCAAGGTCGCTGCCTTCCTGGCCTGTCAGAGAGAGTGCGGGGAAGAAACTGCACACCAGCCCCTCGCTCCAGGCGTGCGTGCCGAGTCACGGGCGTGGAGGGCTGGGAGGGCCGCCAGACACCCGGCACCCCATGTCTGAGGTCTGCACAAACGTGCAGAACCTTAGGGCAACCGCCAAGCTGATCTGGGCTCTGACCTCCACACACAGAGCCTGCTCCTGAGGGGCTGGGGAAACATAGGTGATACGTGATATGCAGGCCGGATGCTGGGTCTTCCAGGTACTTTTTTTCTGCATCCAGCCGTAAACCAGCTCTGCTGTTCCCGCGTACACACTCTGCTCTCCTAGATCCACCGAGGAAGGGCCTGGAGCTTCGGGGCCGTTGGAAGACCAGCCGGGAGAGGGGACAGCTCGGGCACCCCCATGTGCCTGTTCCCAAGTAGTTGGCGTCCGAGGCTTTTGCTTGTCTCATCAAGGGTGGAGATCTCTAGAATGGGCTCACTTCTTCAAGCCAGATGTGCCTCTACTCAGTGTCAATGTTTCAGTTTTTTTAAAGATTTTTTTCTTTATTTACAAGAGGGAGGAGGGGCAGAGGGAGAGGGACGAGTACAGGTGCCCTGCTGAGCACAGAGCCTGACGCAGGGATCGAGATCGAGATCTCAGATCACTGAGATCATGACCTGAGCCAAAACCAGGAGTCGGACGATTAACCGACTGAGCCACCCAGGCACCCCCAGGTCCACTTTTTTAAATCCAGAAAGAAGGTGAAGCGCATTGGTTCTTCATTAAGCACGTGCGCACGTTGGCTGGGAGGACTCTGAGCAGTCGGGCTGCGGGGGAGAGGACAGTCGAGGACACGAGAGGCGGCGCCCGCCGTCCCAGCCAATCCTTTCGTGTGTCCTCTGACACCCTATCCCACCCCGTCTCTCTAGGGTCCTGTGTGTGTCCAGTGAGCTGCATGACCCCACAAAGAAGTGCGGTCCACAGTAATCTCCCCCGAGCCTGTGTCCCAGCAACCCGTTCAGCCATGGAGCTGCGTGGGACATGAGCACTTTCAGGGGACTTACGGACACAGCTGGGGAATGGGGAAGGCAGAAAACAAAGGTGTGAGGGGAGAGGGAGAGGAGAGAGGTGGACGCCAGCTCTGCCGTCTGTGTGGGATGGTGGGGGCAGGCGTGTTGGGGGCCGTGGGCGGTGGGAAGGTGGGGCGCCTGTCCTCCCCGGGCACCCACATTGCGGCCGTGCATCTTGTCCCTGACCTCCAGTCTTTCCCAAACTTTTGCTCCATCTTGCCCTTGTAAACCTATTTGTATGGACAGCGCGTTTGTACTGATTTTTAAATTTTGCATCTTGCTAAGCACCTCCCAACCCACCCATTCCCGCTCCCCCTAAAGATCTGAAGCAAACAAGCTTTGGGGACAGAACTGCCCGCATACGGTGTGGTGTAGGACAAGACTCCTTGTTTCTGGGCTGCAGAGAGAGCCGAGCACACGCCTCGGGGGCACACGCGGATCCCAGGGATCAGCCAGCGCTCGCTCTGCCTGGCACCCTGTAGCCATGGGGCAGGGCCAGCCAGACTCCGTTGGAAGGATTCCCCGGCGGAGAGCGAGTTCAGGCTGGAGGCTCAGCAGGAGGAGCCGAGGTCGCGGTGCAGCTCCCCGGGTTGCCAGAACCGGGATGCACCGTAGCCAGTTAGGCCCGGCAAGGATAGACCTTTCCAGGGCATGGCCTCACTTGTCACTTGGTCTTGGGCAGGTTACGTCACCTCCCTGCGACTCTTTTTACCTGTCCCAGGGGGGCTGGGGGAATAACTGTCAGCCCACACGACGGCGGGAAGGTTAACACTTGCAACCTGGCCTGGGCCCATGTCTCAGACTCCTCCAACTCCGTCTCATGGGAAAAGGATGGACTCAGAGTCTGAAGGGTTCTCGCTGGTCACTGACAGATGTTCTTTCTTTGGCCTCTTCATTTTCCAGTTTTCTTTTCTTTTCTTTTCTTTTTTTTTAAGATTTTATTTATTTATTTATTTATTTAATTGATTGAGAGGGGGAAGGTCAGAGGAGGAGGAAGCAGGCTCGCTACTGAGCAGAGAGCCCGATGCAGGGCTCAAACCCAGGACCCTGAGATCATGACCTGAGCTGAAGGCAGACGCTTTAATGACTGAGCCACCTGAGGGCCCCTATTTCCCAGTTTTCTTATCTGCCAGATGGTGATCATCCCAGGAAGTTCTCAGGGATAAACCGAGGCAGGTCAGCAAAGATCCCCAGTGCCTCCTAAGGGTGGGTGGGGGTGGAGGGGCTCGTTTTGGGCACCGATGTATTGCGCCACCTTGTGGTGAACCCTCGTGGAGGCCGCGGAGGGGCAGGGTCGGGGGATGGAGTTGTGGGTCTGGGCTCCCACGGCTTGAGAACGACCTAGCGTGAATATGAACTTGGGCCCACTGTGGTCGTGGTACCCGGATTTCTAGGGAGCAGAGTCCGCAGGTGCCCTGGGGCCGAAGACACCCGCCCCATGCCCCCTCCCGCTGTGGAGCCATGGTCCTTGCCCAGAACCGCAGACACAGGAATGGGCCACCACGCGGCCATGGCACACGCTCAGCCCTGAGCTCGCAGTGAGCAGGACAGAGCGGTTTGTTTTCCGCCACTGCTGTGACAAAGCACGACAGACGCCATGGCTTACACACACTCCCGCCATGCCCTGCAAGTGGGGAGTCGGGGCCGCTAGGCTCAGTGGGGCCTTCGCGTGGGGTCTCCCTGGCCAGTGCTATCGTGTGGGCCAGTGGCACAGCTTTCCAGAGGCTCCAGACATGGGTCCCCCTCCAGGCTCACTCATGCGAGCAGAGCACAGTTCCTTGTGGTCCGGGCACCGAGTCCCCCTTCCCTTGTTGGCTGTCAGCCGGCACCTGCTCTCAGCCTCTCTGTGCCTGCGTCGCGTGGTTTGGGGTCAAAGCCCGTGGTGGAGAATGGGCAGAGCTGTGTTCTCATCTCAGACCCATCCCTTCTGCCGGGCATTTCCTCCTCCTCTTCCCCAGGGAGCCGGCGACGCTTGTCTGTTGCGAGGGCTGTGGGACTAGGTGAGGCTCGCCCAGAAAATCCGGGATCATCTGCCAGTTTGAAGGTGCATAACCTTGATTACATCTGCAGAGTCCCTGGGCATGCATGCAGACCCTTTGTAGGTTTTGGGGATCAGGGTGTGGGTTCCTAAGGGCGAGCTTTATTCTGTCTAGGTGGGGAGGGGAGGGTGACGACATACAGTCTGGCAGGATGAAACACCGTGTTCAGAGGAGAGGGTTAGACATGAGGAGGCTGATCCAGGCAGCAAGATGACATCACAGAACTGACTGAATTCCGCAGGGCTTAAGCAGGAATATGCACTTGCCAGGTTCTCCTGTAGACAAGGTGCCCACATCGACCCAGGCAGGCTTCAGAGCGTGCCTACATGGCCCTGCCCCCTTCCCAGTCCAGTGAGCACTTGCACATGCACTGAGACACGCTTGAAACGGTCACTCCCATAGATCAAAGAGGAGATGATCCCATTAAGCGTTGGCTCAGAAACCCAGAACAGACGCTCTGACTCATGGACGCTCCTAAGGTGTCCCGAGTCACGGCCACCTGCCTCCGCTTGGAAAGGTCCGTGTGGGAATGCTCCTCGTCAGCAGGAGGACCGAGGTGATCTCATGGCACATGATGTCCTCCAGGGCTCAGCCCCTCCAAGGCCATGCGGGGTGGTCACTGCTCAGGAGGGTGTTCACGGGATGCGGAGCCACGCAGAGCTCCGGAGCTTACGGTCGTCTTCCCCGGGCACATTCCTCAACCTTCTTGATGGCAGTTTCTTTTTTCACCTGGAAAAGGGAGTTTTAGATCTAGAAGATTATTACTCTACGTCCCCTATAAATGAATGCCATAAATTATTGATAAATGGCTTCAACATCTCATATTTTCTATTTTCCCGACTTCTCTCCTGGTTTGGTCCAGATTGTCTGGCACTGGGGAGGCAGTCAATGCAGCACTCAAAAGCATACGGTCAGCCCTTGACAGTGAAGAGTTGCCAGAGCCTCCCCACTGAGAAGACTCAACCAGGCAGGACAGGAGGCCCTGCAGGGTCCCGCCCGGAGAAGAGAAGATCCAGGAGTGACAGCTCGAACCTTCGGAGCCGGGTGACCGTCCACCGACGTCCCCGCACAGTCGACCGCGTTCTGAGTCAACCTTCTACTCGGAATCCTGGGTCATTCCCAGGCATGCCATGGGAACTCTAGATCAGTCCACACAGGAACAAAACAGTCCCAGCCGTTAGGTCAGCGGAGGCTTCTGCAATAGCCCAGAGCACACAGCAGTCCAGTCCCCAGACATCACCACTTGCTCTGTGAAGCGCTCAGGTCCCTGCGAGTGTGAGATGCTGGGCTTTAGACTCTGCATTGTCTGCATGTGGTGACGGAACATTCGAATCCAGTGCGTGTGAGATCTAAAGTAATTGCTGTTAGTTCATAGAGTGTGGAATAGTAATTAAATACGTCACTTGTGGGGCGCCTGGGTGGCTCAGTCTGTTGAACGTCTGACTCTTGATTTCAGCTCAGGTTATGATCTCAGGGTGGGGAGATCGAGCCCCACATTGGGCTTTGCGCTGGGCATGGCATCTGCTTGGGTTTCTCTCTTCTTTTTCCTCTGCCCTACACGTGCCCTCTCTCTCTCCAAATAAATAAATAAATAAATAAAAATAGAATTACGTGACTTACTTTATTTCACTCACCTGGCACTTATTCCTCATCTATTTTCAAAAGAATTAAGAGAGATTATTGCCCTAAAATTAAAAACAAGACCAAGCACATAAGTAGTATGTAAATAGTAGTAAATAGTAAATAGTAGTAAATAGTAAGTAAGTAGTAAGTAGTAAATAGTAGTTCTTTTGCATTACTTAAGGTTACTGGAATTATTACTGGAATTATTTTCCTTGAGCCCTGACACGAAAGCACATTGGGTCACTTGGTTACCTGTTAGTTTATTAAAAAAAAAAAAAAAATTCCCACGTATACGATTCCTCTTAAACTATTCAGAAGCAGTGTCACTTTCTGAAGTCCCTCGGCGGAAGTCCTACATAGTCTGTTTCCCTCCGTGAAGACAGTTTAACAGAGGTCGTTATACCCTTGAAACAAAATCCAACTGAGAAGAACCACTACTTCTAAAAATTGAAGAAAGAATGACTTTAGTGCTGTCTGAGAAAAAGAGGGCTTTGATGCTGATTTCTTGTGATTCGTCGACATGAATGGATTCAGCATCTCCAGCTTCGGAGTGGACACAGGCGGCGGGGGTGGGTCAAGCCTGTGGTTTCGTCCTCGGCAGCCGTCTGTCACATCCTCATTCTCGGAGTCACTGGCTGGCAAGTTGATCAAACACGCAATCCTCCCTCAGATTATTTTAATAATGTGCGAGTGTCGAGAAGTTTAAATATGCAGATGAGCTTTTTATTTTATTCTACAAGGGAAATCTTAATTTGAATATATTTAAAATCAGACTAGAATTTAAGAGGGAGAGTTCCTGATGCCAGAATAGAAGATGGACCTAAAACAAAGGAAACAAATAATGACTTTGGGGATCCCCTGGAGTGCCCCAAAGTGGCAAAGTTTGGAGCAAATGTGAATGGAATCAGAAGGTTTTTGGACCTCCAGCCACACCTGAAGTGTGGGATCCTGGGCAGCTGGGGGGTGGGGGGGGGACGAGTCAGTTTTCTCCCCCAGGCCCGGGTCCCTTCTGCTCACCTGCTCAGCCCAGCCCTATGCAGGTGGGCATCTCCAGGCCATGCCCAGGGTACCTCGAGACCCAGCTAGCTTTCGGGGGCGGCAGTGGGGGTGGGGATCCAGTTGTCCAGCCAGAGCTGGCCCTCCGAGCTCACACACCCCCAAGGTCAGATTCCCAGCAACAGGAGCTGGTGGCACTAGCATTCTCTCAAACTGCAAAGACCTCACACGGAGCCCTGGTCAGCCTGGAAGCTCCAACACATCAAGGAAGCCACGAACACAGGTAGAGAGGATAAGGTGTGATCGTTGGCGCTCTGCGAGCCTCTTGCTCATGGTCCCACTGGAAAGGGGAGCAGTCAGGTCCAGGGAGTGGGATGCCCCTGGCAGCCAGCGGCACTCACAATCCCATCCGACCAGATAGTGGCCTGCACCCCATGTCCTCCTGAGGGTGAGGGCACTGCTGGAGGTCCGAAGACTCAGTGCCCAGTCTGAACCCTGTCTGAACAGCGGGAGGACAGGATGCTGGCACCTGGAGCCTGCAGGGGAGACTACTGTGATCACCGTCTCTGGAAGGAGCTCAGGGCATCTCCTTGGGGCTTTCTTCCCTCCCTTCTCTGCGTTGCAAGCTGGACACAGAATTACCTGGGAAGGCCCGTTAGACTTGACTGGCTTCTTCCGCAGAGACAGAAAGACAACATCCAATGAGTTATTGCAAATTTTTCAGTAAAATGTATGAAATATTCAGATGCAGGCATGGCACACTCAGATTTATAACCCGTTTAGTGTTTCCATTGTCATTTGCATCTATATTTTGTTTTTCAGATTTTTTTCCTTTTAATTCAACTAAGCAAATGTCGGGAGATACCCAGTCATCACTGGGGCTTCCTCGCTCAAGCAGTTAAAATAAGACAGCAAGTGGGACTCCTGGGTGGCCCGTGGGTTAAGTGTCATATTCACTCGTGAACCAGCTTGGGTCCCATCTAAGGGTCGTGGGATTGGCCCGTGCTGCGCTCCACGCTGAGCTTAGAGCCAGCTTGAGATTTGCTCCCTCTACCACCCCTCCTCCACCTGCAAGCACACACCGTCTCTCCCAGTCTTTCTAAAAAAATAATATGCTTAATTTTCTATATTTCGCTCTTCAGAGTGAGAGACTTCTTAATGATTAATAATAATTGTTCATTATTTCTAACTACTGTAGCTTCATATAGGTCAGTGTAAGACAATTCAGCACCAAGAGGGTCAGGCCATTATGATTTCATTGTGGAATTTTAATAATGATACAAAATGTTAGCCGCTTTATCACAGGTGATGCCTTATGTTACCTTCTGCTGTGTCTGCAATGAAAAGTCTCACCTCTCTCGTTCCTGCTTGAACCGGCTTGTGTCTATGACCATTTCGTTCTCTCCCTTTACAGAGAGTGCACCGTGAGGTACATTCCTATAATTCAAGGACCGAGGGGCACCTGGCTGTCTCAGTTGGAGGGGCAGATATCTCTTGATCTCAGGGAGGTGAGTTCAAGACCCACCTTGGGTGTAAGAAAAATAAAAATACAAAAAAATAAAATGCATGACATAACAATGACTTACTTCTCTTTAAAAAAAAAGAATATAACAACTGGTCAGATTACAACCTGTCTCTTTGTCCAGCAATAGTCAGTTTCATATCGACAGCTGACATTGGTTCCCAGGGCCACAAAAGCTCTACAGCAAACACGGTGGCCGTTAAGGAAGAAAGTACTGGGCAGCTTTTGCTATTGAAAAGCTGTGGAATGTCTCAATTCAAAGAAAGTTCAGTATGTTTTTCCATTAAATGTTTAAACATTTAAAATTTGACTTAACCATAGCATTTCTTTCTAATTCACTTTTTACAGTCAATATTCTAGCTGGTCTTCATCATTATTGCAACTTCTGTGTAATATTCCATTTCTCCAGTTTACCGAAATTTTAAAACCTGATATAACTAAACTATGTTTTTTGCAAATATAAATAACACTATAGCTAATGTCTTTAGACATGAGGCTCTTTGCCTTTAGGGAAGTACCCCAGGGTAAGTTAATGATGGAGAAGATTAAGTTTGTTGAAAATATTCAACATACAAGGTAGTGGCTGGTGTGGGGAGGTTACCACAAAAGTAAGGAAATAACCGCAAATGTGAGCTCTCGGGACCCTCCCAGAAGATTTACGCTGTTGTAATGTTCCCATCTGTTTTAAGTTTGAAATTTTTTCCTACTTTCGATAATGTTCTCGATTTTGTTAGTGGCTACAAAAGTAAGTTTGATCTTCCTTCAGTTAACATCTGGTTCCTCATTGTTAAGAATTAAACTTTTTGAAGTGCTGTTTATTATAGAGATTTTTTATATGCTAATGATTGATAGTGATTTATAGTGGCCCACTGGGACTATGTGTGAACACCTTCTAATCTCGATAGATCCATTACAAAAACAAATCATTTGTGCTGGATTAAGCATGAGGCATTTCCGTCCATATTGTAATGATATCTCATGTGGAAATCTAAGTGTAAACATGACCACGGAGATACTGGTTTAATAAACAATTTCATTATACTTTCGAATGTGTCGTCAAAGAGAAACTGGGGGTAAATCCGGGCTGCAGGAGTTTATGAGAAAGTTACTGAAATCACAGTGTGAGCTGAGAGAACGTGATGAGGGAATCAGGGGCAATGTTTCGGACAAAGAAACATGGGGGTTAATAGTTCAAAGAATGAAGTTACATTTGGAAGTAAAGAGACAACCAAAATAAGGGTGAAAGTCTGCAGAGAGAATGGCACAGAAAGTGCTAATACCTAATCTAAATACCGTACTGAACCTAAAAAAGAAGTATTTTCTTGTAATATTCTATCCAACTACAAAGAAAGGATGAATGGCCTCAAAGAGGCAGATTCAGCAAGTAAACCATCAAGTAAACAGGTTTGTCGATATTGCTATTGCTACTGGTTTTCATCCTGAATTCCACAGATGTCTAAAGATATGTGAATGGGGGGAAGTGAGGTTTCATAGTTTTTATAAAATTTTTGAGATGATCTAGATCCAAAAGAAGAAGGTGGCGAGGAGGGTAGGAATTACTGATGTGATTCCATAACTAAGGGGGATTTTAACCAAGAGGTTCAACAAAGACTATCAAGATTATAAGACTCTAGAAAAAGGAGAATCCACAGACTTCTTCCCATCCCCCTTCTCCGTCAGGTTCTTACTAACACAAGACCCAGAAGGCTCCTGGCTCTCACACAGACCTGAGAACCACCTGCCGAAGCCGTTCTTTGGGCTCTCCTTTCAGCAGTGCACTCAACCTACCGATAATTGGCCAAGATCATGGATTCGTGTCAAGGCCAAACATATCTGTCCTCCGTGTCATCTGACAGTGTTGACAGCACCCTGTCTAAAACTCTGTTCTGTTTTCCACATCCTCTGTTTCTGTGGCTCAGTCCTTTGTCCACTTACTTCCACGTTTCCTTAAAAGGAACTTTGCATAACTGATCTTTCCTCCCTTCATACTTTATTCTCCTAAAATATATACATTGTTTTGTCATTATGATGTGTACCAACATTTAATTTCCAAAGTAAGGTAAAAGACAGACCCAGAACTATATAAGAATAAACTTTATTTTTTTATTACAGCAGCTGAAGTCTCTCCATCATAGTCCCGTTTTCTCTCCTCCAGCGTTCCTTCTGTTAGACTCTCACACATGGTGGATTCCTTTACTTTTATCAACCGGTTGTAACTTGTCAGAAACTGTTGATGGTCCTCAGACACAGTTAAAAGGGAAACAGTGAGGGGCTTCACAAAATCCTGTGGGCGAACATGCCGTTTATGTGCCAGTGTTTAAATTATGTTAATATGCCAATATTAAATCAGTTTTGGGTTTCAGAGGAAGCAAATTCATGAGGTTCAACTGATATAGTTACCTTTTGTGGTGAGTGCCATGGAAGTTAACACAATGTTGCAGGCTTACGATGTGCTCCTTGGCAAGGAGGAGTGGGTTTAATATCAGAAAATAGTATCTGTCTTCTGCCTGTTGCTAACTGTAAGAATATGGAATAAATGGTACAGAATTCTCATTCATAAAAACAAAAACAGATTTCCTAAAATGACACTTGACTCTCTATACAGGTTGAATGTTATCGAAAGCTCTTACCTTATGTTGAGGGGATGCTGGGATTATGGCTTTTGGGAATAGCTCTGAGAGTCAAATCAAATAATTAAATGTTTGTTCCAACCTATCATGTCTTGGGCAGGTCTCTCCTTTGCAAGCCTCAGAAAATTATTTCATGAGCACTTCCAGAGTCATAGAATAAAGACCTCGGCAGATTTGCTCCTCTGTCAAGGCAACAAGGACTCTGGAAAAATTGTCAAATTAAACTTTTTCAGAACTCTGAAAATTAACTACAGTTTGTAATAATCCAGGGAACGCATATGCAAACATATTGTCTGAGTCACAGCATGGACAGTGGGCTCTGTGGATTTTCACTTGTCCTATTACTCTACACCACATCCCCAAGTTCTGTGGGAACAGTTAAAAGCAATAGACTCACAATCACAATCACAATAGCTATAAAAAATAGAAAAAATAGACAGATTTGGAGCTTCCTAAAGCCTCATCCTAAGAGAATTACAGTATTTGATCTGTCTGGCGATTTCCTGGAAACTTCCAACCAGAATTTATTTATATTTGACCTGACTCAAAGTACATTCTCTGTGAACAGCCTTTCCCTGGGGCATTTGCAGAAAACAATCAGTGACAATTGTTTAACATTGCATCAGCCAGTGCGGGCAAAAACCTAGGGAAGGAGAGGTACATAAGACGCAAGCAAAGTGTGAGCATGTTCCTGAGAATTAAGAAGAGCATACACTTGTTTGCAACTGGATACGTGCTGAGGAAAAGAACTGTGAAGCCCTTAGGTTCTCACCTCTGGCTGACCTTGAGGTCCTGGGCAAGCAAGAGGTTTAAACTAAGCCATAGTTATAAACCACCTGCCAGAGATGGAAGACATGATATAACACACACACACACACACACACACACACACACACACACACACACAACCCCTCTGCAAAGGCTTGGAGATTTATTGGGTTGAGTTATTTAAACAAATCTCCGTCCAATTATGACATTGCTGCTAGGGTAAGAGAGCAGAGACCTCAGTGATCACAGACACTGTGAAGAATACAAAGAATTCAAATTTTATAACCTTAATTCAGAATGGTCACTAAACCAAACAGCAAGAACAACCAGAAAATGCACTGCCACCACCACCACCACCACACCTAGGAATGGAGAGGGATCTGATTTGGGGAATTACCACGTTATAATATTTAAAATGTCCAGTAGAGGGGCACCTGGGTGGCTCAGTCAGCAAAGCATCTGCCTTTGGTTCCTGTCATGATCTCAGGGTCCTGGGATCAAGACTTGTATTGGGCTCCCTGCTCAGTGGGGGGTCTGCTTCTCCCTCTGCCTCTTCCCCCAGCTCGTGCATTCTCTCTCTCTAATAAGTAAATAAAATCTTAAAAAAATAAATAAAATGTCCAGTTTAAAAAGAGAGAGAAAGGGAAAAAGAGAAAAAGAAAAATGCAAGAAAGACTATTCCCAATACAGAAAAGTATGGCACATATATGAAAAAAGATGCCATCAATAAGAACTCTCCCTGAGAAGCCCAGATGTTGGGCACTAGACAAAGACTTACCTCCCCATGAAGATAAGTCTAAAGAACTAAAGGGAACCACATCCGAGCAATGAGTGGGAAGCATGAGAACAAGGTCTTGCCAAGTACAGATTATCAATAAATAGAGAGAGATTATTAGAAGGAACCAAATAGAAATTCTGGATTTGAACACAGAGTGAATGAACTCTCACTTGAAGGGCTCGAAGGTGGATTTGGGTTAGCAGAGAGAAAACTCTATGAAAACAAAGATATTCAGTTGAGGAAGTTCAGTTTTGAGAATCAGAAAGAAAACAGAATGCAACAAAAGGAAAAGGGGTGGGAACTGACTGCTTATAGACAGAGGATTTCTTTAGGACGATGAAAATATTCTGGAATCAGATGGAAGTGATGGTTACACATTTGCATGAATATACCCAAACTACCAATCTGTACATTCTAAAAGGTGAATTTGAAGCTATGTGAATGTGATTGCATTAAAAATTATTAAAATAATTTCTCAAAAGAATAAAATGATTTTGTGCAAATGGAATAGGGAACAAATGCCATGTGTATCTGAGTCAAGAGAGCTCACACTGTGGTTTGGAAGTCTGGAGAGCTCTTTGCGCACAAGCCTTCTCTGTTCAGAGCTGTGAAATCATTGGGGCAGCTGCCATGCCTCAGAGGTCATGCCCCAGAGGCCACTTCCATTCTTCTAGATCCTTCCCTCTGGCCTTCCTCTCGCTCAGTTCCCTAATGGCTGCCTCACTGAGTCTGGATCACCAACCAGCCCAACCACCTGGGAAGGAGACGCCTCTCTGTTTTTATTTAAGTGGCAAGCCAACTTCTCTGTTCATCAAGCAGCACAAGGAATGTCAGACTCACAACAACCAGGCAGTCCAAAAGACAAATGAATGAGATACATCTCTACTACCCTATGTATCCCATCCCTGCTGACCCGTCAACTTCGAGAGCTACAGACAGGCTGCTGTTGCCTGTAGTTCTGGTGGGCATTTGTAAGGCTCAGTGGGGCCGTGAATATGTGACCTTGCTGTGACACCAAAACGAAGAGCTGGAAACAAATCCAATGGACGGTTGCTTGAGGTTCCCAAATTCAAATAATTTGAGCTGTAGGGTTACACAGAAGCGCAGAATAATACCTTGTTTTACAAGCAAAACACGTCTTACGTCTAAAGTTTAACTGATTCCTGAAAATCATGTCTCCAATCACATCTCGTCATTCCCACAATTAGGCAAGACGGAGGCTCGGAGAGATTATGATTTGGGGTGGAACACACAGCTTACCAGGGAGGCTGCAGGTTCTGGGATCCCGTCACTTGACTTTGTTTTTATGCTCTTTCTTTTCCTCCGGCCCCTTGATCCTTGGTACAGCAAAGGAGCAAGCGGTTCTTCACATCTTGGGGGCTCGTCTTATGCATAGTTAGGATCGAGTTTCAGAAGGAGGGAGTCCCACGGGATTAAACGAACCTCCACTGAAAGCTCACCTGATCCATCCCCTACGTGGTCACCCAAACCTGTTCCAAGGTCACAGTCCTTAGAGCATCGCCGCAGAGGGAACAGTGGCTGCACGTTAACCTTTCAATTTATTTTTGAATAGCCCATAGCAACCAATAAACACAAGACCCAAACAGGAAAAATCCATCCAAAACCGCTCTTGAAACTACAATTAAGGCTATAGAAGTAGAGAGAGCACAAAGCAATCGTAGCAAATACATAAATTAATTAAATAAGGTGGTACATGCTTTTTAAGATAGAAGATTAATTTTCAGCTTGGTTCTGGGAAGCTGATCTCTGGACTTCCTACTTCTCACTCTCAGCCTGACAATGCAGCTGAGCTCCTATCCCTGGTTTTGGGGGGCTTTTTTTGTTTGTTTTTTTTCTTTCTTTCTTTTCTTTTTTTTTTAAACCAGGTTTATCTCCAACATACGGTAGCACTTTAAATAAAGGTAGCGTGGGATCCTTGATCACACTAATCAAACAGGGCTGACTTTTCTCAGACTCTGTGGCACCACCTCTCTACAGCGTTTAAATCTTATGACTGGGACAGGAACTTTTATTGGCGCCTACCAGAACAATCTGTGTTTGAATCAATTTCCTGGCTTGCATTATAAAGTTTGTGGATTTCTGCGCAAGCAATTTGGGAAAAGCAAGCACTCATTAAATCACTTGACCCAAAAATTTCTGCAGGTTCAGAGGGAAACAGTCCTTCTTCCATGAAAGTTTCCAAGTCTGTTGTGACCGACCACTCCGCCCAAAAGGGTTTCACATTTGGTGCAAGAGGAAGTAGTCAGTGCCCAGGTAACACACACCTCAACAGGGCAAATGTTTCTGGTGTGTTTTGCACACTGGGGTTCCAACAAAAATGGTCTGTATTGTGATTAGTATAGATATTTAGGGACAAAATAAAATATACTCACCCATAGTCTTAACAACTCTGTTGTTGTTTATACTCTCTTCCTACTCTAACATAAATGCAAGTAAAATTCCAAAGCTGTACGGCATTAAAGTAGACATTTTATCTTACTAGCAGGCAGTGTTTAAAAGGCTATAAATACACTGCATCAGGTTACTAGACTTTATTATAGAATATATATAAGATTTTCCATTGCTTTTGTTTTGTTTAGACGATGCTAAATTAAGCTTTTGTTTCTTTGCATTAGGCTTTTAAGAAAAAAAACATTCCGGGCATGGCCTTACAGATACAGAGGATCTGGATGTCTAGGAAATATGGAGGATCTTAGTTTTTTTATTTTATGTCTTCCAAAATAGTGACCAAATTAAAATGCCATCCAAAACAGAAGTGTACGTGAATGTCACCACATCTGGTCAGTGTTTAAAAACTCTCATGAATAAGCCTTTTTTGTGACTGATCTTGCCAAGTTTGCAAAATTAAAAAATGAAAATTCACTAATTTGAAGTTATTAGTGAGAATACACATTTCCAAATAGTTTAAGGTTTTATTTTTAAGTCATCTCTGCACCCAACATGCTGCTTGAACTCACGACCCCAAGATCAAGAGTCCCATGCTCCACTGACCGAGCCAGTCAGACGCCCCATCAATTCCAAATAATTTAAAGTTGTTTAAAGTTCTGCCAATCTGCCTAATTATGCGTTGAAGTTTTTATACATTTCATAGGACCATTTAAATACAGTAATTGCTAGAATTTTATCTGCTATATTTGATGTAAATATTTATACTTGGTCATGTTCTTTTCAGCCTATTTTTATCCTGGATCTTGAAGCAGGAAACACTCAAAACTGAACTGTAAAGCTTATATTTTTAATGTTCTTGCAGCATATTTTTTAACAGTCAAGAATCTTAAAGAAAAAGATCTTGCAAAATATTGAAAAAAATTATCCATCTTTCCCAAATGTTCGGAGATCAGCAGAGCTCTGCAAAGCCCAGCAGGGTGGCAGAAAAGGCTATTTTGATGCTTTTCCTGGTGAGGCATCCTTGGTCTGGGCTTGTCATTGCCTTATGAGTTCACTCTTTGGTGCCTCATTCACTGATTGCCATAACTCTGCTTGACTATAACTTTGAATCACTTTTGAGTCTAAAAATTGCTGTTCCTTTAGATGTATAACAAACTTGCTTTATTTTGACTAAAAAAAAAAAAAAAAATTCCACTGCATAAATTGCTCACAGATAACTAGAAACGCAAAGATTTGCCAGTGGGCAAAGTGTTATAAAAGGCATAAATTTTAGAGAAAAAGTATCAGACTGTTATACAAATGAGTTACTTTGATACAGAAAAGTATTCTAAATGGATACTTTTGCAAAAGCTATTTACTTATTTTAGAGAGACGGAGAGAGCAAGCATGAGCAGGGAGAGAGGCAGACGGAGAAGGAGAGGGAAACTTCAGCAGACTCCCCACTGAGCTGGGAGCCCCAGAGGGGGGCTTGATCCCAGCACCCCAAGATCAGACCCTCAGCCAAAGTCAGAAACTTAGCAACCCGGGCCCCCCTAAAGGATACTCTTTAAACACACATCGTATATGCTGTAGATGGGCTCACACATTGTCAAAGCCTTTCCCATTTTGGCGCTTGGGTCTTCAGGGAAGGGAGCTGTCATTTGATGTAGCGGTCCTCCTGGGCTCAGTGATGTAACTGTAGGCGCCCACAAAGGGCATATCCAGACGTCTTTTGTGCACCCAAGAAACCAATGGTAGCATGACCCACCCTTTGCCTCACTCCTCCCTGGGCCATCCTGGGTACATCCTTCTGTCCTTTATATGGGATACTGAGTGTAGGATGCTGAGATGAGGACCCTCCAAGGCCACCCCCACTCTGCCCTCTGTCCCTGCAAGGGGGCCGTCAGGGAGGAGCAGGCTAGCTTCCCTGGGACCCTGTCCCTGCCAGAGTATCTCCGAAGTGCCTGTTCTGTGGAAGCCAAACTTGACTGTCTCCAGCACCAGCAGCTGCTGCCCCTTCACAGACCTCTGGTTTCCCACTTAGGGTGCATTGTCTGCCAGCTCCTGAGTTATCATACCTACAACCTATCCCCTATGTGTCCGCATGCTGGGCAGTGTCCGCTTGCCGCAGTAGTGACCTCCAGAGTTTTTCGGCCCCTTTCTGGCATTTCTGGCCCCTGTGTAGCTGCTGGGACAGCTGGTCACACTTCGTCCCTCTGTTCATCTGACTGCTGTGCTTTCTGTTCTCTGATGGGACCTGACACAGCACTGATGACTTGCCCTTCTGTTTTAATCTTGGGATAGCCTATTTGGTGTTTGGCCTTGATCTTAGAGTGCATCTGATTGATCCCCCCCCCCCCCACTCATTGGAAGGACATAACTTGGGCCAGGAAAAACCCACTGCGGTGATAACAAGTGGAGTCTAGATAGGAACGGCTCTCTGCAGGCTTAGGACCATAATGGGATGCTCACGTGCTTGGTCCATGATCGGTAAAGCAGCCTAATGCAAATATTGGCTCTGGTTTCATCACACAAGGTCATTAAGAGCAACCAAAGTGACCCTTAAACAACCAAAAATACGGATCAGAAGAACAACATAGGAATGATTCATAGCCTGGGTTATCACAGTTCCTGAAAACTTTGACTCTTCTGTTGAGTCAATGATGTAGACATCGAGTACGGGGAGACACATGGACAGACACACAGCCTTACATACAGCACGACCCTCTGTACAGTGTCCTTAATTGTACGTTCAGAAAGGGTGAGCTTCATGAAGTGTGTATTAAATATCAATAAAGCTGGTCTATAAAACAAGAACTAAGAAATACAACCAATATCACACACTATTCAGCAGAATACAGAAGTCGAGATCACAGTAGATGCAGAACACAATTTTAATGCAATTAAAAACAACAAAAGACCTCTTCATATAAAAAAGATTTTCAACTTAGTGATAAAAAGCACTGTTCTTTAATATAATTAGACCTGATGACAAGGACAGTACAGCAAGTGTCATAGTCAAGGGACAGAACATTGAAGTTGGTACCTTGAAATTGAGAATAAGACAAATTGAGATCCAGCTTCTTTCCATCACTGTCCCAGGCAATGTAATACACAAAGCAAAAGAAATATGAGATACCAGGGTTGAAAGGAAGAAATAAAACAATCATATTCTAGACAGCATGACTGTATGTGCAAAACAGGCAAAAGACCCATAAATAAACTTCAACATTGATTGGGTTAGTTGAGCAATGTCCCTGTATAAACAAGAAATAATAAAATATAATCAATTATTTCTTATACACTAGTGACAAAAAAAACCAGAAAATTTTATGCTGTTGGTGGTCACACCAGATCTCTCCTTTGGGGGATCCGTGGCTGGGATGAGACATGTCGGAGGTCTCTGGGGTACAGGTCATGGGGCTGCTCGCTTTACCAAAAAATGCCTGGATGTTGCAGGAATTCATGGTGCACTTTTATATATTTTATCCTTGAATAAAACATTTAAAAATGCAGATAAATGTCATGCCTGGAAATTATCTTCAAGGACTCAGAGATTTCTGAATCCAGAACTTGTTCCCCACTGCATTTGCCCTTTTCAGCTGTTGATTCAGTCATAAGATACAAGGCTTGACTCTAATCAACTAATGTGTCTTTCAAAAAATGCAACAAAAGAAGGAGAAACGGTGCTTTTAACAGGGAATTATTAAGGTTCATCCTTTTCTTTCCATTATAAGGTCCTGCAGGCTGACTTTCTGGCCCTAATTAAAATGAAATGTCTATCAAAATGAAAATGTTATGTATTATCTCAATGCTTTTTTGGGAAAAAAAAAATGAGATGCTGGTGTGACACACCAGCCAGTTGTGACAAGGATTAACCTCAACCATGGTACTGATGGGAAATCATATAATGACTGTTTTAGTTTTTCTGTTTCATTTTATCTGAAAAGTCTAAGATCGTATGTAACATGTAGAAATTTAAAAAAAGAAAAAAAGATGATCCTAGTCTTTAAGCATTTACTGAGTACCCATCTGCTCCACGCACATATTGGGGGCTGTGCTGGAATTCCAGCAACTAAAGGTAGGTGGAGAGGTCAGAGGACTACTACAAGGGAGGAAATCATGCTCAGAGACATTGAGCAAGCTTCCTGGGGGCACACAGCAGCTGATATTTGAGCCATGTCTACTGGGGTCCAGAAGTTTCCTCTGCCCCCTGTTTCTGGAACCTCCTCCTCCTCCTCCTTCCAAATTCAGAGTCAACCCTGCAGGCATAGCAAAGGAAGGTAACCACCCCTGGGCTTGCAGGCTCCCCGAAGGAGCAAGGAGGCACCTAAGCCATGGTGAGAGCTGAACTCCCCAGAGGCACAGTCATCAGGTCAACCCTGGTCTCATGAGTTCCAGTTCTTTCTCTCTCTGCCCCTGTCCGAAGGGGCCTGGGTATCTGGTTGGTGCACAGCACCCTTGCAGAGGGAGGCCAGCTTAACCCTCGGCAAAAGGGCCAAGCCAGCAATGGTGCACAGTGACCCGTGGCCCATGGCCTTTGCTGGGAAGCCAGCCTGTCAGCCCAAATGGATGACTGGGAAGGGTGCTAACTAAGGGGACTCCTGGGTTGTGGTGTCCGAAAAGAGAGCATGAATTGGAGCCTGGGAGTGAGCATTCAGCCCCCTTCAGTCCTACTCCAGTCCCTGGGGAGACTCGGGCTCCTTGTTATAGGCGATGGTTTGGGGTCAGGTCAGCCAATGGCTGGGGCATTTGGGCAAGGGGGAGGGGGAGTTCTAGAGGGGACAGAGGCTGACAGGCCTGTCTCCATCCCGCAGGATGAGGCTCGGGTTTGGGGCTCCAGGACCAGAGGGAACAAAGACGGAGGTATTGCCCCCAGTGCTGGGGTTGGGTCTCAGACAAATGCCGAGTCCAGTCTCTGGCAGTGACATTCCTGGTCACTGTCCTCCCTGTGCCTGGGCTCGAGAGCCTTCCACGGCATGGGGTCCAGTGCCGTGTTTCATCAGCCCATGTGCCATGCTTCTGTGGTGGCCTGTATTGTGCCCACCATGACTTGTCTGTGTCCCCAAGTCCCTGCTGGATGTGAAGCTCTGGGGGCCACGGCCAGTCCTGGTCCATCTTGTCCACCCAAGGTCAACTCTAAGGGCACATGACCTAAACTCAGCAAAGACCTATGATTGAAATGAGGATTTTTTTTTTTTTTTTTTAATTCACAGATTGTTCTGGTTTCTCGTTGGCAGTAGAGAAGCCTGGATCGTTGTCACACATTCAAAGTTCTATTTTTTCCTAAGTTCAAGATGTTTGCCTGTCTCTGTGCTTTGAGGCAGAGCTGGTCCTAACTTATTGCTCTGTCTGAAGTGGCGAACGCTGTGTGATCACAATGTGCAGAACTATTAGTTATTTGCAAACCCAGTGAGGTTCATTGTTTCTTTCTCTAGTTTTGTGTCTCCTTGATTTTGGCAGAGTTTCGGTACAAGCTGTTTACCAGTTTTCAGTATTTTTTTCTCTCTCTCTCTTTTTTTTTTTCGTGGAAGATTAATATTTGGGGTGGTCTGTTCCCTTGCTTCTGGATATCCCTCTGGGATAGTATAGAGCAGAAATATGTAAAAACAACAGCACGTTTGGATTAAGAGTTGTGAAATATAGGAATCCTCAGAATAGTTGAAGTTTTAGAACATTCTGTATTGCTGAAGCTGGGGTCAAGACAGCTTTTGCCTCTACTACTGTAAAATTGCTGAAGATGTGAATTTCCCAGACAAGCTCCTTTAATCCTGACATTGGAACGAGCTTGTTTTTGATCCCAGGCTGAGGGAAGACTAAAGGCACATCTGTCACTTACCAGCTGGATGACAGGAAACAATTCAGGTCATTTCTCTGAGCTCCGTTCCTGTTTCCATCCGCTACATGGGCAGCACACCATGACAAAACCGGCTCCAGGATCGCCAAGCCCTACTGAAGGAGCACAGGAGGTTGGAGAGCCCCACCGCCGGCTGCAGGACCCACTACTGAGCAGCAGGGGTCATGACTCGACATCGGTGAAAGAGGAGACAACAGGCCCATGGACCATAGAGAGTCCGGAGACAGACCCGCAGGAATACAGTCAGTCAGTGTTTGACAAAGGCGGTGGCGGCGCCCTGAGCAAAGACTATCTCCTCCAGCTGTGATATTGGAGCTACGGGACATCCACGAGCAAAACCGTGAATCGAAACGCAGAGCTGTGGGGGTGGGGAGGGTGAACGGGTGCCGCACAGAGGCTGCTCGGGGCAGTGGAATTCTTCAGAAGCCGGCCCGCTGCTGAACACGCACGTGCCCAAGCCCAGCCCAGTGTGGTAGAGACTGGCTAGCAGGTCACCCAAAACCTGGCCACCAGGACTGTCTGGGCCTCAGTGGGGGATGTGGGAACCACAGGTGGTTTTGTAACCACGCCTTCCTTATTCCAACCACTGGACCCCAAAACTGGTACCGACGCGAAGCAATGAACGTTACTCTGCTCTCTTCCATTTCTCTGCTGCTCTACAGCCCGATTCCCCCAGGGAACCAAGAACACTCCAAGGGAAGGAACTACGAACTCTGTAGACTGAGTCCACAGCACCTGCGGGGGCAGGGGGCTCCCAGGTTGCCCGCTGAGGTCTGTAGAATGCCACAATGGGCTGCATCAGAGCGGTGGCACAGGATAAAAACCAGCCTAAGAAAGACCGCTGTATCCAGGCCAACCTGCAGGCTCTATTTTTAGAAAGCCTGTTTGTGCTATGAATAGAAATTGGCTTTTGTTGAAGAAGGGATGTTGAAATTGCTCTCTGGAAAGGGTTTGCATCCAGTTCCTCACCCGTGCTCTCTGTGGACCAGGGAAAATTTGGAAGCGCGAGACTTCCTGAGGCTCTGGTGTGGCCGGGAGTGTCCGGCACGAGTTCCGTCAGAGGCGCTCATGGTAAGGGGCTGCAGGCCCCAGATGGCCAGGTCTGGGTGGAATTTTTGTAAGGCTGGATTTTCTGCCTCTGCTTTTGGGAGTAGCATGGAAACCGGGTTTCTTTTGGAATTTAGGTATTTTTAGTTTTTTTTTTTTTTTTTTTTCAAGTGAAAATAGGACAACAGTTTTTGTGGAAAAAGCATTTTCCCTCCACGTTTTCCTTACTTATGATGTTCCCCCCACCCCACCAGCCACATGGGAAAACGGAAAGTTTAAACCAGATTGAGTGTTTTAACATCTGAAGAAAGTTTCCATTCCAGAAGCTACAAATGATTTGTAGATCTATGAGGTTGTCCTAGAAAAATCTCATGTGTGTTATTCTCATCATGCCCCTAGTAGATACTTTTAACCCTTGTTTAAAAAGTCATGTGTGGGGGCACCTGGGTGGCTCAGTGGGTTAAAGCCTCTGCCTTCAGCTCAGGTCATGATCTCAGGGTCCTGGGATCGAGCCCCACATCGGGCTCCCTGCTCAGCAGCGAGCCTGTTTCCCCTTCTCTTTCTGCCTGCCTCTCTGCCTACATGTGATCTCTGTCTGTCAAATAAATAAATAAAATCTCTATAAAAAAAAAAAAAAGTAATGATGTGTTATTGTCATCATGTCCCCAGTAGATACTTTTAACCCTTGTTTAAAAAGTATTTTAAAAGTAGCAAAAATAGTAGACACATAACCATTCTCCAGACAAAATAAGTGTTAGTAATCCCCAGCCCAACGTCCTTTTTTCGATGGATGAATACTGGGGGTTCAGACTGCTCATTGCCTTACCCCAACATTGTCTTGGCTCCTGGGAGCCAGGGTCCTGCCTGGCAGTTCAGGGCTCCACCTGTGGAAGGTAGGTGTGCAATTTTTAGTTTCATTCTTGGGCCAAATATCTCCTCCCAGATGGTGAAAATTTTGAACTATGATATTAAAAAGCCTTTCTAAAATAGCAGGTAGGATTTGCAATTATGACCTACCTTCTCCTGGGTTTATAAAAATTTAGATTGATTTAATTTTTTTTAAGTAAACTCTACAGCCAGGGTAGGACTCAAACTCATGACCCTGAAATCACGAGTTTGAGATCATGACCTTGAGATCATCCCTCACCATCAAAGCCAGCCGGGTGCTCCCTATGTTTTACTGGATTTAAATCCCACCCTGACTCTGGCTCTGTGTTACCTATTTTTCCCACGGGAAGAGGCTGTAAAGGCAAGGATGTGTATGTCCAGCTGAATGAATGCCTGAACCTACAGGCGCCTCCCTTGTCCTGCCTCCTGGGGGGGGGGGGGCATGCTCGGTGGTGACTGGGCTGCCAGCTCTTGGATAGAGAGAGAGACAGAGAGAACAGCATTCTCATAGGAGACTCACCTGAGATGTATTTGACAACTGGGGAGAACCATCTGGGTCACTGGTTTATAAAAGGGTGGATGGGGGCCCTGTTGGAATCCTATAAGAAGTATGAAAACCCACTCTGTTGGAGTCTGGTGCTTACCCAGAGTGAATTTCATGAGCACCTGAACCAGCAGACCCTGTCTTCACTGACCTGCTCTCAAACACATACCACTCACCTGCTTCCTCCTCCCAAGAAATCCCTCTGGACCATCCTGTTCAAAGCCTGCACATTTCTGTCCTAGACTGGTGATCATAGTTCAAACACACGGAGCTTACTGAATTCTCTCTCTTCTCAACTGATTTTCTACAGTACTTCTTGTATTTTCATATTCACATCAACGTGGTATGTATCCCAGTTGGGGGATTGTCACTGATTCCAAACCCATACTCCTTTTTCATACAATCCTGACCTGTGTTAACCTTGCATTGACCTTATCTCTTAAACCAATCTTTAGAACTTTGGGAAAATTAATTGCGACTTGTTTGGCTCTATATAATAAATCCACATAATCTGAAGCTTGGGGAATTTGTATATTCATTGATGTTCCAAGTCTCGGGGTCCTTGTCTAGAAATTAGCCATAGCAGAAATAACTACTTCGTAACGTTGTTGTGGGCACAGTGCCTGGACAACAACACATGTTTGGTATGAGTGTGATGTGAGATAATGAGTACATTTACATGGCATTGATTCTCAGTTGTTCTTCTACTGATAAGCTGTGTGAACATGGAGAGCCTTGCTAGGTTGCCCACTTTGTCTTCTCTGGAATAATATGGGGGAGAAGAATGAAGATGGTTTTCTGGAAGAAGTTCTTGCTCAGACATCAGTGTGGATGACCCATCATATTTCTAAACAGATGGTGTAGTAGATCTCATCTCACCCTATAGATGGTGCATCAGTGAGAGTCCAAACAAGAAAATAAACCCACACAGGTTATATTTTTAATGGAAATAATTTAAGGCAGGGGATTGGATAAACACGTGTCAGGGACTGAAATGTAAGTAGTATTCCTGAAGTTAGAAGGAATAGCTTCCATAAGAAGCTACTACCCCAAGGTTGATCACAGACTTACGGAAGAGCTCAAACTACAGCACTTGCAGCAGAAAACCTAGGAGAAAATATTCGCATAACAAGAGCATAAACCATAGAAAGCAAGACGATTCATAAATCTCAAAATTTTCAAAATATTCGCATTTCAGAAGACACTGTCACCAAAATGAAATATAAGTGACAGGATAAGTGAAAATATTTTCAGTAATATGCCTGACAAAACGTTGACACCCAGAATATGTAAGGACTTCTTACAACTGGTAGTGAGAAGACAGCCAACCCAACAATAAAGAGACAAAACATATGAAAATACATTTTGCCAAAGAGGATACTGGAATATCCTGAAAGCACATGAAAAAACACCCAATGTCATCAGTTACCAGTGAAATTCAAATCACAACTACAGAGTTAGCATAGTTGGAATGCTTTGGAATCACTAAATTAAAGAGATTAATAGGACCAGTAATTGACGGGATATGGTGCACCTGGAATTCTCATACACTGATATTGGAAATGTAAAATGGTACCATTTTGAAAAATTGCTGGGTAGTTTCTTAAAAGTTTAAGCATACACCTCATATACAACCCAACCCAACCAATTCACTCCTACCTATTTACCCAAAAGGAAGGAAAGCTTGTTCAAAGATTTTTATACAAACATTCACAAAAGATCACAATGGCCAGAAACTGAGAATAATGCAAATGTCATCCAGAAGTGAATGGATAAACAAATCAGTGGTATACCCATAAAGTCTGAGCAATAAAATGGAACAAACTACTGATTCATATAACAGCATAGATGAACGTCAAAATCATTACGCTAGGTGAATGTAACCAGATGCTAAAAGGTTCTGTGTGATTCCACCTATGGAAAATTCTATAAAAGGAAAACTAATTTGTAGCAATAAAAAGCAGAAGACCATTGGTTGCCTGGGCCTGGGTCAGAGGGAGGAATCCACTGCCAAGGGAATACAGTCTTCTGGATGTCATGGAAATGTCTAGAAACTGACTGTGGTGATGAACCATGAGAAACTATGGACTCCAGGAAACAAACTGAGGGTTTTAGAGCGGAGGTGGTTGGGGGGATGGGTGAGCCCGGTGATGCGTATTAAGGAGGGCACATAATGCATGGAGCACTGGGTGTTCTATGCAAACAATGAATCATGGAACCCTACATCAAAAACTAATGATATACTATATGGTGAATAATTAACATTAAAAAAAAAAAAGAAACTGACTGTTACAGTAGTTTCATGGGAACATGCATCTACCTAGAGTCATCCAATTGTCCATTTTAAATTAATGTCTTAAAAAGAATACCTGAATTGCATCTTCTAAAAGATTGGGATCATTGGAATAACAGGAAAAGCTAAATTGAGAGGTCTGAAACTTAATGGGAGTTCATTTCTTTCTCCTGGAAGCCTTTTCCAAGGTGACCAAAGCTGGTGTGATGTCTTCAGGGATCTGCACTCCCATCTTTCCACCATAAAGCTTCTACCCCAGTCACATCTTTGTTCAAGTTGCAGACTCTAACTGCGGTCGATACCCATGTTCCACAGCGGTGGCAGAAGGAGAAGAAGGCTAGAAGGGTTCTCTTTACAAAGAGCCTTCCCAGAAGTCCACACAATACTCTGTGTCTAACGGGCCTGACTTTAGTTGAATGGCAATGTCTACCTCCGACAGAGATGTATTCTTGATAACAATCTCAGAAAAACACAACACTCTTTTTCAAAGTAAGGGGAGATTAGCGACATGGACTAACATGGCAGCCATTGGCCATAGTTAAATTGTGTGGTGATGAGTTTGCGGACTCTCTCACAGATGGTGTTGGGAAAATGGGATGTCCACAGGTACGGGAATGAAATGGGGCCTTACCTCTCACCAAATACAAGAATTAACTCTCCATCAGTGACCTAAATGTGAAACCCGAACCTACAGAATACCTAGCAGGAAAAGGAGGGTGAAAGCTTCCTGACATTGGATTTGGGGGAAGACAAAAATGTGCAGGCAACACGAGGGAATAAAAAATAGATAAATGGAACTTTGACAAAATTAAAAACTTTTGCATATCAAAGGACACAATCAATAAAGTGAAAAAAAGAGTAAAGGACCCAGGGAGTGGGGAGGAAACATTTGCAAATCATACAGCTGGCACAGGATTACTATCCAGAATACATAAAGAACTTCGGTATTTCAAAAACAAAAAACAAACAACCTGAGTAAAAGATGGGTGAAGGGTTTGAACAGACATTTCTCCAAAGAAGATACACAAACGGCCAATAAAACGTGAGTAGAAATGCAATAACACTAATCCTTAGGGAAATACAAATTAAAACCACAGTGAAATACCATTGCACACCCAATGATTATTATTAACATGGCTGTAATAAACAGACAACAAACAAACCAAAACAGAAAATGACAAGCGCTGGTGAGACATCGGTGCTCCTGACCACAGTGTGAGCGTCTATGCCTTGGAGCTCAGGTACAAGTCGTACCTGACTCCACCACTCCATCTCATAAGCCTCCCCGCTGCCTCACTGTTGTGGAGGGGAGAGAGCCATTCCTGCCCTGCTGTACCTCTATTCCTAACCCACAAACTCATGCATACGACTGGACGGCTGTTGCAAGTGACAAAGTTTGGAGTGTTTGTGGCCCAACTATGGTAACCAGAGGACAGAGTCTCAAGTCTTCGAGCAAAGGACGCAGTTTAATTTTGTTGTACTGCGAATATCCTGTGACCTTTGGTCCCTTTTCATGTGGCACTAACTATATCTCAGAAAACTATTTTCTCAAACACATTTGGAACATTCTTTCCTCATCCTCCATGAAAGTGGTGATTCCCCAAAGTGCCAAGTAGGGATGTAAATTTTACATGTGGAGACACATGTTTGTATCCATGTGATACAGGCCAGCCTTAGGCTTTGGTTCCTCCAAACAACTCAGCCTGGTAGCAGCTGTCATCTGGAAGCCCGATACAACGATAGTCAAGAACGGCCCCGACGATTATTGGGTTTACCTTCTGATGTTTGCATTTTTTACTCCTACTTAAGGAATGTGGTTTGCCCTGTAGTTGGGAGCTACGATTCACGGTCGCTTCGTTTCCTCAGCTGTGAAACTGGGCTCAGTATAGGCTCTAATTTCCAGAACTATAGGATATCAACATTCTAAAACTCTCGAATTAGGGGAGTCAAAGGAGCCGTGTTCCCAAGCACTTGACACAACGCCTGGCCCGTAAAGGTGACCGGATATGTTACCACTCGTGACTGGAATAGAAAAATCACTCAAACTGAAACAGTCTTAGGAGCGTCTACCTGTCGGAATAGCGGCCAGGCAGGTCCCTTAAACAGAAATCTCCTGTGCAGCCCAAAGCAGAATAGAGAATAGAAAGTGGATAAGCCAAGGTGAAGACTAGACCAGAAAGAGGCTGTGGCATGGATCAGAACCTCTTCTCGGGGTGTGCGGGGCACTGAATGTGGCGTCCGTGTTTCCAAAGTGTGAGTGTTACGCCCGTGGGCACGCAGGACACCTGCTGGGAGACTTCTGTTCCCGGTGAACCCAGATGCTGTCGCGTGCCTTGGCACTCACGGAGGTTCTAGAAATGCCCTTTTCTCTGCAGTGTAAACCAAGACGTCTTTGTTTTTCTTCTACCAAGAAAGACGCTGAATGAAAAGGAAGTTTATCATTTCCTTTAGGAAGTTATAAACTCCTGGAGATAAACCGCTGTGTCAGCTAATTGCAGGAGACTCAGGGGCAGGCCTGGGAGACGGGGCTTGCGTGCCGCCTTCCTAGCGACACAGAGTGTGGGAAAAGCTCTACATTGTTTGGCAAGTCTTCGCTAAACTTCAGTGCAGAGTCTTTAAAGATGATGGCAATCACAGGCAAATAGTGTCACATTTGGGGCACATCTGTTTCTAATCATCTTTCCCCCGGCCCGTACCATGGAGGGTTCTGCACGGTCCGAGAAAGACTTTACCGCCTTGGACGGCTCTGTCCCCCGATCTGCCGGTGTCACACACCCAGACCAGGGCCCAGCCATGGATTTTGCTGCCCTTCTGGGTAAGGTCGTCGGAGTTCCTAAATAAAATATGGAAGGCCCAGTGAAATTTGAAATTCAGATCAAGGACAGATCATTTTTAGTATAAGTGTGTCTCATGCAGTGTTTGGGACATACTTGTACTAATTTAATTGTGGTGGTTCTTGTCTGAGATTCACATTCGTGTCCTGTGTGCAATCTGGGAACCCCGCTGCTCACAGGTGGGACAGTGCGAACACCCTGATCGGCAACCACCACTTCACATGTGGGGTGTGTGTGGGGTGTGTGTGTGTGTGTACACTCTCACATCCATGGTGTTCTGGGGTGCACGGGGAGGTGTGAGGTGAAGCAGCCCCAGGCAGGAGAAAGCCGTGTGGGTGCTGAGGTCCCTCAGAGAGGTCACTACCCCCTGGAGGACGCTGACCATGAAGACACATGACAGGGCCCAGGGAATCTGGGACTGGGGCAGGGTGTTGAGGACAACGTCTGAGCTAGGGGGTCCTGGGTCCATTCTCTAGGCTCATAAGGACGTGTGCTGTTTGCCACGTGACCTTGGTATAAACATCCAGGTGTCCACAACAGTGTGGATGATGCGGGGAATCAGTTGAGTTTCCATTTCTCCCTCTGGGAGGAGTCTGGGCTCCACGTGGCCAGGGGACTGTCCTCCAGTGGCAGACCCTGTTTTAATACAGATTTTGCCAATCATCTGAGCCCCAGGCAGCCTGTAGCTGTGACCATGTATCACGAATCTCACGGTCCAGTCCTTGTCTTCACACACAGGGAAGGGTAAGATGTTAAGTGTTCAGAGCTGTAAGGCGAGGTCGGGCTCTGGGTCCGGTTCTGCACGTCCCGGCTGGACACACTTGTTTTTCCCCTGCTTTACAGGGTTGTCGTGAGGAAGAAGTCACGTAACACTTAGATCTGGGACGGAGGCCTGATACACAGGTACACGAAGCAGCTTTTTTTTATGAATGCGCTGTGTCACCCACCGGGCAGGACCCTGGCTGCCCTCCGGCCCAGCCAGAGCTGGAGAGGCCATTGCTGCCCCGTGTTCCCCTTCTGGTGGGTTCTCCATGTCCTCTACCCTTCTGTGGCCCTCCAAGGGCTCCTAGAGCACAGCAGCGGTCCGATGACACGGTTTCAGGTGGGGTCACAGCCCCAACAGGTTGATTCTAGTCTGTAACCAGGGTGAGAAATATGTGCCTCAAAAACTGTTTTTGGAACAGAAGCTACTCCCTTCTCGGGAAGATGGTGGTGACCGCCCCCCCCCCCGCCCTTGCTCAGCACGTGCACAGACCTCCCCCCCACCCACACACACAAGCCGGCCTGTCTTCCACCTGCCACGGCAGCAGAGCCCCTGCATCGCTACCAGAGACCCAAGGTTCTCCACGGGACAAGGTCAAGTGTGGGGGCCGGCATGCTTCCAGCAGGACGTATCTGCAGAGGCAGCCGTGGGCTCCCACCTATGCTCTGCACCGGGAATCGGCTCGGCCAGGACAGACACCACGATGGATCAGAGTTTCATCAGTGGCCACGGACGCTTCTCCTGCTGGAGGGATAGACGAGCGGTCACTTGCAAACGTTTGCCTAGCATGCTTTGTAGCCGACACAAGTCATATGTCTTAAATGCTTCAGAAAGACCCATCTGAGCAGTTTCAACAGAAACCACGTTAACCAGACAAACACAAAACCAGAGTTTATTATAGTTTACAGAAAGACTCTTAGAAACAATTTCACTTATTACACCCGGTTATTTTTAGGCCAATCCCACCAACCCGGAATTCAGATGGTGCTTTGAAAGGCATTTATTTTCAGCCGTGATGTATGCCGTGGCTTCTGGTGCTTGGAGGAGAGCTCGGGGAGAGGGTTTGGGGGGCGAGAGGCTTTCAGGAATGGCACAAGGACACTGTCCACTGTTGTTTGAGATGAGAGGCAGGAACACAGCTGAGGCACATGGCCCCGCATTCCCGTGGAGAGCGGGTCCTTCCTGTCGCAGCTCAGGGTGACCTGGCTGGTCTCAGCCTCGGGAGGGGGACAGAGTCATCCGGGGAGGCCCAGCCTGGACAAGGGATGCAGACCCCCAGCAGGGCCAGTGACCCCCAGATGCAAAGAGAGGCCTGGAGCAGACCCTTCGGTGGGCGACACCCCTCCACACCCCAGAGAAGCTGGGAGTCAGGCCTTGGGACCGTGGCCACCTCGGGGTCAGCGCCCTCCATTGTAGTCAGTTGCGAGGCCCCGGTCTGTTCCCTGGGTCATTCCGCACGTGTGACGATCCCTCCTGGACCTGCTAGAAAGCGGGTCTTCTTGTCAAAGGCCACTTTTGGGAAGTGTTCCTTAAGATGAAGTCCCATAAAAAATGTGGTTTCCTCCAAGGGACTCTCTGCCATGTCTTCTGTCAGAGGGCGGCCGGGGTGGCAGGGACAGCCCATGGCTCTCCCCAGCCCCCTGGTTAGGAAGGCCACGGCCAAGCTTCCTCTTCAAGGAAGGGTTTGCTCCTCCCCCTGCCCTTGAGTCAAAGCCTCAAGGTCACCAGGCCCTTTGTCCAAACTGTCCAAAATACCACACATGGGCAGGATGAACCGTGGTTTGCTGGTCCCCAGAGGTACTAGGACAATGCGGCCGGCCTCTGTGTCTCTGCCTGGTGCCTGTCCCACCACTTCGTCACGGGGCCACCCCATGAGGACCACCACGGTGGTTGTTCCAACGCGTCCTCTTCCCGATAACCCACGTCACAACCTGCGCATGGGGCCAGCAAGCACCGCACTTCTTTGTAGACGAAATACGGGGAGGAGCTGACCCACTATCTGCCCCATTTCTCGCTTCTTTCAGGAGACAAATGCGTGTGGTTTGCACCGGTGTGGGCGGAGTGGTCTGGGGACACGAGGACCCCGGGCTGATCGTATGTGCGAGTCCGTGGTGCAAAGGCATGTGTGCAGGCATGTGGGAAGTGTGCAGAGGGCCGCGGGGGAGCAGGAAAGGCCCGTGTCTTGCTCGTTGGCCACTTTGGCTCATGCTTCCGTTCCGTGTGTGGCTCTCAGTGTGCAGCTCTGTGCCGCTGATGGTCGGGTCAGGTGCATACTAATTGCTTAGTTGTTGGGACTTTGCTTTGAGAAAAGCCCCTTTCAGCTTTGGTTTCTGTAGCTCATCTCCCAGTCATTCACCGGGGTGCAAAGAACACCCTGGGGTGGTCTTAGCTGCTTTCTCCCTAGTAGCTCCTGCCCTCGCATATCTTCTCTGGGGCATGTTTAATCCTTACTCCTGTATGTGGCAGATTTTCCAGTCACATTGTCTGCGTGTTTACTGCTGAAATTTGTGCCTCTTTATATACTAGAGATATGAGGTGACCAATATGTTCTCTGTGTCTACAGCTTGTCTTGTTTTAAGAAAAGAAATCTTCCGCTTTAAGAACAGCTGTAGATTTGCAAAGAAGTCATGAAGACAGAGCACAAAGTTCCTATGTCCCCGCCCATTTTCCTGTCGTTGACATCCGTCAGAACCGTGTTTGCAGCAATTAACACACTGACACGTTATTAGGAAGCAAAGTCTATACTCTATTCAAATTTCCTCAGGTTTTAGCAAATGTCTTTTTTCTGTTGCAGGATTCTGTCCCCAACCCTCTTGACTGAAAGTTCTGACTTTCCTTATTTTCAATGACCTTGGCAGTTTTGAGGGGCACGGCCCTGGTGTTTTGCAGAAGGCTTTTCTGTGGGGATTTGCCCTATTTTTATCATGGTTAGACTGGGCTATGGGTTTTTGGAAGGAAGGCATGGAGGTCACGTGCTGTTCCTATGACATCATCTCAAGGGAAATACAGCACCATTGGGACTCTGAGCACTGGGCGTCAGGTGGCCCTTCCTGGGTTAGGGCACAGTCTTCCACAAAACCCTCACTGCAGACGCCATCTCAGGCTCAGGAGTCCCCAGGCCACCCGCCCTTCTGACCTGATGGCTGTGATCTGAGGGTTCACACTAACTCAAGTCGCAGAATTTCCTGGAATGCTGCACAAACACAGTCAAGTTTTGTGGTACTCACGGTAACAGTTTAGTTACAAAGGCATCAAATCAAGACCAGTGGGAAGAAGAGCCGTCCATGGAGACCTCTTGGAGCACTCACCTGGGAAGATCCCATGTCGTGAGGACCTCCCGTCTGGGTGCATTGACAAGGCTGGCTGGCCGGGGAGCTCACCCGAGCCAGGGGTCCAGGGCTTCTGCAGACGTTTCATGACAAAGGTATGACTGATTGGATCATTAACCCTGAGATCGAACTCCCTCCTAATTCCTCTTCTCCCCGCAGGTCGGAGTGAAATCCCACGGACCGAAGCTCTGCCCCTCCAGTCACGCAGCTGGAGTTTCTAACTCGAGTATCACTCAACAAATCCAAGGGTCGGGGCGCCTGGGGGCTCAGTGGGTTAAAGCCTCTGCCTTCAGCTCAGGTCATGATCTCAGGGTCCTGGGATCAAGCCCCACATCCGGCTCTCTGCTCAACGGGGAGCCTGCTTCCCTTCCTCTCTCTCTGACTACTTCTCTGCCTATTTGTGATCTCTCTCTGTCTGCCAAATAAATAAATAAAATCTTCAAAATAAAAGAAAGATAGAAAGAAAGAAAAGAAAGAAAGAAACCAAGGGTTGCAAGGACCCATCCCAGGATCCATGGGCAGAGACCAAACAGGTCTCTCTGTGTCAGGTCTCCCCTCTTGGGAGTCACTTCCTGTTCCCCTTTCCCATGCGAGGGTCTTTGGAGGAAGTCACCACGGCAGCCACACTTGGGCAATGGTGGGTGTTGGGGGGGAGGGGACAATCCAACAGCCTGTGGAGCATACACAGGGATTATCTGCAACTTTTCCACATGGGACATTCATCTCTTTTAAATTTATTTATTTATTCAATCATGTATTTATATGTATGAACTCATGGTTATTTATTTTATACTTTGTGTTATCATCCAAAGCCACTTGATTTATATTTTGTGGTCAAATTGTTTGGGTCTCGGCCGTCAGGAACTCCTTCCGTTGGCTCCTCTGTCTGCCTGACAGTCCCCTTATCACTGTGCGTGTGTGTGTGTGCGTGTGCACGAACACTTCCTTTTCTAGGAACAGGAGATGGTCCAGGCACGTCTTGTCCTGAGGATTGGCCACTCCCCGAGGGAACCCTGGTGCCTCATTTTCTAGAGAGTGGGATTAGAAACCAAGCCCCAGGTGTCTGGAGGGCTCACTGCTCCTGGGCGTCTGTGACACTAGATGCTCTCAGCTGAAGGCTCAAGGAAGCATAGGTGTGTGTGCGAACTCATATGCCCACGTCTGCATCTAAACGTTCCTGTGTGTGGCCTCCTGTGTCTGCATTGGGCTAAACATGAGTTCACGCTGCCATTTCCCACTTTGGTCCAGCAGCCCAGAAACCTTCCCAGCCTCCCCACGCCTTTGCTTATCTGTAGCCCCATCCCCAACAGTAAGAAACCGGCTCTCCCTGGCCACGGGAGTCCCTTCAATTAGCTGTTCGATGCCTGCGTGTGTGTAGAGAAGTGGGTGTTACCAGAGTAGCTCCCCGGCGCCGGGGGGATGAACATGGGTGAGACTGCACAGTGACGGTGGACAGCTTCTTGTGCCTTCAGCTCATGTTAACGTGACTTTGGCAGTGCTGTCTCCTCCCTGCTGTGCCCCTGCTGTGCCCTCCTGCCCCATCACAGTCCGCATTCATCCTAAAAGCCCCAACTGCCTTCTTGATTCCTAATTTGCTCGCAGTATGTTTCTCTCGGTATTTTGAAGTTGCATGTGTTCTGACACGTGAACCGTGTCCTTTGTCCACGATCACAGCATCGCAAAGAACGGCATGACCTAAAACTGCTAGAATGGCCCGCGCCTCCCTCGTCCATGCCTCCCTGGCAAATCCTGGGATCTCGAGGAGCGGAGTGTGACGTGCAACCACGGTTCTCCTTGCCTTGAGAGCTTGTTCTGTTCTGTTGTTTTTTCCACCCCAAGGACAGTGCAGGGCAGACGGGACACGATGTCTTCACTACTCACCTCCAGAAGCATGGGTCGGTCGCATCTGGAGCTGGTGATCGTGGCTGGGCTTTGGCCAGTCTGTCTGTCCGCACGTGGGGCCGGCTGTGGAATTCCTACGGAAGTGGCCGGACCCTCTGCTGCGTGTCTCCTGCGTGGAGGGCCGCTGACAACATTGGTTCTGTCCCCGGCTCTCCATCCTGCTCCTGTTCTCCTCAGGACCTCTCTCAGGGAGGCACGTTCCAAGCCCCCTCGGAGGCCACCACACCCGCTATGGTCTGCATGGGGGAGGCTTGGGTTTGCCTCCTGGGAGAGGTCGAGATGCAAACAGTCCTTTCCCCTCCTGACCCTCAGGTGGGGCCAAAAGATGCAGTTAGAGCTTAGCTGTCCGTGAGGGGGTTGCAAGCCCTCGGAGCACAAGGCAGGTCCTGTGATCTGACTACAGCCCCCTTCTGGGTGCCCTAAAGCCTGTGGACATAGGTTCGGATTTTGGGAAGACTCAGTGTACAGCTGCTCATCCTCCGCCCGATCCCCCGACGGGAGGTTCCCCTGAAGGCAACTCCATGTACAGACTGTCTTGCTTCGTTTGCTGGTCTCCGAGTGCTTCTCTGTTTGGGGGACACAGTGCCGTCCCCCACCTTCTAGCACCAAGCCTCCCGCCTGGCTGACTTGGAGCGCCACTCACAGCCGGCTTCTTCCATGCGTCTTTCCAGCAGCAGAATGTTGGCAGGAGAAGGTGCTCCCTGACCTTCAGGGAGCATCTGACACGCTGCTTGGTCGCTCCCCTCTGGGGAGGGCTGCATGGGGACGGGGAAGGTGGCATGTCGTGCCCAGGGGTGCCCAGGGGTGCCCAGTGTTCCTGACAGTTGGGAATCACCCGTGCATGCTGTACGGGAAGAGGCCAAGTCCGCACTCTTTCTCGCTGACTCTACAGGGAACATCTGCCTGCACTTTACCACGTCTGTGGAGAGAGCAAGATGGAGTCACTCACATCAAGCCACGGCGCCAGCAGCCACGAGACACGGTCCTGCTCCGCCGCAGCCCACCACAGCCCCAGGACTGATGACCAGCAGAGCCCGAAGAGGTCGGCAGGGGCCGTGACTGATTCCATGGCGGGGGGGGGGGGGTTTGTAGCAAACCCTCAGGCTGTCCAGACTCTGACCACTTCAAGCAGGCAGCTGTCGCCAGAGGCCCTGCCGGCGGATCTCTGAGCAGCTCCGACCCTGCCCTGCGTGAACGCAAGTGGCGGGTGCGAGCACTGCCCCACAGGCCAGGGCTTCGCTCAGCCGCACCCGCAGACCCCCCTCGCGTTTGCCCGCCTCCCTCCCTGCCCCACGCTACTGCTCAGCTCTGCTCTGCAGCCGCTTTAGAAGCCAAGTTCATCACGGGTGAAATTCCACCGAGTCTGCAATCCTGAGCCCGCATTACAGTGATGTTACCCCTGCCTGGGAGCCGAACGGAGCCCACGTTGTGGGGACCCACAACTCCCGAGCACACCTTCATGACGTGCTCGAGACAACGTGAGATACAGGTGTGCTTTAGGACTGATGTGTGCTTTCATTTTCCTTTTGAACAGCATTTCATATACCAGTGACACTTTAAAATCCAATTACTACCATCACGCCTGCGTAAAGCGTGGGCAACCAGGGGGCGTGTGTGTGTCTTGTGTGGCGCGACTATGTCCCAGATAATTTGCACGCCTTGGAATGCATCATAAAATTAGATCTGAGGCATTGGAATTCATGCCTCTCTGACACTGTAGAGAAGTATCAGGACTCAGTCCACCTAGACTGAGAGTCCATTCTATGACTTTGTAGCGAAGTCGCACTCCACTAATGTAAGTCAGGGCACGAGGGACGGCACAGCTGGTCTGTCACGGCACTGCTACCGCTTAACTGAGGGAAGAGGACGCAGATTGTTCTCAGACCGGTACAGACAGGGGGTGGCCCCAGACTCAGGGATTTACAATACCAAGTGCCCGAGGTGGGCGTCTCCAGGGCTGCTGGGTTGGGTGTCTGGTAAAAGTGACGAGGAAATTGGGATAGCGGGCGCCTGTGAGCTGGGAGGCAGAGTGCTGCCCTTGGGAGACAGACCAAACCCGGGGCTCTCTGCAGAGGGGGAGGGAGCTCTCTGGGGACAGAGGAGCCGTGGGCCACACCGGGCTGTGCTGTTTGAGGGCAGGAGGTGGAGATACGGCTCAGAGCAGTTTGCAGAGCAGGGAAGGCCTAGAAGCGGAAGGAAGATGGCAGAAGAGCCAAACCACAGCGGGTAGCTGGGCGCTGCTCCCCAGACTCACTCCGGGAGAAAGAAGACGGAGTCCAGTCTCCCTGCGGGCAGGGGGCATGGACACAACGCAGCACAGTGGGGCTCCTGTCCAGCAGAAGCCCCAGGATGAGCAGCAGGAGGATGTCCAGAAATTCACAACTGGAGAAAAACAAAACTAGGCCTGAACGCGGCCCTCGAGGGGTGTTAGCCACACAGAGCAGGACTCCTAGCATTATCACCCGGGGGGGTGCGGGGACCAGCCACCAGCACATTGGCCTCCGGACTCACGCTTCGCCCCAGACTTTGATCTCCAACAGGAGGCTTGTTCTCAGCCTGCTGTAGTCCCTCTGCTGCCTCCCTGGAGGGTTAGTGAGAGAATCTGATCATCTAATGCTCAGAGGTCCCTGCAGGGCTCTCATGGGCTTAGGAAACCAACAAGGACAAATATGGAGCAAGTGACTCCACGCAAACCAAGATGTGCCCCGAAAATGTGACTTTGTTTACTCTAGAACACTTGGCATCACTTTGGGGGACTTTCTGGTCACCAGGAGAATAAAGTTAAAGTTAAATGTCTGATCCACTTGACACAACCCAAGCTATGTTTTAGGGAGAACATGTCAATATAAGCACGTTGTCCTTCGGGGCAAGAGATGCTCTGTGTCCTGGAAGTGCCTGCACCTTCTCTCTGGGGAAGAAAACGGAGTGGACGACTCTTCCAGGTGGCTGGGAACGTGTGACAAGGCAGAGAGAGGGGCTCTGCCGTTCCTGGGACGTGGGCAGAGCCCTGTGTGCACCTGTGCCCTGTGCCACCCACTGACTCTCGGGGACAAGGTCTCCAATGACCAAGCTTCACAACTGTGCTGTCCGTCCCCGAGGTCACCCCTGCTCCTGCCGGTTGCAGACCCTGAGGGTCCACGCAGCCTGACCTGCTGTCTGGTGGTGCATCTTCAGGCCTTTCTGAGGTCACTTTTCTTAGCCATGGGGGCCCCAGTCACTGCGTCCACATCGTTTACCCACTTAGCAAATAGTCACTGAGGGCCTTCTGTGCGCCAGCCATGGTGAACGGGGCCAGGACACAGCTGGAGAAGGCTCAGGTCCAGACCCGGCTGAGCGTCACCCTCTCTGTCTGCTGCTCCAGCCACGTCTACAGGGAGCGTCCCCACACCACACCCGCAGCTCCCTCCCCTGCCCCACCTCCTCCTGGGCCGCTGGGCAGGCAGAGGACTGAGCTTGTCCATTTCTCTGTTCGCTCTATTCTCTGTCCCAAGGTGTCATAGGCCGAAGGGACATGCCGCCAACAATTCGGAGATTTAAAGAGACCCAAGCTTACTATGCCAAAATAAAAGAGTAGAGAAAAGAATTTCAAAAAACATTCTCTAAGAAAAGCAGTTGATATGCAAGGTTAAGGGCTTCTACATAGGCTCGCTTTGACCTCTACGGCGCGAGACACCTGCCTGACGTTCCAGCCACGATGACAGACACTTGCCAACCTTACTACGTGCCATGGATTCCAAGACACAATTTCTTGACACTAATATGAGAAAAATGAAACTAAGCATCTGGGTGGCTCAGTCACTGGAGCGTCTGCCTTCGACTCAGCTCACGATCCTAGAGACCTGAGATCGAGTCCCATGTCGGGCTCCCTGCTCAACAGGAGTCTACCTCTTCTCTCTCTCTTAAAAAATAAATCTTTCTAAAAATGAAAAAAAAAAAAAAGAAACTAGAATTATATGAAATTCATCACAAGTTGTGAGACACAATGGAAACAATGATTAGAAATTGTTTTCCCTTGTGATGTGTGTAAACCTAGCGATTCACAGACCTGTACCCCTGGGGATAAAAATATATGTTTATAAAAAATAAAAAATTTAAAAAAAAAAGAAATTGTTTTCCCCCAAATAAATAAATAATAAATTGTTTTCCAAGGAAGGAAAATGAAATAATCTTCTCAAGTGACAAGGATTTGACAAAATTCAACTGCCATTTATGATTAAAAAAAAAAAAAAAGTCAGCAAAATAGGAAAAGGAGAATGTTCTCAACCCAGTAAGGAACACGTCCAGGAGAACCACTGTTAACACCTTGCCTCATGGTGAAAAACTGGATGTTTTCCTCTTAACATCTGCGAGGAGGTGTTAATGTCTCTCCCTATCGTTCCTACTCAGTGTCATACAGGAAGTCCTAGGTAGTGAAATAAGACAAGGAAAGGAAAGGAAAGAAAATATAGACAGATAGGACACGGTTGTTTATATAAACCATCCCAAATAGTCAACAAAAATGCTCCTGGAACTAATAAACCATCATAGCTAGGCTGCAGGTCCCAAGGTTAATGCAGGAGGCCGGGGGTGCTCCTGTGCACTGACAGTGAACAACCTGAATTAGGAATTAGAAACCGAACAGCATTTACATGAATGCCAAAGAAATGGCCACTCGACTATGAATCTAAGAAAATATCTACCATACTACATGGAGAAAACCATGCATCTTGAAAGAAATCAAGAAAGATCTAAGAGCCATAATCTGGGTTCATGGTGGTGTAACACCATTAACACATTGGTCATTTCCCACTCGATTTATAGGCTCAAGACAGTTCCTGTCAAAATCTCAGCAAGCTATTCCATGGGTATCGACCTGCTCACTCTGAATGTATGCAGAGAGACAGAAGACCCTGAAGAGCCAACAAAGCCTGAAGGAGAAGAAGGAAGGTGGAGGGCTGAGGGCACCTGGCACAGGACTTGTAAAGCTGCAGTGATCCCAGCCACATGTGGTGGGGGAACAAACAGGTTAATGGAACAGAATAAATGATTCAGATGGAGACCTGCCCTTGACAATGGAGCAGCAGCAACACAGTGGACAACAGGCAGTCCTTCTAAAAATGGTGCTGAAAACAGTGGACTGTGTCTGCCAAAAATATAAAAATAGAACAAACTGAAATACATACTTCACAATTCTCACCAAAATTATCTCAAAATGGATCATAGACCTGAATGTAAAATACAAAGTAAAAAAAAAAAAAAAAATTCTGGAAGCAAACATAGGAGCAAATATAAGACAATACCTTGGTGACTTGGGTTTGGTGATGCGGTTCTAGGTCAACCTGAAAAACATGATCCATCTAGAAAAGAAGAAGAAAAAGGAGGAGGAGGAATTTGTTAAAAGTAAAATAAAACTTCTGCTCGGTAAAGGAAGCGGGTAGGAGAATGGGGAAAAAAGTCAAAGATGAGAAGGAAATATTTGCAAGGTACTTACCTGGACCAGAACAAGAAAGGGGACGGTGGCAGCAGGTGAGGCAGGCTCTTCTCTGTGGGACGGGCAGGCAGGTTACAGGTGCGTCAGGATGGGAGACCAGGCAGGTCCAGCTGGTGATGGGTCAGAATTGCTGAGATCAACGTGAACTCACCTTTACCTTAATCTAGATACAGAGTTTTGCGTGTAAAAATCTGGGGAGATGTAAGTATTTGCAGAGGTTGGCATATTCATATCCAGGTTCTCATTCTCTCAGCTGGGAGGGTGTGAGAGCCACACCCCAGGGAGCACGGTGCTTGCTTCCAAATAAGGACTTGGGCCCCTGCAGAGATGGCGGGTGCTATCACCAGGCGAGGGAGTCAGCACGATGACCTTGGAGCGCCTTGTGGTGTAAGAAAATAAGAAACTAAGAAAGGGCTCCAAAAGGTAGAGCCATCTCCATGATGGCAGAGGACAGAGGAGCCAACAGGAAGCACTGTCCCCTGCCAAAGCCAGTGTGAACAAGGTTGGTTTGAGCAAGAAGACGCAGTAGTACTGGATTCTAATGAGATCCATGCATCCGCGCTGATGAAAACCCAATGATTGATAAATACACGGAGGAGAGAACAGCCTCCCAAGCAGAAGGCATCCAAAAGGTTTATATAGATGCCCCCTCCAGGAGAGACACCGTCCTCACTCCCCAGTGTGGGCTGTGCATAGGGGACTGTCTCCCCAGGAGGGCTTTCTTGGCAGTGGGGAACCTGCCCCACATTTCCCCAGCTAGACCAAAGCGGTCATTGTCAATGTCCATTGTCATTTTCCATGTAAGTCACGCTCATCATCTACACCTCTCCCATGTGATGGAAAGGGCCCTTTTTCTCCACTGTCTTCCCTCAAGAAATGCATAATGCAGATAGCCAAGGGGAACCCCTCAGAGAACTCCCAACTGAGGGACAGTCTACGAGACCGCTGACCAATCCTCCTCGAAACTAGGAAGATCATCAAAAATAAGGAAAATCGGAGAAGGTGGCATAGCCAAGGGCAGCCTGAGGAAGTGTGGTGTTCTGGGTGGAGTTCTGGTAAAATGTTACTAGGTAAAAATGAAGGAAGTGTGAATCCAGACTTCTGTTGACAATACTGTACCAATGTCAATTCACAATTCTAGCAGGTGTAACACCCTTGTGTGAGTGTTAACACCACAGAATTCTGGACCGTCCATACTGTTTTTCTGTAAATCTAAAACTGGTCTAATTTTTCAAAATAACATTTGTGTAAAAAATACAGTACATACTGGAAAAAAATGGCAAAGTAAGTCATTTCCAGATAAATAAAAATGGAGAGAATGAGTTGCTAGAAAACCCAACTTGTATAAATACCGAAGGAGTTTCTTCAGGCTGAAAAAAAGGGGCTCAGAATTCAAATCCACATTAATAAAGGTCACCAGAAAAGGGAATTCTAAATGATAGTTTAATTGCATATTTTACTCCTTTCTGCCTTAACTGATTTAACATGATTGCATAAAATATTATGCATATAATTATTATGTAATTGTATCACTTGACACCACGTATCTACAAATATAATGCCCTTGGAATATCAGCACACAGAAGGTGGGCAGGAATGAAGCCTCATTAGAACAAAGAAATGAGGCCACACGGCTACTCCGTTTCACCAGAAGAGACGAAGGAGACCCCATACGCAGGTGGAAAGGTTGATGTAACAAACCCTTGAAATACATACTTCCCCTGAAAAGGACAAACATGCGTTTCACTTGTAGGATGAAGTTTCTCTATCACACTGGGTTAACAGAAGGAAGGAATACATTTGGCTAATTTAATGTGCAGACTGTAAATCCCACAGAACCCACTAAGAACATTGTTTTAAATGTATAATTCCATTTATATGATATTAGAGAAAAGAAAAAAGTGATGTATTGTAAGAGGAGGCAGAGCTGAGGTTTCCTGGTTCCCAGGGCTGGGTGGTCAGCATTCGGCAGCAGAGGGCATGGAGAGTCTTTTTGGGGTGATGGGGAGATGCTCTGTGTCTCGACAACTGGGAGCTGGTAAGAGACTTGAACAGGGGGCATCCATTTCTCACAGCTCTGGAGGCTGGAGGTCCCAGATTAGGCACCAGCTGCGCAGTCCCTGGTATTGACTCCTCTTGGCCTTGAGATGGCTGCCTTCTCCCTGTGTCCTCATGGGAAGGAGAGAGTGAGGTCTTCTTCTTATCAGGACAGTAAACCCATCACAAGTCCACTCTCAGGGCCTCATGGAACCCCTAGCCCCTCCCAGGGGCCCCACTTCCTGGTGCCAACCCACTGGGGTCAAGGGTTCACATGAGAACTTTGAGAGGTCACAAACATTCAGTCCAAACATGAAGTTCACAAGCCTCATGACCAATATCCAAGTCACCTGAAGATGTAGATAATGCAGAGCACAGCAGACCCGGGGCAGAGAAGCAGCACAGGATCCTTCTGGGCCCAGGTCCTGCAGGGAAAGCACAGGGCTCCCTGAATCTGGGGGAGCCGCTGGCTCAGATGTCGCTTTTGCTCCTTCCCCTCCCTTCTCCTCCTGTTCCCTTCCCTTCTCCCCTCCCCAGTGTCCCCTTCCTCTCCCTCCCTCTTTCATCTCCCTCTCATGTCAGGGAGTCCATGGTCATGCAAAGACTTCCAATTTCTCCCAATGTAGGAGATTTGGAAGAATTAGAAGGGGAGTGCTATGACCTGAGTTGTTTTGTTTTGTTTTGTTTCTGAAACATCACGCCAACTGCTTTGTGAAGGGTCGGCTGGCACATGGAAGACATAGTGGAAATGGAGCAATTAGTGATGGTGGGCAATTTGTCTGGACGCTCTTGGTGGAGGCCATGCAGAAAGATCAGATCCTAGAGACACACAGAGCAGTACCAAGCAGACTTGCTGGCACTGGTGGTGGGAGATGACATCGAGAGAAGTCAGAGTTCTGCTGGTTTTTTTTCCTGGGCCAGAACAATAAGACAGTAGTGACACTTTGCCAATGAGATAAAATGACTAGTAGAATAGCCATTTTAGACTTTGTGTGGAAGCCCATTTCATCCCCATGGAGCTCTACTCCATCCCCAGCTCTGGACCACGCCAAGTGTATTGACACCCTTGGCATCTAAAGTCCCAGCCAGACTTCCCCCGTCTGAGCATACTCTCCTGACCCCACTAGGGCTCTTTCCTGGACCTGCTTTGGAAATGCATGGTGCACCTGTATGGACACATCCATACCCTGCTTGGGTCTGATAGCCCAAACCAGACAGGACACTGTCCTCACTCTCCCGGACATGAGATGCCCCTTCCATGGGATCTAGCATCTCACACCTGACTCTGTCTCTGTGTGAACATTGTCCTCATCCTGCGGGGCTTGGCATCCCATGTCCACTCTGATTCATGGATGCCATCTTTATCCTGCTGGGGCTCTGAGATTCTGGGCCAAGGTGTTGACCACAAGTGTACACACTGTCCATATCCTGCTTAGGCTCCAACAACACCTGCCAGACAGGTCCTTTGCTGGGCTCCCTCTCTAGGACACAGTGCTAGGCTGCAGCACCCCCCCCCCATGGGATGGGGGGCCTTTGCACCTTTCTGATGCATAGGTCAGGCCACACTGTGCAAGAACACCTCTTTTAATGACCCCACTCTCCCTCACGCCACTTGCGTTCTGACAACCCTCACTAGAAGTCCTCCTATATGGACAGTCTCCTAAATCTGTTCAAAGTGTAACAATTTCTCTTAAGTGTTCTAGCCATGCTTCCTGCCCAGATGCCAGGGTAACTTCTGCTTCTTGGAACCAGTAAGCTTGCCTGGTCCAGATAGTATTTAAATGTGTTGGACCAGATAGGATACCAAGGGAGGAGAGAGAAACAGAGAGGGGTGTTAGTTGCCAGTTGAAGAGCAAACTATACTTTTTATCAGTAGATATGGAAAGTTTTTTGATATGAAAGGCTGATCAGATCCCTGATCAGATCAATTTCTTCCCTCTCTTGGTGCATTTCATGAATCCCCAGTGGCCTTCAAGAAGTGCCAGATACACCAGACCTTAATTTCCAGCTGTTATTTCTCGTGTTGCCCCTTTCCTAGTTACACTATTTCCCCAAACTTGGTGGTCTCCATACTTTCACCCATGCTCTTTCCTCAACATGCCCAAACCAGGAGATATTTTTTAGAGGAGGGAGGAGCAAAGGGAGAGAGAGAATCCTAAGCAGACTCCATGCTGAGCCTGATGTGGGGCTCGATCTCACAACCTTGAGATCATGACCTGAGCTAAAACCAAGAGTCAGACACTTAACCGAATGAGCCACCCAGGTGCCGGTCCTGCAAAGTACATTTTCATTGACAATCTGACTGTCTCCATGTCTAGAGTTAAACATTCTCTCCTACAGTCTTTCACGGAGCATTGTGTATGGGTAAAGTGTTCCCTCGAGGTGCTCCGTTGCCTGTACTGTTGTCTCCTTGAGACATCTAACAGAATGCTGGGCTCCATGAGTGCTCCGTGAATGTTTGCCACATTGAATGGATGGAAGGAAACAATGGGAGAGGTTTCCCTCCATTGGAGAAAGAAGATGTGCCTTCATAAAAAAATGAAGGCAATAGGAGTTAGCAAACGTGCCTGACTGGTGGTGGCAATCATGTACCGAGAACATATGGCATAGATTACATGTGTTTTGTACCATGAGAAAGGGGGAAGCTCAGTTAAACAACATCTACTAACAATTTATTCAGTACCAGACGTCATGCCAGGAATAAATCAGGCGTGATCCCCGCAGCCCTGGAACGTGGCAGGAGAGGTTCATCAATCACTTGCCTCCCTCCGTAAATGGTCCTGAGCACCGAGCCGTGAGGGGACTGCGCAGATACCGCCTCTCCCTTAGTGGAATTTATGGTCTGAGGGTTTCAACACTCATTACTGGCAAGTGCTCCATGCTGGAAGGAAGATTTATGATGACCCTGATATGTTCTGAAGAGTTGTAGAACTTTTTGTTATTTTATTATTTCGAAGGTTCAGAGTAAACCAGACAGGACTTAGGATGGGTTTGAGAGTGAAAAGGTAGAGGACCCCTGCCCCCCACCCTGGGGCTTGGCAAGTCAAGCCAACACAGCTGCCTCATGTGGTTGTGGGGGCGTGGGTCATCGGTGCTGTCGGCGGGTCCTGGTTCCAGATGAGCTGTGGTAACACCGAGTGTTCCCGGCATTAACCGTCTGTTTCATGGCAAGGGCTTCAGTGTGTGCTGTTGTGGACGTCACAGTGCTCCATGCAATCTTGTTTGAAACAACCAACAGTCCTAGCAAGGACATCTTGCCACGTGGTGGGGCGTGGCCATGAACCCCCAGTGGGACAACCCTGGCTGACCATGAGGTCCCACAGGCAGAAGCCTCAGCAGCCCAGGGGTGCCAACACCTGCCTTGGGATTAAGTCAGACTCCTTCACATGTCAGAGAGGGTCCCATGGCCAGTGCCCCGCCAGTCCCTGCGGCCTGGCCCCTGTGGCGACCGAAACCAGGGTCTAAGACTTGGCCATGTCTGATTATTTCAGTTCCCCAAGATCACTGTGCTAGTTCTACCTCTGGCCACACTTGTCCTGCAGCCACCCTGCCCCATCGTAACTGGGAGACTCATACTGGGCATAGTTTTGGAGCATTAGCTAAGTTTTGGGGTAATATCTCTCTAAAGCATTTTCTGCCGGTGCAGGGAAGTGCTAGTTTGAACCCTGACTGAACTGTACTGCTAACTTTGTGATACCTGATTGCCACCATTTGCTTCCACGTGCTCTCAGCTTGGGACCACATGCTGATGACACATCTTCCGTATTTGTAGGATCTCAACCATGAGCACAACACCTGACAACCAGAAATCTCTGCTCCTTCCTGTTGGATGAATGGAGAATAGGCCATAGCTTGGAGGACAGTCATATGTTCATTGGACCGTATGCAGAATTCCAACGAGAAGCTGTTTGTGGACATCCAGCTCTCGACAGAGTTCCCGTCCTTTGAGGAAGCTCCCTGATCCTTCGGGGGAGAGAACCGGGCACATAGCCGCCCTTTCACACCTAGGAGAGAATTACCTCGATTGAGACAGACTGTCAGCTCCCTCACACTGATGTCACTCGATCGCTTTTATTTCCAGAGTCAGCCTGACTCACCACATTACAAAGAACGGCCTCTGGGGGAATTTACTGGTCAGTGGATAACACCAGGGAAGAATGAGATACCCTGTGTTCAGAAGAGGATTACCAGCGACGTCGCCGAGGGCATAGCACCAAGGGAAAACTCGCAGTTACCCCATTTCTCGCTTTCCTGTGAGCAACATAGGTTGGACAACTCCCATTTTTTTTTTAATTTTTTATTTTTTATAAACATATATTTTTATCCCCCATTTTTTGCTTACGGAAAATGCAAGCTCTCCCCTGGCTGGCGGGAGGCTGAGGCAGGCAGACAGTCAGCACGCGGGAAACACGCTGTTCTCTTGGCCTCAAGTACTCTTCTTGTTTAAGTGAATCAAGCAACAAATCAAAATAAAAAATAAATAAACCCAAGGAACACAGAGGCTTCCTAAGCAGAGACCAGCAGCCCGGTGGCTCCCGGGGGCAGAGACAGAACAGGGAAGTACCCACAGTGCAAATGAGCGCATCCCACGCATGACAGACCACAGGCCTTTCAGAGGTGGCTGGGAGGGTTGCATGGTGTGACAGCCAGACATTTACAAGCTACTGTCACATGCAAAGTTGTCATAATGAATTACAAAACGGTGCCTACTATGGGATCCTTGGAGAAAGGGTCTCTGTGCAAGAGGAAACGTGCCCACGGGATGAATTTGACACCCTGTGGAGCCTTCCTGGTCTCGGACCAGACCCGTGCATGCACCATGGACCCGAGCTGGCCAGCTGCCCCTGCCCATCTGTGAGCCGCCAGCCCTCTTCCCTGGGCAGCCTGCACTGCAGCAGCGGTGTAAGGAGGGGGCGGGCCTCCCCAGAACGCCGCTGCCTTTTGTTTACATGACTGGAGGGCTTATCCCAGAACTGGAACCTTATGGTGTTTATAAATAGTTTTATTGATTTATTGGTTTTAGGCAAAATCAAAATGTCTGTTGCAAAGTGTTCAGAGGGTGTCGGCTGTGTCCCAGCTGGGCCCGAGGTCGCTCTCCCTGTATGCCACGTCTCCGCCACCTGCTTTGATGTCCCCGCCCCGACCCCCACACGTCAGTTTGGACCCTCCTGTGTTGCCGTTCTCTGTCATGCGGGGTCCCAGGTCCAAAGCGGGACATGCCCTCATCCCGCTCACAATCTTGGTGGACATCCCAAATCATCTGAGGAAGAAATCACGACAGAGATAATAACACAATACGGAGACTTTTCTTTGCTATTGGTTTTTTTAAGACGAGTAAGGGTTTTCCCTTTTGCATGTCAACGTGTCACTTTGGTGAGCCAGTTCTACCCCCTGGCGTAATTACAGAACCTCACCCCTGTTCATTTATGGACCTCACGGTTGCAGCACCACTGGACACGCTGTGAAACACAAGCTCATAATTGAGTATCAGAGTGTCTGCATCACATTTTGTGGAAACGAGTCTCCTTTCCCTTCCTTCTGTGTAAGCAGGGCTCCGTGGCTGGGAACATGTCCCTAGCTTCGAGTGCGTTCCCTTGCAGCATGCTGAGCCGTGGGACCCGCACACGTCTTACCAAATTCTGCGTTCTGCCGTCCTTGATACTGGGACTTCCGTACACTACCTTCCCTGTTAACCACCAGTTTCCTTAAAAATGACGGAACATTTTGTTTCTTGCAAAGTGAAATCCACAGACTGACAAGCGAAACAATGAGACCCACAGATCTGCACCCGGAAGGTGCCGATCAGCAGACCGACCTGGAGAAGCGGGCCGGCCACCGTCTCGAGCTATGCAGTCCTGGCACCACCTGAATCCCGAGGTCTTTCACCAGCATGTGGGTCTGCTTATTTTCAGACTCTGTTTTGCTTGTGCAGTGCAGGATGCATTCTTCTATGTCTGGTTCCTTTCAGCTAATTTTCTGCATCTGACTCTCCTCTGAGTTACCCCGGGTGGAAGGAACTTTGATTTTCATGACCGAGGGTTGTCCTGGTGTGTATGTGCACCTTCAAAACGCCTAAAGACATAGGGTTGATTCAGGACTGGGCTCTTGTAGATAACCTTCAGTTACTGTTTATTACGTGTTTTCTGACACAGGTGTGTGTGCCTTTCCCTTTGGCATGTCCCTACCAGAAGGGGAATTGCTGGGCTTTGGAAATCTTCATGTACATATCTTATTAGATTAAAACTCAACCGTTGTCCAAAGATGCTGCCTTCCTTTGTGTTCTACCCCATATCTCCTGGTTTTCCTACTGAAAATTTCTTTTCATGCTTCTTCACCACTTACAGTGTGTAACTTCAGAATGTGAATGACAGAATCATGCATGTTAAAATTACAAATGCATTTGGAAACTATGTTGTATCTTATGTGTCTAGAAACTGAAATTCAGGAAGGGAATTGAAGGGGTCTTCTGATTGGACAGGTTTTATCTTCCCAGTTAGATACCCTAATTCTCATGGTTCTTCACAATTCTAACATGTGAAATGGTAATTCAGCATTTTCCCTGTATGAGTTTGTTCTCTGCGATCTTGCAAAGTCTCCTGCTTGAGACACTGGGTAAGATACAAGCATATGTGTCTCAGCACATCCCTCAGACAGCATCCTACTGTGGTCTTACCCTCCAGTCTTACACATACAACACAGTTCAGTTGCTTCATGTAGGACTTCACTGCATTTTTCAACAGCATTACCCATGAATTCCTCAGCAACCTACTGTCTTTTCTTCAATGTGAAAATCCAAATGGTGGGAAAAGCAATCCCAACACTTTTTCTCAAATTTCTTTCTTCCCTGTATGTGTTTTTTTCTGTCTCCGTGTTGTTGTTATTGTTTTTGTTTTATTGACCATGGAAGAAATATTCAATTTCTTAAAAATGGTTTTAGGATTTATTCCGTGAAGAACAGTTGGGATGTGGTTTCAGGGCTGAGAACATCGAGAACTACAGGAAGATTTCATTCCACTTAAATACAAGCAAACTGTGTGTTTCATTTTCACGTTAGAAATAGATATTTTAGGAATATCTAATTTCAGAAACTATTGAGAAAGATGATTTTTATTGTTTTCTTTTCATGGCATGTTTACCGTGGCCTCTCATTGACTAGAACCCCACGTTTCTCTGACGTGAAGACAGCAATCACTAAGCCACAAATGGAGAATGATGATTCTGGGCCAAGTGGTTCATGAAGCTCTCTCTTACCACACCATGTCCTGCGAGGAGAGGCGGGGGAACCAAGTGTCACCAAGTTACTCATGGGGCTTCAGCTCTGCCACACAAAGGGCTTAGAAGAACTCACCCTCAGCCTTACAGAAACAGAAGCTGGGCAGTCCACACAACAGTGATTTTGTTGAACTAGTCAGAGGATCTGGACCACACAGTGGATCCACCCCGAAATTAGGAAAGGGCTACACCCAATCTGCTTACCTGGATACCAGACCCACACACTAACACATAAACGGGAATTCTGACAAATCGCTAGAGTCTGAATGTGAACTCTTGTGATGGGGTCCCTACACTCTCATGAGTGTCCTTTCCTAGAGCCGCACCAGGTTCTCATGGTGAAGAACCAAGAAATAATATTCTCCTGTATCTGCCCAGGGGAGGTATAAAGTCACCATGACGAAATATGCCCAGAATGTTCTGTAACAAAGGATTACTCTCCAGGGAAAAACACTTGACCAAAGACTATCTCCCACTCATACCTCTTGGCCCTTGCAGCCTCCTTGTCTCACTTGATGGGGGATGGTCACAGCCCAAGGATGGGGGCACTCTAAGACTGAGATTTATCATAAGGTCGCAGAATACTCCCTTGTCCCTCAGGACATGGGAAATGACCTGAGTTAAAGAAAGCACCACATCATGACAGAAGGATACATTCTTCAAGAGGATGCACAGTCCTTGATGCACAGTGTTGGAAATGTGGCACCAAAAGTCAGTATAATAACATCTGGTGGATGTTTCCAGACTACTCTATCCAACAAGAGTAGAATGCACATTTGTCTGAAGCTCACACGGCACAGTCACCTGGATAGACCACATCTGAGTCATAAGACACACCTCAACACAGAGGAAATAAAGAAATAAAGCAAAGTATCCTCTCAATTGACAATGGAAGGAAAGTAGAAATCGGTAACAGAAAGATAACTGGAAAGGCTGAATATTCGGAAATTAAATGATGCACTTCTAATTACATAGGTCAACAAAGACGTTTCAAGACCCATACAATTTCTTTTCCTTTTTTTCTTTACTTAAATTACAGTGAAAATACAACTTAACAGATTTGATGGGCTGCAGTGAAAGCAGTGCTTAAAGGAAAATTTATAGCTTTAAGTGGCGATACTAGAAACTAAGAAATATTTACAATCAATGATCTATGTTTCCACTTTAGGAAAGGAGAAAAAAAATAACAATTTCTACCTCAAAGAAAGCAGAATAAGAGAAATAATAAAAGTGAGAGCAGATAGCAAAGAGATTGTAAATAAGAAACCAACTGAGAATATCAGAAAAATCTTAGTTCTTTGAAAGATCAGTGACATTCATAAACCTCTAGGCATGCCATCCAAGAAAACATGACAGAAAGCACAAATTGCTAATATCAGAGATGGAAGAGGGTTGTCACTGCTCCATAGGTATCAGAAGTGTAACAAAGAGATATTATGGGCAACTCTATGCTTATAGTTGACACCTTAGATGAAATGAGCTAATTCTTTGAAAGGCAAAAAGACCAAAATTTGGAAAAGGAAATATAGATAATTTGAATAGAACAATATCTACTAAAGAAATTGAATCCATTACTATGCTAAGTAAAATAAATCAGAGAAAGACAATTATCATATGGTCTCACTGATATGAGGAATTTGAGAAACAAGACAGAGGATCATAGGAGAAAGGAGGGAGAAATGAAACAAGACGAAACCAGAGAGAGAAATGAACCATAAGGGACTCTTAATCTCAGGAAGCAAAGTGAGGATTGCTAGAGAGAGGGGGATGGGAGGGCTGGGGTGGCCAGGGGATGGACATTGGAGAGGGTATGTGCTATGGTGAGTGCTGTGAATTGTGTAAGACTGACAATTCACAGACCCGTACCTCTGAAACAAATAATACATTATATGTTAATTAAAAAGAAAAGAAAGAAAGAAAAAAAAGAAATTGAATCCATGACTAGTAACCTTAAGAAAAGCAGCAACCTAGACGTTTTCACTGGTAAATTCACTTAAGGAAGAAAAACCACTACTCTACAGTCTCTTCGAGGAAAGAGAAGCAGAAGAAATATTTCCAAACTCATACTGTGAGGTCATCACTATCTTACAAATCAATATCTTTTTTTTCTTTGTGCCCAAATGTGAGTAAATTGAATGCAGAGAAGTATAAAAAGAATTATACACCATGACCAAATGGCACAAATCTCAGATTTACAATGCTGATTCAATATTCAAAAACCAATTGTTGTAATCCACTTCATCAACAAGATAAAAAAGAAAAATTGTATGGTCACATTAATTGATGCATGAAAAGTATTTGACATAATCCAGTAACCACTTATAATATTTGTATAGCAACTCTCAACAAACTCAAAATAGTGGATTTGCTTAACTTGATAAAGCACATCTACAAAAATCCTGCAGCTAACACCATACTTTATCATGAGAAATAGGTCACTAAGCCCTTAAGATTGATAGAAAGATGAGGATGTCCCAGTGTTATACTTTCTTGCAATATCATCCTAGATGTATTAGATAAAGTAATAAGAAAAGAAAAAGAAACAAAAACTCAGATTGAAAAGAAATATTCTTTTTTTTTTCACAGATGACATGACTAGGCAGAAAATACAAATGAATTGACAAAATATTCTGGAGTTAATAAGTAAACATGGCATGTATGCAGAAAACAATATCAACATACAAAACACAATCGCTTTCCTAAATACTAGAATTGAATTACAAACAGAATACCATTTACAATAGAACTGAACAATGAAATACTTAACTGTGAGTCTAACAGAATATGTACAGAAATTATATGCAACAAAGCAAAACCTGATAAGAACAATCATTGAAGACATAAATAAATGAGGTATGTTCTGTGTTCATGGTTGGAAGAGTAGATATTGTGAAGTTGCCAATTCCTCCACAGTAATCTATAGATCAATGTAATCTCACTGTTCTATAGATATTTGCAAAGTGATTTTAAACTTTGCATGAAAAGGCACAGACCCGGAATATCCAATATTATCCTAAAGAAAAAGAATGCACTTTTACACTCACATGATAGTATTTTAAGGCTTATTATAAGGCTGTACTAATTAAGACAATAATTGGTATAAGGCTATACTAATTAAGACAACATGGTGCTAGTGAAAGAAACAATACACAGATCAACAGAACAGAATAGAGAACTCAGAAGCAGGTCCACACAAACACAGTGAACTGATATTTGAATGAAGGACAAAGGCAATTCAGGAGAAAGCATAGTCTTTTCAGTAAGTACTGCCAGAACAGCTGGAAATATAGATATATAATATATATATATACTTACTTTATATATCTATGTAGAGATAGATAGATAGAGCAAATCTAGGCACACACCTTACAACTTTTGCAAAATTAGCTCAGAACTGATCACCAACTTAGAGGTCAAATGAAAGCCTGTACAAGTCCATGAAGAAGTCTGGGTGGCGTCGAGTCTGACAGTGACATTTAGACAAAGCATCGACAGAACAATTCATGAAAGTAAAAGTAACAAAGTTGAACTTTATTAAAATTAAAGACGTTGGTTCTGAAATAGACAGTGTCAAGAGAATAAAAGCAAAAGACAGAAGTAGAAGAAAAAATTGTGATACATACACCAGATGAACGACTTGTGTCCAAAATACAGCTCACCTCTTAAAACTCAGCAATAAGGACACACACAAAAGAATATTTTTAAAAATGGGGGAAGGTCTGCACTGACTGCTCACCTGTGAAGATACACAGATGAGAAGCAAACTGGTAAAACTCGCAGTGTCGTCTGTCGTTGGGAGTTGCATCATGAAGCAGCAATGAGACATCACTACCGAACTATTAGAACGGCTAAGATAAAAATAAACATACAACTCCCACCCCCAAACAGACCCTACTGATTGCTGATGAGGGTGCAGAATAACAATAAACATCTATTCACAGCTCGGGGTGGGGGATGGATGCAAAATGGCACAGCTACTTGGAAGGCAGCTTGGTCATTCAATCAAATCTCAATGTAATTCTGCCCATCTGCTCCCCAATCACGCTCCCAGAGATTTACCCAAATGAGTTGAAAACCTCTGTCCACACAGAAAGCTAACAGCTTGTAACTGCCTTTTTTCATAAAACCGCTGCATTGGAAGCCATTGAGATGTTCTTCAAGAACTGGCTGAGTCCTCAGAACATTGTACAACAGAGCACTGCTCAGCAGTAGAAAGAAATGAGCTATCAGGCCACGAAGAGACTCAGATAAACCTCGGGTATGAATTAGTAAGTGAAAAAAGTCCGTGTGAAAAGGACACATACCGTGTGACTCTGACATGACACTCCGGAAAAGACAAGTCTGTAGGGATGGTGAGAAGACAAAGGTTGGCAGGGCTTTGAGGAGCAGGTTTTGAATAGACAAAGCACAGGGGAATTTTAGGGCAGTGAAACTGCTCTACGTGGTACTGTAATGCTCAGTCTGTGACATCTCGAACCTGTCAAAGCCCAGAACTTCACAGCAGAGTGAACATTAAGACATACACATTAAAAGATACAGAGAGAGATTGGGTGCCTGGGAGGCTCAGTGGGTTAAAGCCTCTGCCTTTGGCTCAGGTCATGATCCCAAGGTCCTGGGATCGAGTCCTGCATCAGGCTCTCTGCTCAGCAGGGAGCCTGCTTCCCCCTCCCCCTTTGTCTGCCTCTCTGCCTACTTGTGATCTCTCTCTCTCTCTCTCTCTCTCTGTCAAATAAATAAATAAAGTCTTTTAAAAAATAAAAGACAGACAAAAGAAGGACGGAAGGAAGAAAGGGAGGGAGGGAGGAAGGAGGAAAAAAAGCTGGCAGTTAGGAGAGCCCATGAAAAAACATGACCCTCACAAGAAAATTGAACTAGACACAAATGTATGAAAGGCATGAAGCCAAGTCAGTGAAGCCGGTCTGTGAGTGAATGGGGCAGGGTGGGAAGATGCTGACCCAAGCAGCTTTGGAAATGAGTGAAATCCATCACCAATGGCCACATAAATGGTGTGCAGAGCGGTACCGCTAGTGGTAGGTATGTTAGCCTCTGGGGTGCGGGTGAGCAACGCTGAAAGCATGTGGCTGTGAGCAGTTGGGTGAGTGGAGAGCAGGTGGTAGGAGAGGCCAGGTTCTCGGTGCTAGTGTGGGGGTCTCCAGGCAAGCAGGCAGAGGGGCTGGAATGATCCATGTGGTCATAAATCCAAGTGAAAGACCTCAGCATGACCTTGTGTGTGGTCTACTCTAGGTAGGGCTCTCTCCATATGGAAGCATCTCTAGATAAGTGCGTGTACACATACTATACACACATGTATCAGACATGAAGAGTAAGAAGCAGTGACCTCCAGCAGCAGCAAGCACCAAGATCTCGATTTTATTTAAGGCAAATTATAAAAATACAGTGAAACTAGCTTTTAGAAAAAGGTCCTTATTTCAAGCTTGAGTTCAAGCAACTTGGTTGGTCTGGGGTGACGTGTGTTCCCCAGGATGGTCTCCACTCTGCTGTGGGGTGGGCTCTGGGATCAATATCCTCCATTTCGATCCTGTCCTTTTACTTTGCCATTGTCTGACCTTGAAACATGTGTCCAGCCCCCGGAAAGGCTCACAGAGGCCATGGTTCAAAGTGTGGTGGGACGGTGGTGTGTGTGTGCTGGGGCATGGCATCTGTGTCCCACGCATCACTGGGCAGGTGCCATGCCCAGCCTCAGTCCAGCATGGGCTGGACTGTCATGATCAGAAAAACAGAGGACTCCCGTTCTGAAGGTCATGTAAGCATTTCATAAACTCACGTTTGCTAATAGCAAGTGCTGCAGTTGGAAAGTGCCTGTCCCCCTCCCCCTGCCTAATCTCCCAAGTTCATATGTTGAAATCCTGATGCCCAGCATGGCAGTGTGAGATGACTTGGTTGTGAATGACATTAGCCCCTTCATGGACGACCTCACAGAGCTGCCACGCCCCTTCCACCGCATGAGGACACAGCCCAGAGGCGCCGTAGGCAGCCCTCCCCAGAGTCTGAGCATTCTGGCAGCTGGAGCTATGACACGCAGCCTCCAGAACAGTATGAAACCAGCGTTTGCTCCTGCAGCAGCCCAAACAGATGAAGACGTTGAGTTCTAGACATTTACTACACTCGTTTATGCAACAGCAAACATGACCACTGGACCCAGTGACTGAAGCAGTCAGTAGCTGAGCCTCAGCAACACAGCTTGACAATGGGCGGACTCAAAATACATGAATAAACATGTCCTCAGAAAGCCCAAATCTTGCCGAGAAAGCAAAACATGAATGACATAGGGGCTCAAGAAGGCAAATGTTTAGGATATTTGAGCCGCAAGGAATTGGAGGTCCAAGTCAAACTGGGTTCATAGGAATGAGCCTTGTTGTCTCTGGTGAGCCGGCTTCCCCCTGCCGGAGGTGGAGACCTTGGCCCCCTTGCTGTCCCTCTGCTTGGCTGCGGGCTGTGCCTCCCCTCTGCTGGCTTTGCTCGGAGGCTGGACTGAAACAATCGCAGAAGCATTAGAGCTCACGTCTGTGCGGCGCCACTTCCAGAAGAGAGGCCGTCTCTCACCCCTCTCCTCGGAGCAGGAGACGTTCTCCCAGAGCTCTAGGGACCGGCCCCTCTAATTCATGGGTGGGTTTTTCAGCACGACCTTTCCCACACAAGTCCCGTCTCTGGGTGACATCCAAGGGGACCGTGCTGCGGCACTCCTCCTGGATCCCACCGAGCAGCCCGTGGCTAGTCAGCCCCGTGGTCAGAGCATGGGGCAGACAGCGGGGCAGGACTGGGGACACGCTGGCTGTGAGGTGCCTTTAAATGACTGGTCGTCACGTCTGGTCAATAACCTGTCATTCTCAAAGGACAACAGCAAAGGATATGGCAAGAGAGACAGCCCCGCTGCTGTGTGTCACAGAGTCTCACGGAGAGACAGAGGGTGGGGAGAGCTTCCCCCAACAGAGAAAGGGACATCTGTGGGCCCTCAGGGAGGCGGCAGGTCTGGGCGAGCTGGGGTGTTACCAGAAGTGGGGAGCATATCTGTCTTCCTCTGGGGGGTCCTAAAGTGGAAGCCAGGACCGTTTCAGGAAGCTGTCAGCGACTAATCAAGTCCTGGTGGTTTGGGTTGACTGGCACCCGGGGAACAATTCCTGTTGAGATTCCTGCACTGTCGCTGCACACAGACGTCCTGCCAGTCGTCCGACGTAGATATCATCGAGGTCATCCGTGGCTTCCTGGGCTGGTGAGCTTAGGGGCGGGCGGGACTGCAGCTGGTCAGCCTGGAGAAGGGCTGGGTCCCCGGCTGGGCGCTGCAGACCGTGGGTCAGAGGTCTGTTCTCATATATGGTCTCTCATGACCTGCACGGCAGCATGTGGGGAAAGAGACGGAGGAAGAGGAGAAGGAGAGAGAGGGGAAGAGGTGGGGAGGAGGGGGGAGGGATGGAGGGGGAAAGGAGGGAGGGGAGGGGGAGGAAGGAGGAGGGAGGGA
>NC_081560.1:93857878-93958601 GCF_022355385.1 Mustela nigripes | reverse complement strand
GGGAGGGGAGGAAGGGGGAGGGGAATGGGAGGAAGGGGGAGGGGAGGAAGGGGGAGGAGAATGGGAGGAAGGGGGAGGGGAAGGGGAGGAAGGGGGAGGGGAAGGGGAGGAAGGGGGAGGGAGGATGGAGGCAGGATCCCAGTGAGGGGGAGAGAGGGAGGAGGAGATGGCAGGAGGGCCTCAGGGGGTCCAGGGGGTCGGCAGGCCTTTCTCAAAGCCTTCTGGAGGGAGTGGGTGACCTGTATCCGGGATCATCAGCCCCGGATCCCAGAAGGAGCCCCTGGGCTTCCCGAGCACCCAGGCTATGAACCTGAACCCAATAAGGGTCCTGGCATTTTTTTCTTGTTAGATACATTTTTTTCCCTCGTCCACGTGAAATAACTCAACTCTAGCCTCTGTCTCCACCCCGGCAGCATTCTGAACAGGACACGGTGCCCGTCCCTATGTTCATGGGGGCCCCACGCTGTCACACGTGGGAGCACTTGAACCCCCAAACAGAGCCGCCCTCAGGACGCGCACGCGGGCTGCAGTGGGGCTCTGGGCGCGAGCTTCTCGCGGGACTGTTTATTTTGTTGTTCCAAGCTTGGGGTGGGGGGGAACTTCTGTAAATAATCAAGTCTCTTGCAAAATGTCTCGGTGTATTCAAGATTCAGTTGTTCAATGTTTCCTTCTTTGTGCTAAAAATATGATCAAAGACACTTCTACCATAAAGAAGTGTCTTTGACTGCGCTGATATTTCTATGTTTTCCGCCAAAGTATTTTGATCATGGCAACGAGTCGCACGTCATTCATTTGTGCATTTCCTCGCTAATGACCAACGCCCACCACTGAAGGATAGTTTTCTATTTAATATTATTTTAAAATAAAAGGGAAAAAATCCTTCCCAGGGATTGGGGAAATCATTTCAAATCATTTCAAATCCGCATGTGAATTACAATCAGAGATAAATAAAAATGCTTTTTGTGCCCATATTTCGGGGAGAGTGATTCCTACTGGAGGCGGGACAAGACAGCACGTGGCTGCCACATTCCAGCTCTGGATACGCAAGAACAACAATTTCCAAACTTAATGTCACAGCGAGGTCATAGGCGTTGGTCCCCCCCCCCCCAGAAGTGTGCGTTCACGATGGGCACGGATGGAATGGAGCATAAACACAGCGTCCTGCCTTCCTCTCAGGTGTCCGGCTGCCCCCACATGCACGTGTTTGATGACTATTTGGGGAAACACAACCTTCTGTGTTCCTCTGTGTTTTAATCCATCATTTCCCTTATCCCGCGTCCGTCTGCTGAATGCTCCTTTTGAACCTGTTCCCGTCCCCGGCCTTGGGGACACATCGGTGGATAAAACAGGTCACCTGCTTTCCTAAGTGGAGGATTCCAAGCAGGAACAGGATTAGTAAATAAAACGTAATATGAAAATGCCTTCGGACTTGTCGCAGTCTTCATCTGGTGGAGATTAAGAATTAAGAGAAATGCGTTAATCACATGTTTAGGACACACCTAGCATCCTGACGGGGTACACCCCTGTTCCATTCTCAGTAGAAATGGCAGGTGTCACAACGTCGTCCTGACAGGCCGTAGAGTGTCGTTCGGGAACAGGTGTTCATCCAGACACCCCCAAAGGAGGAAGCGAGCTTGTCAGGGTCACTGGGAATGGACCAGTGTGAGAAAGTGTGGGAGCAGGTGGGGCACCACTGAGCGGGGGGAACCCAAGACTCGAGCTAAAGAAGTGTTGGCAAAAACACCGCAGAGGAAATCATAAGCTTTACTGGAGCGTTTATAGAGTAAGTCCACATGTGGTCACGGGGAGGGTCAAAGTCACAACCCTGTCCCTGAGCCCTAGGTTGGTCTAAGATCCAAAACATGTCCAAGTGAGTGGTCAGAATTAGAGCAGCTGCATTTGGCATCGCACTCGGAACAGAGAGACTCCGAGAAGGAACCGGGAGTGGATGACAAAGGTGACCAGGGAAGACAGATTTAAGGGGACATAGGTCAAGATGCTTTCGAAGCTCTAGTCAGATTAATTTGGAGATGAATCCTCAAGCTTTCCCACCAAATTCTGCCACCAAAACTTTATTTATCAGTTGCTTAGCTCTCGAAAATCAATTTTCTAGAGGAAAAAAAAATCTCATGTAATCGATGCCGACAGAGGCCAGCGCAATACCTTGCCATTTGGGGGAAGAGAAATGTTTCATGAGGGGTGAAAAGAAGCCACTTCCAACACTCCCAGATTGAGTGCTGTACCCAAGCGGCTCGGCCGCTGTGACCCCGGGAGCTTTCCCTCCCGCACGGTAAGGGCTTCCACTCCTGTGCGGAGTCTTGGGACAAGCGGGCCATGTTGGAAGGACCCGGGTCTGGGAATCAGGAGATCCAGCCCCACCTGGCCACGTGCCCGTGCCCTGAGCTTAAGTTCGTCTGTAAGACTCCAAGATCAAACATGCAAGTTACACACATTTCAAGAAGTGGATCTCCAAGCGCACCTGCCCGTCTTCTTTCCAGCAGACAGTGACGTGCCTCCCCTGGGGAGGGGAGCCCGGCTTGGCAGTGGCTAGGCGCTGGCATGGGGGTTCTTTATGTTCTTTCTCTTTCTCTCCGGCCCCGCTGTGTCCTGGGGACTTAAGCATCGGGTAAAGAGCGGGTGCCCAACCCACAGTGCTCTCTTGGGTGCTCCGGGCTTCCAGCGGGCAGCCCTCAGACAGCTGCCCAACGTCTGGTCCCCACTGTCTGACTCGCCCGAGGATCACACACCAAAACAGAGCCAGGGTGAACCGCGCCCTTCCTTTCATCCCGGGATAAGGAGACCACGCCACCGAGGCTAACTGTCCTAAATGAAGTGCTTTTGAGCTGTTCAAGTTGTATTCCATAAAAACAGGGTCACGAAATGAGGGCATTCCGAGGGAAAGCCACACGAGCATGGACTCTGGTTAACCGTGGCTACGGCACGCACGGGGCGGCCACATGTCTGTTCTCCAGCTCCTCATGTGTGTGACACGGGCCATGTGCGTCCACACCCGTGGACTTTCATGACAAGGACCAGGGCGGAGGACACCACAGTGACTGGCAAACCACGCAGGGGCGCTCGTAGAGTGGGGAAAACATGCACGGGAGGCATGGAGTATGTGAGTATGTACATTCTTATTTCTTAATGCTCAAGTGCTTTTTTGGTAACTTTTCTTGTTGAAATTGTCCCTGATTTTGTATTTCTTTAAAGGATTTTTATTTATTTATTTGCGAGAGAGAGAGAGAGGGAGAAAGAGAGGAGAGCATGGGCAGAGGAAGGTGGAGGTGATGCGGGACTCAATGTCAGGACCCCAAGACTATGACCTGAGCTGAAGGCAGACGCTTCACCGACTGGGCCACCTAGGTGCCCCCTTACCTTGTATTTTAACAGAAATGCACCCAAATTCAGAATGCAAGGCAATGGGAACATCTAGAGACATAACACACGATCCTCATTCTTGATATAACATAAAAAATAATAGTTACCATTTGGGGTATTTGCCAGGTGCTGGGCCGGGGCTCAGTGCCTGTCTGTGATGTCACACCCACCCCGTGCACCCAGGCGGGTCCGTGTCTTCTCACCCCCAGTGAAGAGAAGGGAGGGTCTGGGCCGGCTGTGCAAACAGAAACACAGGACAGCAAGTCAGCCGTGAATTTTGGGGGAAGATCACGCGGTTTTTGGATCAGAAGGCCCCATGCTCATTGGGCAGGAGCTCACATGACTGCACGAGCCCCAGACTTGGCAGGGACTCCCGGACCTTGTCTGGGGACTTGACCTCGGGACCACAGTATGAGCTGCTCTCCCTCATGCTACGCCGTCATGCCCGTTTCAGTGCCCGGTTCTACCTCCTATTCTCTGCTCTCCAGCCTCTTCCCTCTCACCGGAAAAAAGCAGCACAGGTCAGAGATCTAGGGGGTCCTCCGAGAACGCCTTCTTTGCACCTTGCTGGGCGGAGCCCCCCGCCACTCGTCCTTGGCCTTGGAGGCTGGAATCTGCCCTGGGGCTTCATCCCAGTTTTCCGCGGGACCGTTGTCCACCCGCTCACTATCTCTCACATCCGAAGTTAATTCCAGATGTCCTTTCTTTTTCCCTGAGCTATGAAGTCATATTATGTTTTTCCATTAGCCTTTGATGATTACATCAAAAACAATAGATGTTCTGAAGACGAGAAATTCCACAGGAGGGTGGGTCACCCCCCAACACCCACCCCCGCCCTGCCTGGGCCTCACCAGGGTTTTGGGGCTGCAAATATTCGTGCTGGGAGGGAGGGAAGGTCCGTGTGGCCCCCGAGGGTGGCCTTGGACACTAGTCTCCTGGAGCCTCACCCTGGAAACCCAATCCTTTTATAAAAATATGTATTGTCATGTTGTTAAAGGAAAAAAGACTTCTCAGGCCTGATGTCTTTCTTTTTAGTTGTTTGCCTCCCATAGCCCCTCATAGACCAGACGTTTCTGAGAATTCTGCTTTGTGGAGGATGGGGTGGCTTTGACAGACGTGTTTTACTGGAGATATTTTGCACGACCTTGAAGCCCTGACCCCCGGCAAGACTGTATTTGGGGTGGGGCCCTAGTGAGGTTGTGATATGAGGCCCCTCCACCAGGACCGGTGTCCACAAGGGAAGCCTCACCAGCGAGCTTCCACTTGCCCCCTCCCCAGCGTGGGGGGACAGGGTTGGGCAGGGAGCAGTCACCAGGAGCCAGATGGGTCAGCGCCTCGATCTGGGCTTCCCCAGCCTCCACGAGGCTCCTGTCACAGAAGCCGCGTCTCCCGTGCTGTGCCCCTGAGAGCCGAGCAGACTCACACCCCTGACCCATCTACGGGCATCCCTCACTCCAGGGGAAAGGAGGTTCTCGGCGTTTTATCCTATTCAAGGCTCTAACCTTGCCCCACAGTCTCATCCTTGTGCTGAGTCTCTGTTTAAAGACCAAATAGATCTACCTCCTTATTCACTTTATGTATCTGCTTCTTGTTTCGTTCCTTCTTTTCTGCAGGAGACGCTTGCTGAGGCCGACTTACTATCAGGCGCTGTGCCTCCTTGTGGCTTACGCCGCGTGAAGGAAACTGGTCTGTCATCTGCTAAGAGCTATGAAAGCCACATTCGGAGTCCTGCATTTCATCCGCGTGTTTAATCAATCCTTCCCAATAACCGAGAAAGACACAAGTACCTTCCTGTTTTATCGGTGGTAAAACTGAGGTCCATTGTCTCAAAAGCAGCATTTACTGGAGCCAGAAGGAGAACGTGATGTGAATGACTCACAGCTCTCCCACGGAGTAGACTAGCATCCAGACATAAAATAAGACACCCCCTCCCCAAACAAAAGGGGACAGAGACAAAAATGTCGGAAATAGGAAGGTTTCTGTAATTCCCTTTTATCTTTCTATGAGATCTGTCCTGACCAGCCCAGGAGAGCTGGAGAAGGAAGAAAGGAGCACTGCTGTCCCCCTTGGCCACCACGCTCCCTGCACAGGTCCTCCTGGGGAAGACGTGGGACCGTCCCATGGGGCCGGGGCCACCAAGCCCGGCTCTGCCACGCACGCCCCCCTCAGACCCCCTCTTCTCTCCATCACCCAGATTCTCTCCATCCTCTTGGACCTGGTCTTTGTTTCCCACTCCACCTGCCCGCCTGTCAGTTCAAGTTCTTCCCCTTCCTCCCTTGCTCCCGTCTCCTGGGATCTTCCTAATCCACTTCTCATATGAACTGGGGAGAAGGAAACACATCGTAGACATCGGGGGTGGCCCAGCATGGAAGGGCGGGCGGGTGCTGGAGGAGGGCGTCTGTCTGTGCCTGTGAACACCTCCACATTCACCTCGCACACACGCCTGGACCCCGACATCTGATCAGCCCTCCTGTCTCACCAACCGTCCTGTATTGCCTGTTGGGGTCACTCCGGGGCTCCCTGAGGACCCCGCTTTTCCTCTGCCATTGGACAGTTCTCATCCGTTGACGCAGTCTCTGATACCACCCTCCATGAGAGGAGAAGTGCATAGTCTCAGTGATGTCATACTTCGCATTAAAAGAACGTTCAATGCCAGGAATAGTCACTTGAGGTAACGTTTTGTAAGACCTGTGCCTTCTCCTCACATGGTCCTTTCCATTCTTGGACTGCTTTGTCATAGTAAAACTTTCCACAGACCACACAGTCTGTGTTATAATTATACCCATTTCTCAGAGGAGAAACTGGGGCATAAAGAAAATACAGTATTTTTTATTTGTCTTTTTTTTTCTTTGTTCATTTGTTTTGTTTCTTCATTTCCATGTAAGAGTGAAATCGGGTGGCATTTGTCTTTTTCTGACTGACTTATTTTGCTGGCATAATACCCTCCAGCCTCGTCCACATCATTGCAAAAGGCAACAGTTCACTCTTTTTGATGACCGAGTAATATTCCATTGTATATATGAACCACCCCCTCTTTATGCATCCGTCAGTCAGTGGACATGCTTCCATAACTGGGAATGGTCACCAGAGGGGAGCTGGGTGGGGGTTGGGGAAGCAGGGACTTGGGAGCTCACCTGCTATGATGGGCACTGAGTCACGCGGAGAATCGTTGAGTCGCTATATTGTACGCCTGGAACTGATGTAACAGGACAGCTCGGTGACCCTGCAATAGAAGTGTAATTGACAAGGTGACCGTAGGAAAAACACAATACAATAGAAACAGAAAGAATAGGAGTCACACAGCAGAGCCAGGTTTTGAACCCAGACCGTCTGAGTTCAGAATCTGACATCCAAACTACAAGGAAACAGGTTTGCTTATTTGGTCTTGTTCCGTGTCCCAGAAACTTCTTCGTTTGGAGGACATGTTTTTGGGAAGCCACAGTAGCATCTGCCCCCCCTCGTCTACACAAAGATGTTTTCCTGTCGCTGGTGTGTGAGCCAGGGGGAGGCTCCTCTTTGTTGAGATGGGTTAGGAGCCCAGATCCGGCGGGTTTACCCTGAGTTAGAGACACGGCCGTGGGTGACAGGGCCGCTGTAACCCGCAGAGCTAGCCAGCCACACAGAAGTGCAGGCTTTTTCTTCCTTCAAACACTGCATGGATTTGAGGGAAAGAGGCAGTGATGTCATTCCGTTCAATCACTGTCAGTTTTGAGGGGATTGTACGTAAAAAGGGGGAAAAAACATTCGAAGTATAGGACGTGTGCATTTCCTATGTGTGGTCCTTAATCCTTTTGCCTCCTCTCTGCAGGCGTCCCCACTCTGGAGCCTAACTGTGGGTCACTCCTGGGTTCTTGGAGAGATGTGGGGAGGCCTCGGGGTCCACTCACCCTGCTCGCTTGTTCCCCGGCTCCCAGAGGCTGTGTCTACGCGCCGGAGGAAGGAGAACCAGAACAGCACGGTGCTCCCCGCTATCCCTGGCGTGGGCCTCCACCTACAAAGCCAGGAAAGCATTAGGATGTTTCAGCACACTTTAACAAACCCCAAATCCTGAGTTACTCCATTCTGAGTCTAGGAATAGCAATTCCTGGGACGTTGACGAGATGCTAAGGCACGTCTTTCTGTCTGTTTTTCTTGGTCCCAAATCCATGCGACTAAAAATGTTATCACTGTCGTGATTCCTCCTAAGAATACAGGATGGCCTGCCCTAGAACAAGTGAGTTTTCAGAGCTGGACGTCTTCCAAGAGAAGGAGGGATGCCTGGTCTGGGATGCGGTCCTGCACACCTGGCGCCCACCCGGCGTACAGAGCAGTGGGACCGACCTTGTTCATGGCTCCAGGTGCCAAGCAGCCCTGCACACCTGCAAGGGAGCGGACGGGACCCAGGGCGGCGGACCCCACTGGAGCCTTGGCTGCCGATCGCTTGTTTTCTGCACGTGCTCCCCACATCCCAGCCTGCTCCCATCTCTCAGAATGGGGCTAATGCTCTCAGAATTGACCACAGACCTCCTTACACCTCCCAGCGCCGCGGGGCACCCCCTGCACATCCATCGTTTCTGTTCAGTGAGCTCTGTCTGGAGTGACCGAGTCCCACTGCTGGCACTGCCCACCCCTCCCCGCATGGAGCTCCCTCCTCTGGGTGACCAGGGACCCCCAAACCAGGACCCTCACTGACTTCAGGGTGCATCATTCTAAACTCAGCTGCATGTTAACCCTTGTGCTTCCACGTATGTGAGGGAGACCTTCCCCTCCCAGGGACTGCGCAGGCCCTCAGGGAAGAGTTGGAAGTCGGCTCTTTGCCCAGTGACCGAGAAACACTGGTGACTTCCATGATGCTTCTGGTGCAGGATTTTCTAATCTGCAAAATACCACCATACCACCTACAACCTACGGAGTGCAAGACAATGGGAAGCAGAACCAGAGATCCACAGAGATGCAGGGGTCAAACACTTCTCCCCATGTATGGTCATGCACCTCCAAGTGGCCAGGAGGTCCCGGAAGGCACAGCCCTGCCTGACACTGTTAGGGATCCCCGCAGCCAGTGTAAAGGTGAAGAGAGAAGCTGCCATCACGTACTCGGGCTGTGCTGCTGGACAAAGGAACGAGCAAGCCCTTTGACAGGAACGAAGGATCTGCTTCCGTTTTGTCCTGAGGGCTCTGCACACTGGCCCCTGATTCCTTCCAGAAGCCTGGGTGCTGGGCCAGGTCTCCATGGGTCGCCCTGTCCGACAGCAGGGGTTCAGCTGGTCTGCAGGCTCCCGGCCTTGGTAGACAGCCCGCTGGCTCAGGAAAACCGCCGGGGGGACAGGCGCCACGGCTTCTGCCCTTCCTGCCCACCCACGCAGTGACCGACTTCACCAGCAAGAGTCTCTCTTTGTTCTTACACCCTTCACACCCCTTCTTCGGGCCACTCTGATTATTGTCCTGAGAACGGGACACGCTGGAGCTGAAGGAAGCAAACCCCCACCCCAAAAGGGCATCAGGAGCTGAAGAGTGGCCCTGGGAACCCACAGAGACCGGAGAGCTCACCAGGGGCTGCCCTGGACGGAAGTCCCGCTCAGGGGTCAGGGTCACTATTTCCAACAGGAGCCTTGTGCTCCCTCACCCAGGGCCGGCCTGAGTTCCGCCTTCACCCTGCAGACCTGCCTCCGTCCTCCTCCGTTCCCCCTTCGGTGAAAACGAGGCTGGTAGAACTTTGTGGGGCCTCCCGTTCCCCCCTCACCCCGGAGGTCACTGTCCTCTGTCCTGGGTGGCTTCCACAACATCCCAAGTGTGATCACACAGCTTTTTCCCGAAAAAGTCTCTGTGCTGCTCGATGGCAGAAATGTCCCTCGCTCTTCGTTATCCCCAGGCCCAGACTGGACCGGCCCCCGCACCGACTCAGACAGCACTGGCCACAGGCTCCCTCCACCTCCAAGCCAAGGTCATTTTTTGTCGTCAAAAGGGAAACCCACCTCAGCTGCGTCCTGAAGGCCCCTCAGAGGGGCAGGCGACGTCAGGACGTCCATCAAGACTTCATGGTCTGGACTAAGATGGCAGCCTCCCCCGTCCTCCCCAAAGGGGCTATGAGCCTCTTTGCCCACGTGTTGCAGGATGCAATGGCCCCATCTAAATTCTTGGCCCCTGTCCCTCCTGCAGGAGTCTGTTTCATCTGGGTCCTCACCGTCTCCGTGGAGGGCAGTCCCTCCGTCCCTCTGCCACAAGCCCCACATTTCTGTGTATCGTCACCAGCCTCATCCCTGAGGGAGCACAGGATGGTCAGGTGTCTCCTTAGACACGCGGAGGGAGCCCACTCGTTCAGGGGTCCCGGGTTCAAAGGAGACGATGTCTATTCTGGATCTCGAAGCACGAGCATCACAGGAAAAGGGTGGTGGGTGTGCATTTGACGTAGATCCCTTGATGTGTGTAGAGGCATGAGTGCAGCCCTTCCAGAGCCTGGAGTGTTTGAGAAGGGTCCCTGACTTTGTGGGACCCTAGAATGACATGCTGAGACCTCCGTGCTTCTGCTGGAAAAAAACAGAACTATCATAAGAAGACTGAACGACAGCCCCTGGAACGTGTCCTCCCCCTTGCTGGGCCAAGTACCATGAACGGGCTCATTGTACGGCAGCGCCGGGCCACCAGCACGTCCCACCGGGTCACGGGCACATCCCGCCTCAGGCCCATGCATGTCTGATGGGTGAAGTCACGCTCGATCCCAGGCTCACTCCAGAATTTCTTGCCCCGTCCTCTGACAGTCGCAGGCTTCCTGATAAGAATCTCCCTCCCATTCTGGGTCCCTCTCCTTAGGTTGGGTATCAGGTCAGGTGCTGACACCACAGGATGAGAAGGGCAGGGTCCTTGGCCATGAGGTCTAGAAAGTACTTCACGGTCATGGAAGTAGCTCATACGGGATGCACACCAGAGCTCCGTCAATTCCGTGTGGAGGCCGTGGCCTCAGGGGTCCTCGGGCCATGCACACAGCCAGGCCCCGAGGCCCAGGGCATGAGAAAATGTATGTACAGGAAAGAAATCTTTCTGGGCAACTAGTGTCAAAGTACTTACGTTCAGAAATCTGGGCCTTCCCCTGTAGATCACTGTTGTTCAGTTGCCCTCGGTGACCCAGGCTGAGTCCCAAGAAGAACTTAGCGGGGACAGGACATGACTCAAGATCAAAGAGGCCAGGAGAGAACCCCATGAGGGGGAGGAGGGTGTGTCTTGGGGCTGGGCGAAGAGAGACCTTGCAAGCCTTGCTCTGCGGAGGTCTCACTTTGGTCTGCACGTCTGCACGTCTGCATGCTCATGCATGTGCAGCATGGAGGTCCCGGCGAAGAGACATCAGAGCCACTTGGGAAGAAAACAGAAACCCACAGGAAGGGTCTCCCACCACACAGAAAGAGCTGAGGTGGTACTTGCATTTTTGGAAGATTGTTTTCCTGGCTCTGTAGACAGGGCAGAGATTTTGAAGATCATGTCATCGATTATTGCCTGGAAGATGGATGTAGGATCTAGAGGGAACCTTCTTGTGACCCAGATATAAAGGGGGTCCTCACTTAGCCGTTGATTGGGGGCAATGGACACAACCTCATTGGCTTCCTTAGGCCACAAAGGTGCTACAGTGAACCACTGGACACTAACTTAGTGTGGTTAAAAACCTACAAGCGACACTGATTCCCATTTGGAATGGTCATAAAGAGCTGGTTTTAGAGTATCTGTTTCCCACATGATGACTCTGCTGGGTTGGTCCTGCCCCGTCCACCCAGTGCACTGCCTTCTCTGAGACAGACACATTCATGGTCCAGGAGGGGAAACACAACCATCACTGCCTTCAGAGATGTCAGATTCCTTGTCGTGGTGACTTTGCAGTATGCAGCGGCCCTGATGCCACTCTTCAACTTTCAGTGTGCATGGGAGCTACAGCCACAGTCTGGACCAGAATAACTGCGGCTCTCAGGGTCCAGAAGATTCGGGACACTCATTGGGGAGAGGTTCACTGAACGCCTTCAAGGCGCCCAGAGCTACTCTTGTGTGTACAGATACAGCAATAGAGAGGGAGAAAACACAATTTTGGAATGGAGAGACCTGTATTTGTTCAGATGGTGGTAAAGCTCTGGGGAAGAGAAGCGGGTTTTGGCAGCTGAGGGGGCTGGGTCTGGGGTATGGTGGCTGGTCCATGTGGCGAGGTCAGAGCTGTCCGTCTCTCTAAGTGGGACTGAAGGGATTCAGGAGAAGAGACGTGATCAGAAGACCCTGAGCAGAGCCCTCTTTGGGGAGGTGGCACAGAGAGGGGTCTCTGAGGAGAGAAAGTGACAGGGGAGGCTCCGAAGTGAGGCGGGGCCTCTCTGCTCTAGTGCTGAGAACGCGCTTCTCCTTCTATGTCCGAAATCCTGGCTTCTGTCTTCTCATTCGTGCATCAAATAAAATCAACGCGGTACATCCAAGCGCACCAGCTCTTTGTGGGTTTTCTAGGTCCCCAGGTCTGGGGCAGGCGTAACAATCAAAGCCATCTGTCATAAGCAACACAGGCAGAGATTGTCCACGTGGATTCACGAGGGCAGACGCGACATTCCATCTTTAAAACCACAGTAATCCTGTGCAGTCCTGTTCACTTTTTCCGTGGAAACCGTACAAAACTGAGCACAGTCTTCATCCAAAGCAAAGGTCTTCGTGATAAACTCAGCACAGTCTTCATCCAAAGCAAAGGTCTTCGTGATAAACTCCACTTCCGGTATCAAGGCAGATCAAGCGGTATTTACAAGAAGAAGATAAGGACGGTGTGGGCGCTGGTCTAAGTGAACCCTTCCTGCAGCTGCTGACTTGCTCCCCTGATCTGTGGATTAACGATGCCATGCAGAAGCTCTCAGGAGCCATTCCTTTAAAATGGCAAGTGCTTGGGGACGGTGGGATTCTAGAAAGCCATGGAGGTACCACTAACTCGCCTTGACTGCCTCAATCAGTAAAGAACAAAACAAAGCCAGGTGCAGGGCAGAGAATTCACAGGTCCCCATGTCTCCAGGGGGAGGCATGTCTGGGAACCCCTGTGGTTGTGGTCAGACCCTGAGTGGGCTAGGGGTTCCCGCACTGGCCACAGAGTAGACACATAGGCTTCCTGTCTCTTTGCTTGGAGGGAGAACCTTCTGGAACAGCCATTTCTAGCATGGCCTTTCTGAAGAGCCAGAATGGAGTTGAGAAGAGCTATGATGGCTCAGGTGGTCACCTGACTCCCAGGGACAATCCTCATCGCCGCTGGCAGCTTCTGAGCACGCAGTTTTCCTGAGAGCCACAGGGGAGATGAGCATTACCACACACACAGCTGTGCACACGCACACGCATACCACGAGGCACACTCCAGTGCACATGCACACGCGCTCACGCACGCTCACCCACACCACAATGCACATCCCCGTACACACACATGCACACACATGAGCAAACATCTCATCCACTTGCACCCATATATACACATCAGAATACAGACTCCTGCACACACACGCACACACATATCACACGCAGGCACACACATATATGCAAACATCACAACGCACACTCCTGTAATACGTGCACACACACGTACAATTGTGCACACACACCACAATGCACACTCTTGTATATACACATACACCTGCACACACACACACTTGTGCACTCACATACGCATATCGCATACACACATATGCACAGCCACATAAAACTCCATGCACATGCACTCACCTATACGCACTTACCACTCCGCACAACCTCAGACTCATATGTTACACTCAAACACACATACACACATCCCATATGTATGCACACACACAAGCACACACAGAATCATTGATTGTACTAGTTGCGTGTGGTGTGTGTGGTGTGTACTCGACAAGGAGCTCACATGCTGGGATAGTGCCCTCCCTGGGTCTGGAGGGAGGGAGGAGAGGGCAGGTCCCTACAGGAGCAGGTGGCAGCCATGTTGGGTGCGGCCCTGGCAGTCAGAAACCCCACAGAGACTCTGAGCCTGGTCTAACCTGGTCCCACGTCACTGCTGTGTTTATGAGCTGGGAAGTCAGACAGTTAATGCCACCACAGAACAGCCACCGAACTGTGAGATCCCACAGCTGACCACACACTGATCACAAAGTCGGTTCCCAATCCCTCCTGCTGCTGGGGACAGTCTGGGTGGCTTTGTGGCTCGCCCTCTTCTCTGTGCTACTAGGCAACCCCCGCCTTTGACCTCGTGGCAGGAGTGGTGCCCGGCCACAGTGGTAAACAAGACAGATGTCTCCTGTGACCTCCTCGGTCAGGGTGACAGACGTTGTTTGTTTCTGACAGTGGGGTCTCGTCTTGTTTGGACGGTGGGCGAGGAGTTACTATTGCCTCAGAGAGGCTGTGGGCGAGAGTCAAGCCAGTCCACACAGGCACGTTTGGCGAGGATTACATTTGTAATGTAATCTGGATTACATTTCCAAATTCAGACACACTCCATCATAAACCTTGTCCTAGGGGGACCCAAGGGCATGGAGTCTCACTTCTCCCTGTGGGATTTTAATTTGAGGAGGTGCCTCACCAAGGGCACGGAGAGTGTGAGGCCATCCCAGGAAGATGCTCTAGGTACGGAGAAGCCCCCAGGTTGGTCAGCAGCCCAAGGGACCCGGGGAGAGCACAGACCAGAGTCTGCACTGGGTTTTCCTAGGAAAAGCAAAGTAGGCAGAGTAAACAATTTGGGATCAGCTCATTTGAAAATTCCAGTGGGCTTTGAACAGGAGGGGCGGTCTCTAGTTGTCTGGTACTGGCCCCGGGGGGATTTAGGGCAGGGGGTCCTGACTTGGTGTGTGAGGCTCAGATCAGGAGGTGGGTGGGGCCTCGGCCTTGGATCGGCTGCCCTGCACAGCCAAGACGAGGCCCAGGCAAGCTGACAGCAGCAGCCAGGTGAATACTCGGGCCCTGATAAAACATGCCCAATAGTGGTTTAAAAAGAAAGAAAGAAAAAGAAAGAAAGAAAGGAAGGAAGGAAGGAAGAAAGAAAGAAAGAAAGAAAAGAAAGAACAGAGAGGAATGAATCTGGAGAAAATGTGTCAGACTGGAGCTCCAGGTGACCGCTGGCCGCGGAGAGACGGTGCCAGAAGGCCCTGGGGAAGTGTAGGTCTGGGGTCTGAGCCTGGTGGAGATGCGGGCGGGGCGGGGCAGGGCGGGGGCCGGTTGGGGGGGGGCGTCCCTGCACCCTTGCTCTGCCCTCGCCCTCGGTGGGCCCGCACTGGAACATGCATGCTCTGGGAGAGCCTCTGTTTTAAGGATGACACTGCCCTGATGCTCTGCTGTGACCACGGCTCGTCTGTGGAAGGCCTGGGAGGCCAGCCACTGTTAGGGTTTACTGTCCTCGTCCAGCACACACCACACCCAATGGACAGCACTTAAGGAACTCAGAAAAGAAGTAGCAAAGGGCAGAGTTCCCTAAGAATGTGCATTCCTGCTTGGACACACTGGGCACGTGTTGCCCTCACATTCATTTTGGTCCAACCTTCGGTACATGACGGATTGCTTCTGCTGATGAGGAGGTGTCCAGCAGGGGAACCGAGGGCCAGGCGCTCGCAGCCAGCAGGTGCGGGAGAGGGGCGCTCGCAGGTCCCAGCTCCGGCTCTGCCCTCCTAGTCCCTGGAGGAGCCCACACAACCCGCTGTATGGATGCATAGGGTGCACCCTCCTTCCTTCTTGCCCAAACATGCCCAACATAGGGTGCACCCTCCTTCCTTCTTGCCCAAACATGAGCTCAATGGCTGTTTTTCATACCAAAAACTACCCTGAATGGCTCTCCATAGAGGTTCTGAGATTGTGGGTTTCAGCGATGCCACTGCCAACACAAGTCAGGTGTTAGAATGATCGGACGGAGGTATTAAAGCAGCTTTCAAAAATGCTTGACAACCTATCAGAGAGACTCTTGAAACAAATGCAAAAAAACGAATAAATTAAAATTGCAAACCATCAGCAAGGAAATAAAAATAGTTTAAAGGACTCTAATGGAATTATAGAACTTAAATAAGCAATAATGGAAGTAAAAGGCAAGCCTCCCTTCATGGGTCCATCAGAGTGGAGACAAGAGCAGCAGGGTCAGCGAGCCTAGGGACGAATGTTTGGATGGAAGCAGACTGTGGTCTGAGCAGAACCTTAGGGACAGGAGGGCATAACCGATGAGCCCCAGCATCCGGGCCAGAAGGACAGAAAGTGGAGAGGGCCCAGGGGACGATTGCATAGAACAGAGGCTGGAAACCTCCCAAATTTTGCAAAAGAGACAAACTTCTAAAACCTGGGAAAGCAGAGCAAATCCCAGACTGACAGACTCTGAAGGAATGTGCACCAGTGCACTTCAGAATGAAAATGTGGGGGCACCTGGGTGGCTCAGTGGGTTAAAACCTCTGCCTTCTGCTCAGGTCATGATCCCAGAGTCCTGGGATAGAAGCCCACATCAGGCTCTCTGCTCAGTGGGGTGCCTGCTTCCTCCTCTCTCTCTCTCTGCCTGCCTCTCTGCCTACTTGTGACTTCTCTCCATCAAATAAATAAATAAAATCTTAAAAAATAAAATAAAATGCTAATAAGTTGAAAGCAACCAAAGATGACCAGCACGTTACCTGCAGGGAACAATGACTGGAAGGGCATCCGATCTCTCATGGAGACCATGGAGGGGAGGAGGAATGAGACATAATACCCTCCTCTAAGTGCTAGAGGGAAACAAGTGTCAGTTTGATTCATGTCTAGGGACCATTCTTCAGGAACGGAAGGGAAAGGGAGTGAATCTCAGGGGGAGGGAACTAAGCCATCAGCAGCTGTGTCCTCCAATATGGCTGATGGGCATCCTTCCAACAGAGGGGACATGGTCCTGGACGGTCTGGGGGAGAGAGTGCAGTGTGTAGTGTATCCCACAGAACACCCTCAGGCACTCACTCAACCCCAGCGATGGTTTCAGTGACACATGATACCCACAACAAGGATATTTTAAATGGGGAAGGTAAAGGGACCTAAATAAAGGTGAGTTGTCTACAGTCTCCTTGCAGTGGTAAAATTGTGATATCGGGGAAATATTATAAGATACGTGCGTATTTTACAATCCCCAGGGCAATGACGGTGACCACTCTGTGGAGAGATACTCTCAAAATCATTACGAATAAGTCAAGATGGACTCCTACAAGCATTAAGTGACTCACCGGAGGTGAAAGTAAGACAGAGTGAAGAAGGAAAAGGAGAGAAAAGAGACAATAAATCGTGGGACTTCCGCACTATCATATCAAAACTTCACTGAAAACATAAATGGTCTAAATATACCAACTAAAGGGCAGGGTATAGTCAATGAGAGCAGAAAACCACCAAATACAAGATCTCACCTGCAGCCCCCTTAAATTCTCTCACTTCTAACTCAGCAACAGAGGTCGTTGGAAAGTGACACAAAAAGGATATAGACCATACAAACATTAATCTGGAAAAAGCAGGGGTGACTCCGTGTAGACCTGACACATAAGAAAGTGACCGAGACCAAGTAGACATCACATTGTGTTGTAAGAATGTAAGGCACCAGGGAGACACAGTGGTCGGAATGTGTACACACCAACCACCAGAGCCTCCCACCCAGGGAACACAGCTGACAGACGTAGCAGCAGAAAGAGATGAGTCTGCAGCTGGGGCATCTTTAACAAAGCCACCAGCAAGAAGGTAGGGGAGTTGAACACGTCATCAGGATGTAAGTGACCTACAGAACACTCCACATAACAACATCAGGGCAGACACCCCCCTCCACTCCAGGGGTTACCATGGCAGACCATATCTGGAGCCATTAAATAAATCTCAATATACTTAAAATAACTGAAATCCTGCATTATGTGTTTTTAAGATTTTATTTATTTATTTGTCAGAGAGAGAGGAGCAGGAGTGAGCACAGGCAGACAGAGTAGCAGGCAGAGGCAGAGGGAGAAGCAGGCTCCCTGCCAAGCAAGGAGGGACTTGATCCCAGGATACTGGGATCAATACCTGAGCCAAAGGCAGCTGCTTAACCAACTGAGCCACCCAGACGTCCCTGCATTATGTGTTTTCTGACCAAACTAGAAATCAATAGCAAACAAGAAGACCTCTGAACATATGGAAATTAAACCATGCTCTTTAAATAATCCATGGGTCACAGAAATATGAAAAATAATTAAAAATACATAGAGTTGAGGGGCACCTGGGTGGCTCAGTCAGTTAAGCATCCAACTCTTGATTCTGGCTCATGTCATGATCTCAGGGTCATGAGACTCAGCCTTGAGTTGGGCTCTGTGATCAGTGGGGAGTCTGCTTGGGATTCTCTCTCTCCCCCTTTCTCTGTCCCTCCCGTTCATTCTTTCTCTCTTTCATAAACATATAAATAAATAGTTGAATACAAATAAAGCCACACACATCAAAATTTGTGGAATGAAGGGCATTATTGAAAGATAAATTTATAGCATTAAATGCTTACCTAAGAAATGAGCAAAGTCTCAAATAATCAAAGTTCTTACCAAGAAGAGAAGAACAAAATAAACCAAAAGTAAGCAGGAGGAAGGAAATCATAAAAATAAGAGCAGAGATTAATAAATTTTTAAAATAGAAATATGATAGAGAATAATCAGTGAAGGAAAGAGCTTGTTCTTTAATAATATCAACAAAAGAGACAAATCTCTAACACAGCTGATAAAGCAGAAAGAGAAAAGCCATGGATTGCTGAAATTAGGAATGAAAGAAGGCTTTCATGAGAGACCTTGTAGACATACTGGAGGAACACTGTGATGGGCTCCATACTTCAAGTATAATTAAAGACAAGCTCTCGAGACTCACACAAGGAGGAAGAGATAAATGGAAAATGCCTACATCTATTAAAATTAAATAGACAATTAATACATGTTTAAGAAACACTAGCATCATGTCATTTCATTTGTGAATCCTCCCAAAGATTTGAGGAAGCAATGATATGAATTCTGCACAGTTGCTTCCAGAAAGTAAAAGTAGACAAAACACTGTCTCATTCTATGAGGACAGAGGACAGCTTTATCTTAATCCCAACCCAAGATAAAGACATTACAAAAATATAAAATAGCAGACCAACGTTTCTCATAAACATAGATTAATAAAATCAAAACATTAGCAAATCAAATGCAACAATGTACAAAAAGAGTTACACACCACGACCAAATGGGATTTATTCCAAGCCTGTAAGTCTGGTTCAACATGAGGAAGAGTTACTGTAATCCTACAGGTCAATGAAAGAAACAAAAATCACATGATCCTATCTATCATGTGGAAAGAGTATTTGACAAAATCTAAAATCCATTCATAGTGAAAACTGTCAGCAGGGAAGTCTTGGTTGTTGGCAGGGGTACCTCAACTTGATAAAGAGTGCTTTCCAAAATGCTACAGTGACCATCACACTTAATACCAAAGATCCAAGCCTTCTCCCTAAGACTGGAAACAAAATGGCAACGCCTACTCTCATCACCCTTCCTCAGTTTCATACTGGATATCCTCATCACTGCAATAAGGTGAGAAAAATGGATCTTTATTTGCAGATGGCATGATTGTCTAAGTAGAAAAATCACACTCTAGAAAAATCCTTGAAGAACTAATGGGTGAATTCGGCAAGGTTGCAGGATACCAGATAAACATAAGAAAACCCATGGCATTTCTATACACTAGCAATGAACATATGGTGCTGAGATTTTAAAAATGTAATCACATTTATCATCACACAAAAAAGAGAGGAATACTTAGAAGCAAACCACAAAGTAGTAAGAAAAGAAATTGAAGGACATCCGAGTAAATACTTGTTGACTAGAAGACTCAACATAGTGAAGATGTAAATTCCACCCCAAAATGACCTACGGACAATGGTATTCCTATAAAGTCCAGTAAGGGCTTTTGTAGACAGAGATAAGTGACCTATTTTATATTGAGAGCCACAGGCAAGCCTGCAGGGGAGACATAAGTGGGAGATTCGCTGCGCTCAGTATTAAGCCCGACTCTCCACTTGAGATAGTGTGGTGTTGGGGAACAACGGTGGGGAGCAGGGCACAAAGGAGAAGGGTTTTTGGGTAGAGAGATCAGAGGATCACAGGATAGGTGTGGCAAATCCTGGTGTGACCAAGTGTGGAGTATAGGAGGTGGTAAGATGAAGGGGTCCTGTTAGAGTAGCTCCAAAGTTAAGAGCGGAAGAATAAAAGTGTATCCTTGGGAGAAACTAGCAAAGGTGTAACATACAGGACCTCTCTGCATTACGTCTTAAAACTGCCGGTGAGTCTAAATCTTTGCTATAAAATTTTTAATTAAACGATTACCACTCGATCCTAAGGTGCAGGCACTAACTAGAATCTGAAGCTGAAACGACCTAGCATGACATTCTGTCTTTATCAGATGACTCGGACCTTCCTCCTTGCTCTGCCGCTTGTCGCTCAGTTTCCCAAGTCCCAGCTCAGAGGTGGGCATCACAGACTTGCAGGTCTGAAGGTGCACAGCTTCTCTCCACCTCTGCTTCTACCTGCAGGTTCGTTCCTCCCTGGCGAGTCTGCAAGTCCTCCAAAGTCCCACCCCAGAGAGTGTCTCCTCTGTATACCCTCATTTTGAATGCCTGGAAGGAATTCAGTGCTCTCCGTCAGCTAATGGGAACTATTTGGTGAGTGGTTCTTAATGCATTTGATGCTGTTCTTGTTCTGTAGACAACACTGAAGTCCAGTCCAAGAAACACCCTGTCTGATGGACAGGCACTCAGCTCAGCTGGTAATTTAGATGTGGAGAATAAGTAACACAAGAAGATATGCTCCAAAGCCCAAGAGAGCCACACAAGCTTCTTGCCATCAGTATACAGGCTTGGGGAAGGCTGATGAGAATATTCCAGACCCTAATGCAATGGGGTCCAATTATCAGTGTGACTTCCTCTCTGTCTTTCCTAAGGAGTCCCTCAAAAACATGGCTCTTCACTTCTTCATCTTGGTACCAGCAATGCTTACAATCTTTCCTGGAACCTGGTAGAATTCCTGGAGGACTGAAGCGTATTTGTTGAGGCAATGTGAAACCATTGGTAACTGGACATTTCAGAACAGCTACATGATGGTCAATGTCAATGTCTGGTGCCATTGCCATCGGGTGTCCAGGCAAGTTTTAGATTCTGGTTCTCGTCTCTGCCTGACTCCCAGGATCCTCAAGATTGGCCCCTCCAGTGTTGATACCTCTACTGTGGGGGACTTCTTACTCCTACACTCCTCCCATAAAATCCTATGAGACCTTCTAGTAGGTTCTGGGTTTTCTGCCTGGGGCGACACAACTCCATCCCAGCTTTCTTTGGTATAACAGCCTTTAAACTATGTTAAGAGAACTATTTGGATCTTCTTCCTGACCAGGCTGTGCTGTGTGCCCATCATCATTGTTTATAGAGGCAAAAAAGGAAAACAAACTAAAATAAAAATAAAACATTTATTTTTTGATGTAGGTCCAAATTACAAAATACATTGGAACTGATTATTATTATGAATCCATTTCCAGGGAATTCCTGCTAAGTGGCAGGATTGTCACTGAGCAATGACATTTTTGGTGGCTAAGTAATTGAACTTTCTTGCACAGATCCAAAACAGTTTTATGTTATCGTACTTTCCCCTTCTATGGTGTGACCCTAGGTCCCAGAGCTGAACCGGGGCAGTGTCCCTTGTTCCTGTGCTGCTTGTGTTGGGGAAAACCTCCAAAGATAAATAGGACCCATTCTCTCATTTTACAAATGAGGATGATAAATTCCAGCGTGCTGAGTGTCTCGAAGAAACTGTAGGAAGGCTTTGCTGGTCATGTATGATACTGAATCACATGCTCATTTATCTTCTCCACAAAAACGAGTTCATTCTGAGTCCGCATACATAATTGAAAACAATTAGATGGCATGGAAAATGGTCCTCGAAATGCTATTTTCTCAATTGTCTTGGGTATGTTGAGGTAGGGAATTTTCAGGTTTATGCTATGAGAGCTCAGGATGGAAAAGCCGTGTGGAAAGCTATGTAAGCTTTCTGACTGGGGTAATTTTTCAAGGTTCCTGGGCTGCCCACGATCTCACTGTTGCCTTTCATGAAAAACACCGCTGAGTCACTCAAGTCAGAGGGACTCCCGTTATCTGTTCGGAACAGAGTGAAGCACTTCGGGCCATGCGGTTACTTGCCTTTTTGTTGGTCTGCTTTATTTTTAGCTTGTCTAACTTTGGTCAGAATTAGAGAGTCTGTACTTACCTTAAAAACTCAAACAAGCGTTCATCTTCATGATATAATTTGTACCTAATCAAAATATACTAGGCTGAAATTCATACTGACTAATAAAACAAAAACAATGGAAAATTGTTTGGAAATGTTACTATGGAAACAGAGAAAAATGAATTTTTCCCAAATCCTTAGTTTGCTGGATTCACCCTTTCTCCGGGGCCAGATGGCCCCTCTCCCTGTTGGGACGTCCTGCAGTCAGCGCACTGTTTCCCAGGGTCCCAGCCCAGTCAGGTGTTTCTATTCTCCCAAGGTCCTGTGCCCTCCACTCCGAAGGCGGGGGGCCGAATCGGAGCTCCAGCTCCTCCTGGCCATCGCAGCAGTCTCTAGTTACCTCCGAGTGAGGACATGACCTCAGTCTGACCATGCTCCGTGGGCTTTCACTAACTCAAAGTTGTTCATGATGAAATGTGGGAAAAGCACGGACTTCACTTAAAAATGAAATGGAGTTAAATTAACCATTTTAATCTTGAGGTCAGGCATCACAGTGGCCACATTTCTGAGCTGCACTCTCTGCAGAGGGGCCATTTCCACAGTGCTGGTCTATCTCCCTGTCTGCTCAGGCTCACTCACCACCAACTACCAGTGGAGAGGGCTCTCCCAGCCCTGCCCTTCACTCATTCTCAAGGATTCCTAATTCTCCTCTCTGATTTATTTCACTTACATCACACTCTCTAGCTTCATCCATGATGTTGCAAACAGCAAGAGCTCATTCTTTGTGGTTCCATATTATTCCACATATACACCACATCTTTATCCATTCATCTGTTAATGGACATCTGGGCTCTTTCCATACCAACCATAGTAGCTATGGTCGGTAACGTGGCTGAAAAGGCAGGGGTGCATATGTCTTTTCAAATTAAGTATTTTTGTATTGGGGGGTAAATACCCAGAAGTGCAACTCCCAGATTGTAGAGTAATTCTATTTTAAACTTTTTGAGGACCCGTCATACTGTTTCCCCGGTGGCTGCACCAGCTTGCATTCCCACCAATGGTGCACGAGCAGTCCCCTTTCTCCACGTCGTCGCCAACACCTGTTGTGTCCTGTCTTGTTGACTTTAGCCATTCTGACGGGTGTGAGGTGGTATCTCATTGTGAGTTTGATTTGCATCTTCCTGATGATGAGTGACATTGAGCATCTTTTCATGTGTCTGTTGGCCATCTGGATGTCTTCCTTGGGAGAATATCTGTTCATGCCTTCTGCCTATTTTTAAGTTGGATTATTTGGTTTGGGGCTGTTGACTTGTATAAATTCTTTATAGATTCTGGATTCTAACCCTGTATCAGATATGTCATTTGCAAATATCTTCTCCTATTCAGTAGGCTGCCTTTTAGTTTTGTTGACTGTTTCCTTCTCTGTGCAGAAGTTTTTTATTTTGATGTAATCCCAATAGTTTATTTTGGCTTTTGTTTTCCTTGCCTCAGGAGACATATCTAGAAAAATATTGCTATGGCTGATGTCAGATAAATTATTGCTGTGTTCTCTTCTAGGATTTTTATGGTTTCAGGCTTCACTTTAGATCTTCAATCCATTTTTTAGTTTATTTCACCCATATGTGTTATTTAAGAAACAAACAACAACAACAACAACAACAAAAATCAAACAGGGAGAGAGAGAAACAAACCAAGAAACAGACTCTTCATTATAGACAACACAGTGCTGGTCACCAGAGGGGAGATGGCTGGGAGATGGGGAAGCAGGTAGTAGGGATGAAGGAGGGCACCTGTCGTGATGAGCATTGTGTGCTGTAAGGAAGTGTGATTCCATTTATACAGGATGCCCAGAAGAAGCCGATCTACAGAAGCAGAAATAGACAAGCAGTTGCCTGGGGCTGTGAGGAGTGGGGCAGGGGGAAGGGGAGTGACAGCTAGTAGGTACAGTGTATCTTTTTGGAGTGACGAAAGTGTTCTCAAGTTGATCATGGCCACAGCTGCCCAGCTCCAGATATACCAGTGTTGTACCAACGTGTCCCCGCTGAATTGTACGTGGTGTGGCTGATGTGTACCAGACGTGAGCCACATCTCAGAAAGCTGTTGTAAAAACAGGAAGGTTCCAAATTTTCGAATGCAGTCATGTTGCTAGAAACAGAGGCTTCGTGGCCGGCATTCATCTCTGATACTCAGAACCCTATGAGAACTGTAGGGAGAAATGGCTCGTGTGTGGTCATCCAGAAAACGGAATGGTAGCACTTCATGTGTCTGTGTGTCTGTTTGTTTCCGCATCAAAACAGACTCTGGGAGCCTGAGTCTTGCCGACAGAGGAGAGAAGAGGAGCCTCTGTGGCAGGTGGAAGGTCCTGGACCAGGACTGAGCACCAGAGACCAGCTCCGCCTCTTACCTGACAGTGCGACCCTAAGCGAGGGTGAAAACCTGCTCGGGGCTCTGACTGGATGCTGAGAAGACTACTACGCCTGCTCCCGCTGCCAGCATCGTGGGCGGTGTACCTACGAAGCTCTGAGAATCCACGTGCCGCTTCCCACCCCCTGGGCAGGCTGTCAGTACTTCCCAAGATGGGCTGACATGGCGTCAATATTTTGTTGCAGATGTTCTGGTTTTCATGACGCCTAGTGAGCCCGGATGCGCTGCGGTTAAAGGGCTGAACACTGTCATGTGACTCACATGCTTCATCCTTCATTCAAGTTCACTGTTAAAAAAAAAAAAAAATGCTGGCTTCCTGTCCACTTCCGTTTCCATAACCGACATTCCTTCCACGAACGATGGTAGAGAAGAGAACATCTGAGAACCCCGGCTCCCCCCCCGCCGATGGCAAAAGACATGTACAAGACAACCAGCTGTTCGTTTACTGTCATGGTGTTTGTGAGAGAGCTCCCCACCACACGCTTTTCCGATGGGCTCTCCTAGAGGGAAATTCGAACAAATTGTTCTCTGGTCTGAAAGTACAGGGGTGACAGTTCTCTTGGCTCAAGGCTCAGCTAAAAGATAGGGGAAAAGTGGCTTCCCTGGACCCTGAGGGCACCCATGGCACAGACAGTGACATGCATCTGAGTCATCCCTGAACCCTGTTACATGGGCTTCGTGATGAAAGGTGGGAGCAGAACTCGGAGGGACAGGAGCTCTGGGGTCCTGTGCTCCAAAGGCCCCACACCCATTTCCTAGCCTCAAGAGGCAGTTTCAGCAAAGGACAAACACTTTTTGCACGTAACAGATTTGTGAATGCACAATTGACAGCAATGGAAAACATCTCTGTCCTTGATCTGAAATTGCTTAGTATTAGTCATAGAAATCCCCGCAACACTTTGGTTTCATCTTGCATTTCTCAAAAAGTGGAAACCGTAGTCTCCTGAAATTTGGAAGGTCCATTCAGATTTTATCTACTTAGATACACAAGTATTTATAAACCCTTCTTTACCCTTTGAGAGGCCATTTATTTTATTTAATTTTATTTTAACTTGTCTTTTCTGTATTTCTAATAATTAACCCAGAAAGAAAGCAACGTACTCTTGTTTACAAGTAGCCTCAAGCTTTTCTTCTGAGGTTAATTAACTCTTCCATTTCTAAATGTGAGGACATTATGCTGGTTTCCTCCAGCTTTCCCTAAGCTCGCTGATGCTGGGGTCCAGGGTGCTTAGAGTCAAAGTTCTATGCGGTAGAGACGGGGGCTCCTCCCAGACAGCAGGGGCTTAGCCGGCCCTGTCTGCTCACCCTGGCCGGAAGCCCGGCTCTGGGTCCTACACAGGCCCCATGTGAATACATCTATTGGGGGCCCGGAGCCCGCATGAGGCCCCAGGCAGTGCCCACAGTCGGCATGGGACGGCACGCACCGGCTGGAGTGGATGCGGACTCACTCACACCTGTGGACGGGGACGCAGAATCACTTCATTGATGAATCCCCCTTGCTCTCCAGAAACTTACAAAAATCTTACTTAATATACACAGTTAAATACCAGTGCCTTTCTTTAGCTCATTTACTGACTCTCATGCCAGATTCGAGTTTGGCTTAGGCAGGGCCCAGGCCTTGTCCGTGGCCTTCAGGCTCACGTGGCCATGGTTTGGGGTTGTTTTCTTGTGTTTCATGAGCAGAACGTGGGTTCTGCTCTCAAACCTAGTGGGGGCCCCTATGTGCTCCCATGCCCTTGTCAACCTGATGGAGGGGACTGTTCTCAGCAAACATGGCTTTCCTGCCCCTGGTCCGTCACTCACTGCCCGGTGCCAGCCTGTCATTACTGTGATTGTCGTTGCGGTGGTGTTTTGTGCTCTAACGATGGCTCGGGAAGCCCGCGCGTGTTTCTCCGTGGTCTTCCGACAGCCTGATTTATCCCGATCCTCCCCTAGTTCACACTGGCTTGCCGGGATTTGCAAAGACAAGAGGGGCATTTGCTCCCCGCTTCCCTCCTCCTCCCCGTTCTGTCTCCCACTCATTCCGCTTTGCCATCTGAAGTGTCTGGTGCCACTGTGACCTCACGTATTAGTCTCAGGTGACAGACACACACTCCCCGTTGTGAAAGAAACCAGGATTGGTGTCACTTCCTCTCTCTCAGTCACGCTCCCAAGCTTGAATTAGACGACGCGTTTCTCCACGGGTACGTCTGCTGGCGCTTCCCTTCTGTCCGACGGCCGCAATTCCCACATGTGTATGAGTCCTGGAGCTGCAGCTGAGTAAGCCGCAGGCTCGCTTTCCCATCTTTGTTGTGGTTTCTGCATTCTAGCTCGGGTGCCGGAAGTTAATCCTCTTGTGTTTCCTTTTTTTTTTTTTTTTTTTTTTTTTTTTCAGGAAGGGCTCAGGAGTTTTGGGATGCCTGAGTTCTCTCCTGCTTGCAGATGTGCAGAATGCTTGGGGAGTCTCTGTTGCCCATCCCCCAAATCTGAAGGTATCCAGGGAAGGCCGTGGCCACTCTTGCTATCTCCGTAGATGACATCACCTTTCCAGATGGTCATGTAAGTTTTTCGTGTCTGAGTAGGGATTCTGGAACATCCATACTTGTTGGTTCATGAAGGTCAGTCAGATCATGTCAGTGGCCATACAGCATCCTGGAATCACACTTTTTACTGAGAAATCATGGGAAGCCCTGGGAAGGTTTGGAGCTGAGTGGGACTTCACCCAGCAGCGGCATCTGACCCACGTTCAGACTCTCTCTAGTCTTGTTTCACATCCAGCTCAAACCCAAGGGTTCTGATCTGCACTCGGGACAGTAGGAGCTCATCGTTCAGGTCTTATAGACATTCTCAGTAGCACAAAGGACGGTGGCAGTGGTCTCCATATGACTCGCTTGCCTTGAACTTTGTATCTTGAAACGATTATAGGTGATAAGAAATTGTGAAAAAATGTACAAGGAGGTCCTGTGGTTGTTCCCTTCAGCCACTCTCTCTCTGTGGAATCATCATGCGTAACTTGAGTGCAATGTCAAGAATGCACCCCCGCGATTGTCCACATGGCAGGACGTGGCTCTGCTGGAAGTGGGGTCCTGAGTGTGGGCGCACCACAAGGGCCCCTTTGCCATTCCTGCTGAGGGACATCAGGCTGCCTTCACTCTCAGCTGCGGTGAATCTGGCTGCTGTGGACACTGAGTGTGGTCCTTTGGATGAGCCTGAGGTCAGGTGTCTCTGGGATGAAGACTCAAGACTGCAGTCATGGGGCTGCATGGTGACCACACGTGCAGTTCTATAAGAAACTGCCAAATTTTCCCAGACATTCGTGCGTTCTTGGTCTTCAAGGAATTGGTCCTTGTTTTGGGACGTTTTGGGAAGTATAGATGGTGGGTCTGTGGCTGTGCAAGGTCCAAAGAGGTTCCCCGAGCCCTTCTGCTTTCAGGGATGCCCATATTTTCTCCTTCTCTTATTTGCAATCTTGCTACAGATGTAAAAATTTTATTGAATTTTGTTTCTTTGGGAGGGAAGAATGAGACTTTTCTTTCACAGATTCTCTCTACAGTTTCCCAGTTTTCAATGCTGTCCATCTCTGGTCTTCATTGTTTCCTCCTTCTGCTCAGCTAGTGTGTCTGCTCCTCTATTTCTCGTTGCTTAACATAAAAACTTTGCTTATTAGCTGAGAGCGTTTGCTGATTTCCTCATCTGCCTTTCAGTACAGCTTTAACTGTGTGTCACGTATGTTTTCTTTTTTTTTTTTTTAATATTTATTTTAGAGAGAGAGAGAGTGAGTGCAAGCGGGGGAGTGGCAGGCAGAGGGAGAGGGAGAAGCAGGTGCATTGGGTTCCACACTCAGCAGGGTAGTGTGGAACCCTACCTGCTCCAACTGAAACTCTGCTGAGTGTGGAACCCAATGCAGGACTTGATCCTAGGACCCCGGGATCATGACCTGCGCTAAAACAAGAGTAGGACACTCAACTGACTGCACCACCCAGGCTCCCCACACATGTTCTCTGTATCCTATTTCAATTTTTTAAAATTCCCTTTGACATTACCGCCCCCCACCATGATCTGTAGGTTACTCAGATGCGTGTTGTTTAGTTTAAAGGGTTTGGGAGATTTTCTTGGCATCTTCTCGTTGATTCTAGTTTGGATCCCCTGTGGTCAGAGAAGGGACCTGTGTTATGCCAATGATTTTAAGTGTGATGAGGTTTATTGTATGTCCACAGCTATGGGCTTTTGACGGGGATGTTCTCAAGGTTCCTGGGTGGGGAAGAAGAGCCCATCCTGTGGCTGCTGGGTGTCCCTCAGATGCCGTTGGTCACTGGCTTGTCCCGCGTCTGTGCTCATGCATTTGTCTGCTTCATTCGTCAAGGATGATTCTACTTCCCCAGGTCAGATGAGACCCCTCTGTCTCCTCAGCCTGCACAGGACCTTCACTGCTTCACGTGGTTTCTTGCAATATTTCCCCCCTTTCAACTTCCAGAATGTTAATTATGAGGTACCTTTGCATGTTTTTTTTTTTTATTTTTTTCCCCATTTAGGGTCTGTTCAGATAGTTGAATATGTAGGTTCATGTCTTTTGTCAAACTGGGAAGTTGTCAGATATTATTCTTTGTGGGACCCCCCCCCCAAAGTACACATTTTCTGTCTTTGGTTATTGTCCCAAGTCTCCTGAGTTTCTGTTCACTTATTTTCAGCCTCTTTTCTCCCTGGGTTCAGAGTGGGTGAATTCTGTTGGTCCGTCCTCAAGGAATCAGCTCTGTCCTCTGTCATCTCTGCTCTCCTACTGAGCCTACCCAGCAAATGTTATTTTATTTTATTTTTAATCATTGTACTTTTCAGTTCTACAATTTTATTATGTTCTTTTTATTAATTCTACTTTTCTGCTGAGATTTCCTATTTTTACACATTTTTCTATGATAATTCATAATTCTCAGGTGATTCTGGCCTCTCATTTGTCTTGGCATCAACTGAGTGCTTTTTCTCATTCAAGATGTGATTTCCTTGGTTCTTGGGCTGATGGGTAACTTCCTGCTATGTCCTCATTGTTTGGTCTACAATGTTAGGGGGCTCCAGGTTCTACAGAACTTTTCACCTTGGCAGGAAATCCCCCTTCTTAGATTTAGGGGAGGGGAGTACTTGGTCTGCATTCATGGGATCTAGTTCCATTGGAAGTTTGCTTTTCAGGGTTTCTGTGTCACTTTGGTCTGATCCATTCCTCTGGTGGCCCAGAGGCTCCCACTCCTCCTTTCTGGCATCACCTGCAGAGCCACAGAGGATTTCCACAGGCTGAGATTCTGATGTCTTTCAGCTGGGGCAGGCTGGGAGTTGTCTTTGAGTGAGATTGGGGGTGTAAGGTCTTTGGAAAGAGGCTTCTCAGGCTGTCTGCTTGTTGTGACTGTGGGCCTTTTCCTGGGCCCACCTGTGTGACTGGGTTTTCTGGTCAGGGAGAGGGACCCCAGGTCTGTGGAGACAAAGAGGTCTCCAGGATGGAGTACTTGCTCTAGGCAGATCCCACTGAGAGCCCAGAAGGGAAAAGTCAGGCCCAGTGGGGAAGGGGAGTACCTTCTCTGCTCACTTATTCCTGATGGGGCTCCCAGTCCACCCCTCAACACAGTGTCAGTCTGTCCTTGTATGGCATGAGAGGTGTGGATTCCATCCACAAGGAACAAGGTTCTAGGGCAGTCCTTTGTTGTGATGTTGAGGGACAGAAAATGCCAAGTTATTCTTGGTCTTCTTGGTCTGGGTAAAAGGACACAGACTGTCTACTGCTGAGCTCGTCCCCCAGTCCTGGGGCCCCACACCAGCTGTCCTCTTTCTTAAGACCTTGCCAAGTTCCCCTTTGGCTATAATGGTGCCATCTGTGGGGTTTCTAGTCCTGTGGAATGGGACATGTAGGGGAAACAGGTCTACGCTGTCCTGTCTGGACTATCATCCCCTCATCCCACAAGTTTTGATGGGTTTTATTCATTTACACTCAGTTCTACATATAAATTTCCTTTGAGACTTCTTTTTGACCCGTGGGTCAGCAAGAAGTGTGTAATTTATTTTCCAAGTTGTTTAGAATATTTTGCTGTTGCCTTTCTGCTGTTGACTTCCAGAGTTTGATTCCACTGCGGTGAGAAAGCACACCCTGTGTGGTCTCAGTTCTTTTAAATTTTTTTATTTATTTTTGTAATTTATTTTTTATTGTTGTTGTCGTCTTTCATGACCAGGATTTGGTCTGTATTGGTCAATTTGCCATGTGGGCTTGAAAAGAGTGTATATCCTGCTGTTCTCTGTGCATCCATCCAATTCTGTGGGCTCGTGGTGGTAATTGGTTCTCTACCTTGGCTAATTTTCTCTGTTCATTGTATCACTGGCCAAGGGTAGGGTGTTAAAATCCCCAAACATCATTCTGATTTTGTTTCTTTCTATTTTTAGCTGCATCCACTTTTGCTTCACGGATCTTGATGGTCTTGAACAGAGGTCTTTCATGGCAGGATGGAAAGAGTCCGTCACAACAAGTGTGATGAAAGATCCTTCTAGAACATGGTCAGCGGAGGAGGGAGGGGATTCTGAGAGTTCAAAGCAAAGGTCCTATACATTTACTGCTCATTCTTGTCCATGAATATAAAAATGCCATTTGATGAAAATCATTACCAGAATCCATACCACGTATTAGTAATCAAATTTAACTCTACACAAATGAAACACTGGCTTAGGAGTAAATGGGGAAGATGGAAGAAGACACATGGAACTCTATTTTAAGATTTACATTTAACTGTTGAATTTTAATACAAATTCATCAGAGGCTAATGAATCAGATTAGTTTTAATTTTTCTCTCCAGCACAGTAAGTCTGTCGGATGGCTCAGCTGGAGGGTTGATGTTTGGTAGTAGTGTAAGCTCCTTCTGGCCTTATCGGGGCTTTTCTGATGGGTCTCCTCACCCACCTGATGGTCTAACACAGACACTCATGGAATCATTTCCACTTTGCAGCCTGGGAGAAGGAGGAACGCCGGCCAAGAGTGGGAAAGAAGTGTTCTAAGCATGTTATGCACATGGAACAAAAGAAAAGTGAATTCCTGCCAAAAAATAATGACATACAAATTCAGTTGGACTCGAATGGTTTAAGTGCAAAACTCTGAAACACATTTTTTAAAACTCTGAAACACTTAGAAAGATACGTGGGAGGAAATCTTTATGGATCATAAATCAGGGAAGGATTTATAAAATAATACCCCCCAAAATTGCTAAGAATAAAATAAAAGATTGATTCAACTATATTCAAATTAAGAACATTTGTTCATCAAAAAACACTGAGAGGCAAGTAAAAAGAGAATGAAGGAAAAAAATAACACCAAAATTTCACATACAAAATATATTAAAAGACAAAAACAGAAACAAGAACTCCTAATTAGCAAGAAAGGAAGACAGACACAAATAACCTTGTGTTTTTTTTTAAATTTTCAAAATATAGGAATAAGGATTTTCCATACGGAATATAAATGGGACAGAAACACATGAAAAGAAATGCAGGTTTTTAAAAATAGTTAAATAATAGCAGGTGTTGGGGTGCCCAAGGATCTAAGGCATTTCTGTACCCCCAAATGACAACAGCATCATCACATCCACCCAGGGGCTTTTGACTTGGTGATTCTGTCCTTAAATCTGGCTGGTGGAGGAATAAAGTTTGTGTCTACCAATGTCTTGTAAACAAACTCCAGGTAGTCGTTCCCAATTTTATTTTTTTTTAAGTTGCCCATTTTAAGTTTTAAAATGACCCAGAAATCCTGAGAATAGCCCAACACCATCCACATGTGTTTCAACTGGATTCGACTGTCCTCCACATCTGGCCACCTGTGTCTCATCTAACTCATTTTCCTCCTTTTTATTCTTATTTATTTATGTATTTGCTAGACTTTCAAGTCCATGCCAGGTGTCATGCAATTAAAAGCATAATTTCTTCAGGAATGAAGTAATGGAAATAACTCTATTGGCCATCCAAGGAAACTGCTGAATTAAACTGAGGGCTTCCACCCAACAAAATATTACACACCATGAAAATGAAGGGACTGTAGCCGTCCTTGGCTACAGCGCTAACACAGCTTATAATTAGAACATGAACCACGAAAAAGAAAGTTGGGGTGTATAACATATAGTGTGATACCATTTTCTGAAAACCTATTACAACTGGGAGAGAAGACGGCAAGACACCCAAAGGTCACAGTGGTCGTTGCTTCTGCAGGGGATTCAGGAGATGAGGTTGAGATGCTCTTAATTCTGAAGGTGGTGGCTAGCTTTATAGGCATTGAGGACACTGCTATAAAATTTACTTCCAAGTGGCTGCTACTAGGGGAGGATATGAGCCCAATTGTAATATGGACAAATATTGGTTCCATTAGGATACGAGTGTAGGAAAGTAACACAAAAACAGACCATGTGCATAAATGATGATAAACTTAAGTTTTTTCATTAAAAATATTTTAATACTCCCCAAATAATCCATATATAACCACAATGGAATTCTGATGGAATATGTAATTATGTAACATGATGGTAGCATTCATCTGGGAGCAGAAAATATTAAGTTATCCCTGAAAATATTCTTAAAAATCAACAGTGATGGGGCACCCGGGAGGCTCAGTCTGTTAAGTGTTTGCCTTAACAGAATGATCATGGCTCAAGTCATGATCCCGGGTCCTGGGATAGAGCCCCGCTGAGCAGTGAGCCTGCTTCTGCCTCTCCCTCTGTCCCTTCCCCCCTGCTTGTGTTCTCTCTTCCAAATTGAGAAAAAAAATCTTTAATAAAATTATCAATGGTGAGCTTACCATTTTAGATGATAAGATGTATCATAAAATTATAACTAAAAGACTGGTACAGACATAGCCCAGCAGAGAGGCAGATCAATGGGAAAAGGAAGTGATTTTGAGGAAACAGACTAGTTTTTGTTTAACAATGTTAAATATAAATGGGGAATATAAGATTATATTAAGATTAAGGCGTTATTACAAACATAGAAGAAAAGGATAGAAAACTGGTAAGCTAATTGTTGTACTCACAACTGAAACAGTGTATTTGCTTCTGATTAAAATTTAATGGGAAAACATTCAAACGGAAACATTTTTTAAGAACAGAGTCATTTTTAGGGCAGAAGAAGACCTGCCTGAGAAAACCTACACTTGTGAGAATAGGGAGAAATAAGAAACAGTATCATTTTACAAAGCAATTAGAAGACATACAATCTGCAAGTATTGATACTCTTAGAGAAACCACAGCTTCACACTTGTGATTGGAAACTGTTCGAGTCAATTCAACAGCATTATAAATGGCCAAATCATCGAAGAAGAAATAAGTCACAGTAACAACACGAAACAACCACAAAAGAAAAGAGAGAAAAAGAAAGAAACAAACAAAAAAGGAAAAAAAATCAAACCCTCAGTAATAAAAGAAGCACAAGGTAAATAAAATAGTAGACACTGGGTGTCCCCCCTGATGTGTTGCCTGTGCATGTGTTTCTAGTGGGTCTGCTCTGCCTTCCCCAGAGCAGAGACGCACAGTTCCCTTCGCTGGGCTAACTGTCATGCTGTGGTTAGCAGCTCAAAACATCTTTCGTGTTTTGGTTTTGAGTAAAAGCATCATTTTAGGAAAGAAAAAAAAAATCCCAAGTGTGAGAGGTTAGATACCAAAAGAGTAATGGATCAGGTGATGTCAAAAACCCAGAAATAGCAAAATTAACACCCCCAAATCGGTAGCTAGTATTTCATTAGAGTTCAGTGTGTGTGGAAAAAGAGCCAAATGGGAGGGAGCTTCCAGATTGAACCAACCGATGGGAAGCTCGTGGCACAGGGGGCACTGGGGAGCACAGGGTGGGGGTGTGGGGTGAGGGCACAGGGTGGGGGCACGGGCGGCCTGCCGGGTGATGATGAGCAGGTTCACCCTGGGAGGTGGTTGGCCGTGACGTCGGGCATCTCCAGACAGCAGGCAGATTGGCTAATAGTGGTTGTCTTACACCATTTGCAGGAATACGATGTGAACTCCTTTCACAATCGCCGAGACGTTAACCAGACATCAGCTAAGTCAGGTTTCCTCCATGTTGGTGAGACACTACGTTTAGTTTTGCTGGTGTGGTTCTAGGGTTCTGCTCTGGGAACCCTCAAGTCCAGCCTCCGTGTCATGTGTGGCACCTGTGGCACCTTCAGGGGTGGTGTGGTGAGGGTGGCGCCTCGGTATTTCCCAGATTTTCCCCAATACGTTCACTCTGTCTGTGTAAGTGAGCGCATGCACCGAGACCCATCTGGGCTTGAACCCTTCCGCTGGGCTCTGCTCACGTCCCGTTCGCTGAGAAGCACAGAGCAGGGACCTCACCTGCGGGATATAGCCTGCTAGGGGCACCTGGCACTCGGCACACCTCCCGCAGGACGGCAGCGGACAGGACCAGCGAGACCCGGTGGTCCTGGGAAAAAGGAGGAATCCAGGAAAATGCAACGTCTCCATCTCCCAGAAAACAGTGGATCCTCCGGCGGGGGTCAGCCCGACATGACTGCATCCCATTCCTCCGCGTGTTGAGTCTCGGATGACAGAGCGAGTCTGGGCTCAGCCACGTGAACTCCCGTGGCAGGGCCACCGAGGCAGGCATGCTCACCCGTGCTCCGTCTCTACACCGGCCTGCCGTGCCTTGGAACACAGGACGGATTTTGAAGCAGCCTCTTCATCTCCTGGAGAGTCACAGTCACCCAGATGAGTTCCTGACTCGTTCAGTTCATGTCTGTGGAGCCCCCAGGGCACATGACCAGTGCCCAGCAGTCTCCGTGTTCCCCCCACCCCACGCAGACAGCACTGCCCCCGGGTTTAGCATTTGCCCGCGCCTAAACCCCCCCTCCTCGCCCTCCACCCCAGAGCCCCGCACGCTCGCTCATGGCTCTGGGCATCTGAGCTCTCACGGACACGGTCCCTCCGTCATGGCCCCTCTTTGCTCATCGCCTGGAGGCCCTTGCCCTCCAAGCCATGGGAATTGGAGCCTGAGGTGAGCTTCCCCGATGGGGATCTCAGTCCCGCTCCAGGTGAAGGACAGGAGCTCCAACAACCAGTGAGACCCCTGCGGGACTGAGTTTGTCTGTTTCCGGAACCCATCCAGTCCCGTGTTGATGGCTACGCTCATCCTTCCCACCAGCTCTTCCTGGTGAGTCTACAATTATCCCCGAAGAAAGCCCCCCAGAAATTGTGCTCAGATATGATGGGACCGTCCTGGACGGTGCCATCTGGGTTTGAAACCCACCCATCCGCCACCCCCATCAGTATGATCTTCCAAAGCTCGGGGCATGGATAATCTTCTGCGGTAGGTTGCTGGCACGGTTTCATACGTCTAGAAGGCACTTGATCATTCTTTCCTGGCTTTGAATGTGTGCATTTCCAGATGGCAGAGAAGGGCTATTTAATCCCAATACTTAGGGGAAACTACCTGCCGTCTGAGAAGACAAGGGGGTGGATATTGTGTTGACCCCTCCAAAAAAACGAAGCGCCAGATACTTTAAGACTTATGCATAAAAAATCTTTTTTTAAATATAAGAACAAAGAAAAACTTGGCTGACTGTTTGTTTTCAGTGTTCGCTTGAGTGAGTGGGGGCAGGGGGATTCCGGGTCACACGGTGTCGCTGGAAACATGAATTCAGTCTGTTTGGAGGGTAATTCAGCCATCCGGACTGGAATCTTTAATATCAGTGCTGTCTGATCCAAATCGAAAACTTTAACCTCCAGATACATGTACGTGAGTGTACGCGGACATGGGCTCCAGATCCTTTTTTCATAACAATAAAAACTGAGGACAATCCACGCCAGAGGACCGAGGGCCTGTTACCTCTCACGAGGCACCCGTACATCTGGGCACGATGCGGGTGTTAAATCCAGAAGAAGGGTCTGTTCATACTATTGTAGGAAGATGCCCAGGGTATACTGTCAGCAAAGAGAAAACTGTAAGTAGAAATGCCAGCTTTACGTAAAAATGTGTGCGACCTCTCCATGAAGCTATGTTTGCCCACGCGCCACAAACCCGGGATTCACAAGGAACTCAATAATGGTTACAACTTAATGAATAACGGTTGCCTCTCCTATGCCCTTTGATTGATCCATTATTCTTAGATGTTTATTCAAACTCAGTACAAAGAGGGGGAAAGTGGGTTCCCAGCCGCTGCCCAGAGGAAGACCTATAGGGCTCCCCACCCCGTCTTCTCCGGAATGCTAATTTCCCATCTCCTCTCCTCGGTTGGTCCCACGTTGTTCAAGGTGTTCATACAAGTGGTTGGGTGAAATGAGCCGAGTCCCCAGGAATTTCCCCCACCCTGGCCGCAGCTCAGCGCTGTGTCCACTGCAGGGCAGGTCCCTGCCACTTGGTTGTGGTAGTGTACAGGGGTGTTTGGGGATGACAAAGCGGCAACAAATTTGACTTAGGAAGTGGTTGGCCGTGGCATACTCGTCTTCCTAGTAAATTTGACCCCAAACGCAAGGGCAGCTGGACCTTTCTAGTTCTGCCCCTGCGAGCATGTTACACTGGGGACTTTTATCCGAATGTCTCAGAAGACCTTCCTGAAAGTGTTTATATGTCATGCGAGGCAATGAGCTCTCGAGGTCCCAAGGCTCAGTACATCCTTTTGGAATTTATTGCTGGGACTAGTTTATGGGTCACAGACGTGACTTCAATGTCCTTCTTTTTTATTCTTAAAGTTTTTATTTATTTACATGAGATGGAGAGAGAGCGAGCACAAGCAGGGGTGGGAGGCAAGGGCAGAGGGAGAGGGAGAAGCAGGCTTCACACTGAGCAGGGAGCCCAATGTGGGACTCGATCCCAGGACCCTGAAATCATGACCTGAGCCGAAGGCAGAAGCTTAATGACTGAGCCCCCCAGGCGCCCCTTCATTTCTCTTCTTAATAAGATAATGACAAGTGTTTGAGTGACAGTGTCTTCCCTTTCATCTCGGCTGTGAAGGTGCCCAGAAGAGGTCAGCGTGCTGCCTGATTCCCATGGCCATGCTTCTGGGTAACCGATGTGTTTAATCCCTCCCCCCATCCAAGGTTTCCCTTGTCTTAACCATAGTGCATGTGTGTCTTTAGAGTCTTTACAAGTTATTTATGGTAGAGAAATAAAGATGGGGTCCCGGACACTAAGGAGGGTTACTTCAGTCTCCCATTTCTGGGATTTTTGGATTGCATCTGAAAACAGAGGGGAGGCGGTCAATGTCATTCTACTGTGGCTTCTCTGGAAAATCACTCTTCTGCTATCTCGGCATGTCTGCCTCACACACTGGCCCGAACCGAGAAGAGCGAGGAGCATTACAAACACAAAGAGAACAGTTACGTAAGCATGTTCAGAAGGTCACAAAAATGTACAGATGAGCTTCAAGTAACCTGTTCCCCCGCCCCCAGACGACTTACTTATCCTCCGCTTAACGCAGATCCTACTAAATATTTCTCAGCTCCAATGTTTTATTCTAGTTCCAGTGATTAAAATAAAAATTAAAAAAAAATCAGAAGAAAGGAACCAAGGACTTGGTAAGGGATGGGACTGACCTTGAAATAACCTCATGGATGGCATCCTAAATCCTCAGTCCAAAGCGAAGTTTCCTGAAAGTGCCTTGTGGTGTTCGCACACGCACACGGAGCAGGGTCGGAGAGGCAGCAAGGTTGTGGGTCCAGGTTGCCGTGGGAAGGACACAGAGGACCGGGGAGTCCAGTGATGACGGACAGTCGGAGGCTCTGACCGCATCCCCGTACTTCACAGAGAACGGCTAAGATGACGGGTGGAGAGCCAGAGAAGCACAGGTGACCACACCACGCCCTCAGAGCAGAAGCAGTCAGCGACCAGAGACACAAGTACACTCGCCTGAGGGCTGTCGCAGGGTCTGCACACTGCCCAAGGAGAGGGAAAATTCTGAAGTCCCGTCTGCCTCCAGCCGTACCTTCGCCGAGGGGGAAGACAGGCGCCTCGAGATCCTCAAGGTGTCAGCCGCTGTGTAAGTGACCCCACAGGAGCCTGGGGATGGGCAGAGACTCTCCCTTTATCCTCAGCCCTCAGCCTCCCAGCTGTACCTCTGTGCCCACAGGGGTCGCAGGGAAAACCAAATCTGGGAGAGACTTACAGGCTGGTCCGGACAGGGAGCCGGCCCCTGGCAAGAGCTCTCGGGGGACCCAGCCCCGGTTCTCAGGCCACCTGCTTCCTTCCCGTTTCCTCCCGTCTGTAGGCCAGTGGCTTTTCCCTCCTGGCCCTGGGAAGTCTCCGGTTTATGTCTGGGACAATAACAACAGGGCTGCCCGTGGAGAGTGTTCAAGTCGGTGTCACCTGGACGGCTGGAGACCCTGCACCGCAGGGCGGTCGGGAAACTCCAGAAACGGAGCTACTGGAAACAGGAAAGCAGCCGCCGCCGTGAGCCCTGAGCAGCCCGAGAGCCCCAGTGTCCATGTGCCTGGATGGGGCTAACTGTACCTCGGCCAGGGGAGTGGCTGGCATCCACGATGAGGAATGGGAAACAGCCATCTCTGCCCCGTGCGCAGGTGCTGGGGCTCCTGCTGCTGCTCCCATGAGCCTCTTCTGTCTTTGCCAACAGTCTCCTGAGCTGGCCGTCAGCCTCTCGGGGCCACTGTCGGGGAGTTGCGGACACCAGGACAAGCTGTGCCTCGTCTCAAGCCTGGAGGTTTGTCCCAACTAACTTGTTATTGAACTGACATGTGGAAAAGCTCCAGTCACGTGTGTCTGAACATCAAAGAACCATTCAAGGGGCTGACGATGCTCCGGCTGGTCCTTTCCGTCAGGCGTCGCCAACGTCCCTCTGCTCTGCTGGACGCAGGCTTTCCTGCCCCCAGCTACTCCCAGCCCGCCCACCCGGGACTCTCCACGCATGCTCCCGGGACGGTGGACACAGTCCACATGGAGCAGCAGACAGAGCTCTGAGCGGAGGGACGTCTGGGGTTAGGTCAGCTGCCTCAGAGGAATCCCGCGGGAGGATAAGCTGCAACACTAGGAGAGAAATTTGCCTTGAAGTGGATACCCTGCCAGGAAATGTACACGTACTCACAATCCCATCTAATGCAAAAAAGGAATTTGGGAAGGACGTCGTGTTACCCTCCGCCTCTCTTTTCTCTCTTTCTTTCTCTCTCTCCCCTTCCCTCCCTCCCTCCTGCTCTCCTTTTTTTGGATCATGGCTGGAAATTCAGGTGATTCTGAAATCAGACCTTCCTCCCTCCAACCCCGGACGCTAAGGGGTGCGGGCTGGGCCATGAGGCGAGGCGGCGTGTTGACGGAGCCTCTGGTTTCCGCTAGCGCGTTTGAAGACACAGAGACCACCCACGTCATCTACTGCTCTGAGTCACTCACCGAGATGTCCTCCCTGTCGGTGTTAAAGACTCTCAGAGGCAGGGAGCCGTGTCCCTCACAAGAGTGCAGGTGGGGCAGGGTCAGCGGGACCCCTATCTGCACCTCCGGACTGAAAGTCATCAAGCCCCAGGTTTTGCAAAGAAAAGCATAGCATCAGGCACCTACCATGCACGGTGGTCCCTTGCACGGCATCCGTTGGAGAAGCTTGTGTCCGTCTTGACCGGGAAGCTCTCTCTGGGAAATAGTCCCCAGAAGCAGACGGCTACGTGTTCCAGCGACTCAGCTTCCTGACAGCAAATCACCTGCACCTCGGAGGGGAGGGACGGGATTCGACACATCCCACCCCAACTCACAGCCTATGTGGCTGGAGGCAGGTTCACCCAGACTCTCCAGGCTCCAGCAAATCGGCTCTGAGTGGAAACCCCGGCAAGGCCAGCCGCAGCTGCCGGGAGAAGAGGATGACACGGAGGACAGGGGTGAGGGAGGGACGGAGGACCCAGGCCTGGGAGGAAGTGAGTGGTGATCCCGGGGAGGCGCCGTGGGCCGTCCTCACTGCCTCGGTTCCATGACCAACCCTTCGCTGAGAAGTCAAGCACGGCAAGTAGGCTTAGTGTCGCGGGCCGCCCAGGACAGTGTCTGGGAGTTCCTTCATCCACTCGCGCTGCTGCAGTCAGTGCAGGTGTTCGGGGAGATGGTGGACGATTTTCTACTAGGATAGTTATGGAAAACCTCCTGGCTGCTCTCCCAGCTTGGAGCCTTGGTTCCCGGGACGGTGGGCGGTGGGGGGCATTGCCACGGAGACAGTCCCTAACCCCGATGTGCATTCTCCCCACCGGCGTTGCTGGGTTTGCTGGTTCCCCGGCTGAGGCTTCCAACCGGATCGCAGGGAACCCGGCTCGCGTGTGCCTGAGCTGGCATGGGGGGCCGTGCGCCGCAGCGGACACATCCTAGACACCCCGCATGTGGACCTGAGCTCCGCACCCTCCAGCATCACCGGTGTCCGCCGAGGGCAGGTTGTCTAGCTGAATGGTCAGTAAGCAAGGTGAAGTTCACAGAGTTTAATTGTATTTAAGTCTGCTCTAAACAGACCCGGTGTTTGGCCTCTGAGGACTCTGGCCGGGACCTGGCGTGGCGTGTCTCACAGTGGCTGCCGTGGCACCTGCTGGGGAGCAAATCTGCCTGAAACAGTCAGGAAGGAGCCATGTTCTCCTTGATGTGTGGCCACAGCTGCAGGAACGCTGAGTCACACACGCCTGAGACGGGCTTCCGAGCGGCGGGGGCGTGGCCAGATCCCGTCTTGCCATTTTCCCCAAACAGACCTTTCTGTTTAGACACCCGTCTCGTCTCCTGTTTCCGCCAAGTTGCTTGATGATGAATCTGTGGTCCTCGCCACGTTCTCCGCATTGCACAACGAGCTTCCTTCCTTGCAGGGGAGCCTGTGTTTCCAGAGACGAGGCCAACATCCGTGGAAACCATCTTCCTGTCTCTCCAAGTGCCGCTCATGAGGGCGGGGGGCTGGACCAGCTGGAGCCCTGTCCCACAGCATCTTCACGCTCGCTCCGCGACACAAGCTCGCACAGACCTTAGCTTTGAACAGATACATGGGAAAAGCTACGCGTGCTCGGACAAGAGATTTTTGTTATCCTAGAGTTAAGGCAAAGTTTGAGCAAACGCTCGTTTGCTTGTAAGCCATCTTAGGCTTTGAGGAGGGAAGAGCTTTCCTGGGACTGCTGGCGGGTGGATCTCCTGTTCATGCCATTGCAGGACATTCCAGCAACATTCCAGGACAGTGTCGGGGGGTTGCCCCCTCCACCAGCAATGGACGCAGGTTTCCCATTCAGCCCGTACCATCCCACGAGAGCATCCCCATCCCACCCAGCCTCACGGAGCTCTGGTTTCTGTGCTGAGAAACTGTAGGAGTAGGAACAGGTCTGACCTATAGGAACAGGCCAGGTCTGACCACTGCCCCCTCTCATATGATTGCCCTAGGGCCACCCCTGCCCACGGGATGGAGGCCATGCACTGGGGGTGTGTCCATGGCTCTTGGGGTCACCTTCTACCACCCAAAGCTGCAGGGCCACAGCCTCTCCTGCAGGACTATGCCAAGGGTCAAGAGAAAGAGTGGAGATTTGGGATATAGTTTATTAATTTACCTATTACTGTTTTAAAACCATCTGTAATAAAACCTGAACAGAGTGATGGCCCAGCTGTGAACAGGAGGCAAAACCTCAGAACATGGGCTCTGATCCAGGCTCCACATTGTGTGGCTTCTGCTTCCAAGCTGACCATCCCTAAGCCTGGGTGTCCACACCCACACGTGGGTGCTGGGCTGTGGGGGCTCCGTTGCCCTGTCTGGACCCAGGGTGATGTTGGAAGTAGGAAAGTGAAATGAGAAGCCGCCGGCATCCAGAGAATGAGCTCAGTTAAATGACGCCTGCTCAACCCAGACACATGAGATCATTTTTTAGCAGAAAGCCTGTTTTCTCTAAAAGCTAGTATCTCTACTCTGTTGCTTTTCATGTTTGAGCCACCTGCCAGCCACTAACACAGGATGAGAGAGAGGGTACGTGCATGCCTACGTGGGCAGCTGTGGCTGGAAACTGTGCAGGGAGCCCTGTGTCCGTCCGTCGAAGTAACCAGAGCTCCACACGGGCCACGGCATTGTGTGACCGGCTCACACTTCATTCTAGAAGTGACATCAGCACATAGAGCTTGAGGAAGCAAGACAGGAGTAAGCCAAGTGCCTGGGTGCTGTCTCGCCTCAGGCAGGACGTGGGTCTCGGTGCCCAGCACCACGTCAGACGACAGCTCTGGAGCCACGTGTAGTCTGTGGGGCTGCAGCGGCCACGGGGATCACCGGGGAGTCAGTATGTGGCCAGCACTCTCGGAGATGCTGAGGGACACGCAGTATAAATGAGCCACGGGGGCTCCCTGGCAATCCCAGCATTTTCTTCCATCCCTGCAAACCCAGAATCGCGTCTGCAGCTCGGAGGGGCTGAGAGCGCTGCGGGGGAGGGGAAGGGGACAAGGAGGGGACAGGCGGGCAGCCTGTGCGACCCACCCTCCAAGTTGTCCCTCTTCTTAGGAACGGGGTCCAGGATAGGAGCGTCCCAGAGTCTGAACTTGGCACTCAGCCCGGCTTGACCGGCACTTACAGACGCACTAATGAGACACAGTTGAGGAAATGAATCGGCTTCCTCTGTGACAGGCTGCGATTTATCTCCAGAACATCCTTTCTTTCCCAGGAAACCTATTTACTCTCTGAAATCCAGCTAACAGCCTGGTTCTGGGTACTATCTTCTGTTTAAACATCCCCATCCTCCCTCGGAACATGCTGTGTTTTCCTCCAGAGTCCTGAACCCTTTCCAAATACACCCCACACTTTGTTTGGATGGTTTACTTCCCTCCTCCCCTTCCTGTGCCCACCTCCCCTGCAAACCCCAAGACAAGGTGGGAGCCTACAGGAAAGAGGCCAACTCAGGTTCCCCCTGAGGGCCAAATGCTGTGGGAGGGGCATGCAGAAATGCATGTTGATGAATGTCAAGACATCAAGAATCAGAAGCAGCAGGCACGGATCAGAGCGGTGCAGTCCAGTCCCCAGAAAGGAACACCACGATTGCCCATCACGGTGTAGACAGCGGCTAGAAGCCCTGATCACAGTGTGATTTCCTTTCCTGGTGATTCGGGGAGCAGCCAAAAGCTTCATCTTCCATCACAGGGAGAGGGCTGGATGAAACAGGACAGAAGACCAAATGCCTCTCTTGTTCCCAGGGTCGCTTCTTAAACCGTGGCTTTCTGAGGCAGAGAGTGGGTGTCTTGAGAGAGAGAACAGTTATTAGCCTCCACTTATCCTAAAATTTAAGGACTTGAGACTTTGTCTAAAGAAGTTACACTGTGAAAGAGAGAAAGAAAATAGTAAGGAACAAGTTATTTCCCCCTTTACCTGCTGTGTGATATCTGCAACTTTTGTGACTTGCATAAGCTGAAAATGATAATAATACGACAAACACAAACAGACCCCCTCCCCCGAACGGGAGAGCTAGTGCATCACAGGTGAGTCGGCTCTGCGGAGCGGCCCCTCCCACACTGGTTCGTGCCAGATATAAGCCCGGGGTGCTGGGATGGCACACTGCTAGCTGCTCGGCCCCTGTAACCGGGGGAGCCCGGGATTTCCAGCTGATATCCAGCGGGAATAAGGCAGGTGTTTCCAGAAAGGTGTTCTGTGGTTTGGCAAGGCTGTTGTCTCAGAACAGTCTGGGTGAGTCAAACAGCAGACGCTTACTTCTCACACTCCCAGAGGCCGGGAGTTCAGGACCAGGTGCCGGTGGGCTTGGTGTCTGCTGAGGGGCTCTCTTCCCAGCTTGCAGACGGCTGCCCTCCCCGAGCCCTCAAGTGGGGAGAAAAGCCCATCTCTCTCTCCCGTCTCCCTTAAGAGGACAGGAACCCCATTTTCAAGAACTCCACTCTCGTGACCTACCCACCCCTCCAAAAGCCCCACCTGCTGACATGATTTGGCCTCCCACATGGTACTCTGGGGGAAGGGCAAACATTCAGACCATGGGAGCCATGCTTCTCCCGATCCTCAGCAAAGGCAAACAGACGTTGAAGGAGCTATTGTTTTAGTCGACGTCTGTTGGTCGCTCCAAACGGAGCACCCCTGCCGTCCCCCACCTCGGATGTATGAGAGGCAGGAAGAACCTGACATTTACCTTGTCACGTTTTGTTGGAACCTGGACCTACCAGCTGATACAGTACTGTTAGCCAGGACACCGAGATGCTGCACCAGAGGTGTGTTGGGGTTCCTCGTCAGCTGACTTGGCTGAGTGCAACTGGTGTCTGTCCCCATGGTGCTGAGGGTTGCCATCTGCCAGAGCCCAAACCGGGTGGTGGCATGGTCTCTGCCACCCATGGCGGCAGCAGCTTCCTCGGGGCCCCAGGCACGGGTCCCTGGCCCCCGCTGAGCATCTGGCCGGCCTCCCTCTCTTGCCCTCAAGAGCCTCTGAGCCTCCCCGTGTCGCTAGCTGGTCCTACAGTGCTTTCCACCACACTTTGCACAGCCTGATCCAATTACCGTTGGGTGTTTCGACAGAGCCCGGATGCTCACAGTTTTGAGGCTGGTTTCAACAGCTGCAGGGTAGTCCTTTTTCTGATTCTCTTTGTTACATTTGTAGCAGACTAGCCATTTCCCTGGGTGCCTCCGGCCCCCCAGCGCCAGCCTGCCTGCGGCTCACCACTCAGATCTCTGCCGTTTTGGATAATACCGTGGGCACCAACTTCCCCACACCCTGTCCCAAACAAAGTCTCCGCAGGAGGGCTCCGGCAGGTTTCTTCTTCCCAGTGGACCTCCGCATCGGTGAACAGGGCCGAGCAAGGACCTGCTCACTTCTCGCAGAGCTGAGGCCCCTGATTTTTTCCAGTTGCCCCTCCCAGCACGGAGCCTGGCCCCATGAGCCAGATGGGCTGGGTACCAGGTACCGACAGCCTCTGTACCAGGGAAGAGCTCCAACCCTACAAGCGGAGCACAGGATAAAGAGGCCACCAGTCCCCTGGGCCCTGTCTGCACCGCACAGAGCAGCGGGGAAATGCTGGTGCCAGGACCCCACCCCAGGGCAGAGCTGGGGGCCCACGAGCCTGTCCCAGAGTGGTGTTTGCACCACACTGAGTGGGAGGCCGGCGATGGCTCCTGGCTCAAAGCCCACAGGCTGTCACTGCTCTTACCAAGATGCAACAGCTTTTCCTGGATAAAAGTTCCTCCTTTCGCTGCATACCTTTAGAACGGTATCCAAGTGCTGGGGATAAAAATATATGTTTATAAAAAAAAAAAATAAAAAAATAAACAGTGAAATACTCTTAAAAAAAAAAAAAAAAAAAAGAAGGTTGGGCTTTAAAAAGTCATTTTTACCAGCTAAGCGCTGTGTCCCCGAAGAGAGCTGTCTAAAATATAGTGGATAAATCTGGTGGCTCACCACAAAGGAAATGGATTCCATCACCGCTCTGGAAGCCAGAGGCTCAACTTCAGTGTCTCTGGGGCAAACCAAGATATGGGCCTGAGGGGACAGTGTGTTCTGAGTCACTCCGGCTCTGGCACCTGACGCTTCGTTGCTTATAGTCTCCTCACTCTGACCTCTGCCTCCTCGGTCCCATGGCCTCCTCTCTTCTGAGTGTTCTCTGGCTGTCTGTCCTGTAAAGACATTTGGGGTTGAGTTTAGGACCCACCAGGGCAATCCAGGATACGGTCAGCTCCTTCCAGACATCTGCAGGGACCCGCAGGAAGTAGGCACCTCAGCTTCCAGGACCCGAGCGGATCTCTTCGCGCACCTGCCATTCAGTCCATTATACCTGACGTGTCTTTCTCCATCCTTCGACCTTCAAACGACTGTGCCCTTGCGCCTACAGGATGCACTGCTCTGAAATCTTGTGTAGTATTCTGGCTGCGATTGCAATAGGAAATACTGGAGTTTAAATGCTTGCCTGACTATTTGAGCTTAGTTGTCCAGGAGGAAGATAACTGGGGTCGGCCCTCGCTGGCTGGGCCAGGAAGCGAGCTCCCGGGGCTGACTCGCCTACGGCGGGGAGGTGCCTGTTCATACACAAACCCACTCCGGATGACAAGGTTGCCCATAAAGACACCCTTTCGACCAATGCTTTATTTACGCTCAGTGACCTATTCAGAAATGAATCCGCTCCCGGGTTCTTTCAGTTCGGGACCGAATTTCCTTCTGGTCCTCTTCTAGCTCTCTCCACAGTGATGCTGACCTTCCTCAGTGCTGTCTTAAATTAAAAAAAAAAAAAAATTAGTCCTCTTGCACGTAATCGTGAGTGATGACTTCGTTCAACAACCCGCTGTTTTCTCTCACTTGGACCCTGGAATTCTGCTGCTTTCTGAAACCTCTCTCTGCTGGAAACGAAGGCTTCTGCAGGTCTCACACTCGTTCTGGGGAGAGAGGACGTGATCTGCCTTTTCTCAGTTTTACATTTTGAGTTTCTGCCTCGGTGCCGATATTCTGAAGTCAGAGCAAACAAATGCACACACACGCACGTGGTACGCATCCGTCACACACGTGTGCATGGGCGTGGTAGAGCCACACCCGTGTTAGCGTATGCTTCTATTTCTTTTTTTAAGATTTTGTTTATTTACTGGACAGAGAGAGAGAGAGAAAGAGAGCATGAGCCGCGGGGAAAGGGCAGAGGGAGAGGGAGAAGCAGGGTCCCCGCTGAGCAGGACCCCAAGGGTCTAACACGTGCGTTTCTTCCCTGGTCATAGACACGCTTATTCATTTAGAAAACAGTGAGTTTCTTCAAATAAGGAAAAGCTTCAAAAACTGCCTTCAGTTTTTTTCTCTGCTCCATTCTTTCTCATATTTCCTACTTTGATCCTTTTAAGTAAACCTTAGCTTTTTTTCCTTAATATGAACAGCTATTGGTGCTTGAACACTGACTCTACACTTTCCAGTTGGTTTATTTTATGATAAACATGTTTGTTTTGAAAGCTCTAGCAATGGGCGCCTGGGTGCCACTCTTGATTTCAGCTCAGGTCATGATCTCAGGGTTGTGAGATCGAGCCCCAAGTCAGGGTTCATGCCGGTCGTGGAGGGTGTTTCAGGTTCCGTCTCTTCTCTGCCCCTCCCCCTCACTCCCTCTCTAAACACACACACACACACACACATAAACATACACACATATTTTTATATATATAAATACTATAAATTAATTTCTGATCTAATTTAGGAAATTTTTTTATGTGCTTTAGTGAAAAATACCTCAGCCTCGTTAGCCTGACCCCCACATTATTCCAGATCCTCAGACACAGGCAACTTGCCTATTTGTCATTTCCAAATGCAGTAGGTTTTTTTTTTAAATAGTAAACAGTGGATATTATCAAATAGTGGATATTAATGGCATCATAATTTTTCCTGCATTTGCTGTTTCCTTTTTATTTAAAAAATAAATGTATACTTGGGGCACCTGTGTGGCTCAGCTGCTTAAGTGTCCGACCCTGATCTCTGCTCAGGTCATGATCTTGGAGTCCTGGGATCGAGTGCCACGTTGGGCTTCATACTTTGCACAGAGTCGGCTTGTCCTTCTCCCTCTGCTCCCCCGCCCGCCGTGCATGCTCGCTATCTCTCTCTCTAAAATAAATAAATACATTTTAAAAAACAATGAACTGATATTGATACACCGTCATTCTCTGAAGTCCCCAGTTCACATCACAGTTCGTGCTATGAACTGTGAATAGTTCTCCAGGTTGTGCCTAATATAGGATGTCATGTGTCCACCCCTATGCCATACAGAATAATTTCACTGCCCTAAGACCTCTGCTCCTCCTGTTCATCCCTCCCTCCCCCCAGTCCCCGGCAACCTCCCATCTTGCCACTGTCCCCATAGCTTTATTCCTTTAGAATGCCATATAGTTAGAATCAAACAGAATGCAGCCTTATTAACACACATGTGTTTTCCACAGCTTTCCATGGCTTGACAGGTCGCTTCTTTGTATCATGAAGCAATAATCCATCATATGGATTTTTTTTGTTGTTGATATATATAGCATGTATTTAGCTACTTTCCTATTGTTGAATATTTGAGTTGTTTTGATTTTTTCTTTTTTTTTTTTCTTTATCCATTCATCTGTGGATGGACATCTAGGTTCTTTCCATAGTTTGGCTATTGTGGACATTGCTGCTATAAACATTCGGGTGCACGTGCCCCTTCGGATCACTACATTTGTATCTTTAGAGTAAATACCCAGTAGTGTAATTGCTAGGTCATACAGTAGCTCTATTTTCAACATTTTGAGGAACCTCCATGCTGTTTCCAGAGTGGCTGCGCCAGCTTGCATTCCCACCAACAGTGTAGGAGGGTTCCCCTTTCTCCGCATCCTCGCCAGCATCTGTCATTTCCTGACTTGTTAATTTTAGCCATTCTGACTGGTGTGAGGTGGCATCTCATTGTGGCTTTGATTTGTATTTCCCTGATGCCGAGTGATATGGAGCACTTTTTCATGTGTCTGTTGGCCATCTGGATGTCTTTTTTGCAGAAATGTCTGTTCATGTCCTCTGCCCATTTCTTGAGTGGATTATTTGTTCTTTGGGTGTTGAGTTTGCTAAGTTCTTTATAGATTTTGGACACTAGTCCTTTATCTGATATGTCATTTGCAAATATCTTCTCCCATTCTGTCAGTTGTCTTTTGGTTTTGTTAACTGTTAACAGTTAACTGTTGTTAACTGTTAAGCTTTTGATCTTGATGAAATCCCAATAGTTCATTTTTTCCCTTGCTTCCCTTGCCTTTGGCATTGTTCCTAGGAAGATGTTGCTGCGGCTGAGGTCAAAGAGGTTGTTGCCTGTGTTCTCCTCAAGGATTTTCCTTTCTCACATTGAGGTCTTTCATCCATTTTGAGTCTATTTTTTATATATTTTACATATTATGTGTGTGTGTCTGTGTAATGCTGGTGAATAGAACAGAGCTACACACTTGATTTGGGGTGTCTTTTGGTCTGTTAGAAGAAAGTAAACTGCCTTCCAAAATTTTAAAGAATGAAAAGTTTTATATATACAAAAATAAGGGTAAAACAATAAAGGGATGGAATATGACTGTAAAGAGGACATTAAAAAAGATTCTAAAAAAGGAATTGATAAGATAAGTTGGTTGAGAAAGAAAAAACAAAAAGAGGAAAGCATGTGATCAGACTAGAACAAAACCACGTGCTAGATTTAGGGTATATTTTGATCTGTTAGAAGAAACTGTATCCCAAAATTTTAAAGAAAGAAAAACCCATTTGTATACAAAAAATAAGGTTAAGTACAATGAAGGGATAGAATATGACTATAACAATGAAAAATTTAAAAATGATTTTTAAAAAGGTATTGATAAGAAAGAAGAGTTTTTTAAAAGGTTAAAATAAGGAAGAGGAAATTTTTTAAAAAATAGAATAGGAGATTTTTTTTTTTTAATTTAAATTGCAAGACTAAAGGATCATGGGGGAAAAACTCACGAATTCTATGTGTTGCTTTCCCCTCGCTCTGGACTTCTGTGGTTCTCATCGATCCTTGGACTTGGTCTTGGCTGGATGTTCTTGCTGATCTTCCGGGGTAGGGCCCGTTGCTGAGATTCTCAAATGTCTTTGCCCAAGGCGGAGTTGTGCCGCCCTTGCCAGGGGCTGGACTGAGTAATCTTCTCGGGTTTGCTCTCGGAGCTTTTAGAGCTTTTGTTCCATGAACGCTTTCCACACTGCCTTGGAGGACAGGAATGAAGATGGCGGCCTCCCAACTTCCAGTCCTGGAGGAGCTTCATTTGATCAATAGATTGAGTTGAAAAGAAATGACAGTTTCACAATTTGAATTCCCTATGACCATGATGAATAAATATCTCTCCATTTATTTAAATCTTCTTTGATTACTTTTATCCATGTTTTGTAATTTTCTGAATACAGATGTTCTGGATACTTGGTTAGACTTATACCTGAATATTGTGTGGTTTGGTGTTAATATAAATCCTGTAGGGTCTTTAGTTTAATGTTCCATCTGTCACTCTGCTGCAGGTGATAGCGGTTGACTTTTGTACATTAGCCTTGTATTTGACAACCTTAGTGTCGTCGACTAGCTACAGGGGCTTAGGGATTTTCTACACAAACAATCCCGTCATCTGCAGACAAATGCAGTATTGTTTCTTCCTTCCCATTCCGTATACCTTTTATTAACTCTTTTTGTCTTACTGTACTAAATAGGATTTCTGGGAGGATGTTAAAAGCAATAAAAGGAGACATCCATGCCTTATTCCGGATCTCACCCTTCTGTCTCCCCCATCCTGATGTTAAAATATTAAGGAAAATGTATAAAATAATTTAATTTTCATTGTCAAGTGAAAATATAACTTGGGAAGCAGCTCTGAAAAATTTTTTTTATATATTTCTTTCAACATTACCAACACAGAAATATGGCTGATGCTGTTGATGCTTGGAATGTCACAGAATCAACAACAAAGTTTGTAAAGTTTGGGAAAGTGTCATTCCCTACCTGTATGTGAATGTTCTCTCCTCTTACTCCCCATCGTGGCTCTGTCATCTTTCCTCACACATCTTCTGCTGGTGGCTGCCTGTCCATCTTCCACTTTCTCTATCTGTTGCTTATGTGAAAGTTAGTGGGCATTCAAAAAATTATAAATTCCTAATGCTAAGCTAAGGTTTTTTTTTTAATGTTGCCAAATGTCTACAAACTGTTATTAGGTGCATTAATATCTCTCTAAATGTTCTTTCCTCTTAAAACCTGCATTGTGTAATTATACTCTGAGATCTCATTACTGGGACAGAGAATTGTCTCAACGAGTTTGCTCAAGATACTTAGTTTAACCCATTTGTATTTTCTATCATTATAATGACCAGTTAGTAGAGAGACCCCAGTGAGAGACCCCAAACCTGGCCCAAAGTTTCTATGAATGATTGAAATCCGTGCTCTCCATGAGTTTTCTGAGTCTGCTATTTTGACCCTTCAAATAGATCGAGCAGCTAGCTGACTTTCCTCTTTGCTAATCAGTTTGAAACGAGAGAGAATGAAAGAGATCTAAGTCTCTGAAAATGATTCCAATTTGTCATTTTCACACTTTTAAGAGGTGTAGTAGAAAGCCGCAGCTTTGGTGGTGACTCAGACCACATTGCCCCCCACCCTTTCTCCCCAAGCTGCTCACATGCAGAAGCAGACATCAGCATGCACTGTGGTCTTGGTCAGCTCCAGGGCGAGGCCAGCTTGGTTTCCTTGACTAGGATCCAACATGTTTTGAGCACTACGTGACATGAGTTAGCACAGTTGCAGAGCTGGTCCTGTAGTCCCCTGACTCCCCTTTCTGTGTGATGGCTACCCTTCCATTCTGTGCTCACTGTTACCCTGGGGTCACCCAGGACACATTCATGGGTGCAGAGCATAGATCCAGTTGCTTCTAAGGTTAGCAACGTCTCCAAGGTTCCACCTTTGCATTCTGAGCTCCAGGCTAAAGGTGAGTGTGGCAGTTTTCGAGTCCAACAGAAAGATGGCCACTGGCTTTGATGATCTGATTTCAAATTTTCCTACTGTGTATACTTCAGCAAATTTCTTCAGCTTTTTAGATTCAATGTCCTTATGTGTAAATTGATTGATTTTCAAGTTTGGTTAGAATTACAGAAAGCCATGTCTGCCTGGAATGGTTACAGTACCCAGATCCTACAGAAGTATCCATAGACTGAAACTTAGAACAACTCACTTTTTGGTTTGTTTTGTATCCAATCTTTATTGAGCTGTTTCAGTTTTGACAACATATTCTTGTGAAGACACATTATTGCTCTATTTACTAGAGAGAAGGGCTTTGGAGAAACCAAAGGATAAAGCAAGCAGCAGCTCTTCTGTCTTCAGAATCTACTGGGGGGTCCAGAGCAGAATCATGAGGCTGCATTAATTTTCTCAAGGGGTGAGGAAAACTTCCTAAAGAACAGGTAAGAGAAAGGTGCCTGGAGCCCGGAAGAACCAACAGACTTCACTGCCATCCGTCATTCTGGATTATTTCAGTGGTTTTGATAAATCTTCTGATGCCTCACATCTACTATTGAACCCTTCTAGCAGTTTTGATTTGAATACTGTGCTTTCCACTCCCAGAATTTCTGGTTGTCTCTTTTATATGTTGTTGTTAGCAGGCTCCATGCCCAGTGTGGAGCCTGATGCGGGGCTCGGACTCACGACCCTGAGATCATGACCTGAACTGAGATCTGAGTCAGACACTCAACAGACTGAGCCACCCAGGCACCCCTTGATTCCTTATTATACTACCTCTTTATTGATGTTCTGAGTTTGTTCACGCATCACTCTCCTGGTTTCCTTTCATTCTTTGCCAGCTGCTGCCTCGGCTCTGTGAACACATTAGCACGGCTGACTGGAAGGTCTCTAACTTGTACAGGCCACGTTGGAGCCTCCCCGGGGATGGTTCTCCCCACTTCTTCTTTCCCGTGGGTGGGCCATACTTTCCATTCTCTTTGTATGTCGGCACGTTTTCATGGTGGTTGGGGGTGGTGGACATCATAGTGTGGTCACTCTGGGGACCAGGTCCTCCCTGCTTTGGGGTTTGCTGCTCGTTGAACATTGGGGCTCATAGTCATCCATTTGTGGAGTGGATTTCCCAAAATGTTTTCTACGAAGCTCCCATTCCTGCTGTCCATGGTCACAGAGGTCCCTACTCTCCTACCTCAGTGGTCTGTGGTGACTTGGGGAGTTGATGGCACAACTGAGATATAAGAGAGAGAATCTCCCAGTGCTTGTAAATTGACTCTGAGCAGGGCATCCCTTCAGCACCGTGCCAAGCCTGCTAGAACCCTGCCTTGGCTTCCTGTCCTGAGAGCACAAAGGCAGAGTCCCCTTGGTTCTGTGACGAGCTTATGTTCCGCCCTGGATACCTATGTCATGCTTCAGACTTCCCAGAATAATCAGTCTCCTTCTTGATGGGCTTCTGGTGGTTTCATCTGCTTGTCCCATCTGCCATTGTCTGCCCCAGATGCCCATGGTACACGCCATCTAGAAGGTCACTCCTGCCCACGACCCTGGGACGCCAGGGTAGCCAAGCAGGTGACCACAAATACCATAGCATGTCCCAATGGCCTTCGAAGACTCCTCCCTCACCAATCACCCCCTTGGCTGCTGTACTGCTTCCATGAGATCTTAGGTTCTGCGCAGATGGCTTCTGTCAGTTTCTTGCCAGCTGCATTGTCCCTACAGTGGGCAGACGGGTTCTCAGGGCTCCCACTCCACCGCTTCTGCAACATCACTGGGCTTTCATGTTCCGTGACTAGTTTATGACTAGGAAACTGCTTCTGTAATCAATCAAGTTGACGACACAAGTTACTGTGGTTTCGCACACCCAGCTTGCACCCATTTCACACTTTTCTATCAAGTGGACCAGAACTTGTAAAGCAGTCATCTACGCATTCATGAACAGTTTGAGCTGGACAGAACTTGAGAATCCACGTTGTTGAAATCAGGTGATTTTTCCAGATGAAGAAATGCAGAGCTGATAGGAAGATAAAGGATGTACAAGGATGAGGACGTTGTTCATCTCGGTTTTCCCAAAGGACAAAATGTCACAGTTGGAGAAAGCCCCTTCTGTTTCTCCTTTGAAGCATGGATGTGTGGTTTTCACAGTGTCTGGGGTGGCAACAAATCACAGTCTTAAAACCATGATTTTTAATTACTAAATTCATTTGTGCATGAGAAATGGCTACAGCATCACAGAGAGGACAGCTGCTACACAAAACCCCGAAGTTCCTTCCATGCAACTCAGACGGAGCATAACCAAGAGGCATCAGCACGTCTCTGAAGAGGAGAGTTGCTGTTTGGACACGGTGACTCCAACCTCCAGAGCCGCCACCCCCCGGACTCCTGAGTGTCTGCTGATGCCGGGGAGGAGACGTTCCTGCAGATTTGCCCAGGGAGCCATGGGGCCCCAGCGGACAGATTATAACCATGTAGCAAAATTAACATGCGGAGCTACTAATGGAAGTGAAGTGTTCTCTGACACTCGTGTTTCTGAGTTTAGTCCGTTTGCTCCCGCATGTGTTAACGACTTGCTACAGGCTTGCTGGGAGTTTTGAATTCAAGAAGACGTGAGACACCATCTGTGCAAGGCCCGTGCAGAGTCAGGGAGTAAACACCGGCAAGCCACCCCAGCTGTATGGTGTCCATGGGGTGGGCAGGAGCCTGTGGCCCCTTATGCCCTTTCCCCGCCCCCTGGGCGTCATGCTTGGCCCCATCAGTGGGAGGCACTCCCCTGGGGATGAACAGAAATGTTGTTCTCCAGAGGCCACTGTGCAGGAGGCCATGTGCCGCACTGCATTCGTCTGGGAGAGCTATTTGGTCCCTCGGTTCCCACAGCTGCCAGTGGAGATGTCCCTGATGTCCCTCCACCAGTCCCCCACTGCCTGCAGGGCCCAAACCTCTGTTCTGGGTGAATACAGAGGTGCTGGTGTCTTTACAGATCAGCCCTTACGTAAGGACATGGTTCATGTAACAAAATGGTGATTTGTGCTTGGGAGAGCCAGAGAAGAGACCACGGATGTGACCCTTGGTCTGGAGTTTATAGCTTCTAGGATGAGAAGCAAAGCGGCCAGCAGCTCCTGGGGATGGAAACCCCATGGAAAGTGCAAGGCCAGCTGGCAAGAGTAGGGTGCGCGGGTGACAGAGGGCAGGCGTGGGGTGTCCTGGAGAAGGCAGGCACCTCAGACACCAGGACAAGCTGTTGAGGTCTCTCTTGGGCGACGAGGAGCCATCAGAAGCATTTTGTCAAGATTTGCGATGGTCCCTTTGAGATGCGGTGGCCATTAGGATTAACAAAATTAACACATGGTATGTCAGTTAAATTTGCGTTTCAGGTAAAAAAATAATTTTTTCAGGAAAACAATGCCCCACGCAACATCTATGACATAGTTATAACTGAAAACTGTTTGCTCTTTCCTGGAATTCAGAGGTCAAATTCAGAGGTCACTGGACGCTGTTGGTCTGCTACTGTGAACAGAACCGGAACTGTGTTCTCCACTGACATTCTCCTTCGGCCTGCTGGGCCACGGACCATGTTCTTCAGGAATCTTTACATTGTTTTTCCATGGCCCTCAAGGTAAAGTGAACAAAAGAGATGGCTTTGCAGGCTGTCTTGGCCTGTTTGAGCCGCTGGAGGAAATCGCCATGAGCTAGGCCGTTTAGGAACAACCGATCTTCACTCCTCACCGTTCTGGAGGCTGGGGTCTGAGGTCAGCCCTCCTCCTGCAGAACACCACCCTGTCCTGCCGGGTCCTCACAGGTGGAAGGGGAGCGGGGGCTCTGGGGGCACTCCTCTGCGGGAGTGTGCTGACTCCATTCCCGAGGGGCTCCCTCCTCACGACCTCATCACTTCCTGCAGACCCCGGCTCCTAACACCATCATCGCGGGCTTAAGCTTCCCCATGTGGATTTGGGGCACCGGTGCAGCAGGCCCGTGGCTCAGGCTTGCGTGGGAAGCGCTGGCTGGCACTGAAACGCTCGGCAGTGGGTCGGCTCGAGGGGGGATGGTGAGGGGGGTCGCCCACCAGGCCACCTTCTCCCACCCCCAAACCCTCAGCAGCTCTGCAAGCTCTGGGTTGTTTTGCCCACAGATTGCTTATTAATCTGTCATCAGGTGAATAAACAGGGATGACAGATCTGTCATTTAGAAAATTATGAACAGGGGTGCCTGGGTGGCTCAGTGGGTTAAGGTCTCTGCCTTTGGCTCAGGTCATGATTCCAGGGTCCTGGGATTGAGCCCGAATCAGACTCTCTGCTCAGCGGGGAGCCTGCATCCCCCACACACACCCCACCTTCCTCTCTGCCTACTTGTGATCTTTGTCAAATAAATAAATAAAATCGTTTAAAAAAAAGGAAGAAAGAAAGCAAAAGAAGAAGAAAAGTATGAACACAAACCCCAGAGCTCTGTGATCCTAGGCAAGCTACTTACCAGCACCAGATACAGTTTCAAAATGTATACACTGGCCCATTATCTGTGGCCATTATTTGTTGTTTATATGAACCACACTTATCCCCCATCTTTTTTGGTAACATCAGCAAGGATTTGCTCTAGAGGAGTCACCAATTAATATCTTTCTCTAGACTTTATGGTTTGGTCGAGCAGGTCCTCATTCCCGACACTAAGATGAACCTCATTTGGCTGAAATCAGCCACTTTGCCCCATGTTTTTGGTCATGAGGAGGGCTCTGGGATGGGCACAGTACCCAAGTAGGACGAACGAGAGGTTAGTACAGGCTTACTGCATTTCTGGAAGGAGGAAGTACCACCCACCTGCCTGGAATGCTGTCGTCCCAGCTGCTGTCAGCAGCCACATTATGACCATGAGGACAGGGCCTATCTGTCTGAGGCTGTAGCCAGCCTGAAGAAAGGGGCAGAAATGTTGAATGGGAGAAGGACAATTTGGATCCCACTCTCCTTTTGTGAGCTCTGGGCCAAGGCTCAGGTGAAGCCCTGGGCTCGATCTCTTGTTCTCTGAGCTGCTGATTTTCCAGTTTTGCTTGAGTGGCTTTGAGCTTGTTCTCGGAAATTGAGACATCCTAAGCTCTGCATGTGTGGGAAGGATCCCATTTGCCTTGCTTTTCTCAGCTGTTGGAAACAAATGAGATGTGATCCCCTTAAAGAGTAGCCCTTTAATTTTTTTTTTAAATTAATTTATTTATTTTCAGCATAACAGTATTCATTATTTTTCACCACACCCAGTGCTCCATGCAATCCGTGCCTTCTATAATAGCTACCACCTAGTACCCCAACCTTCCACCCCACCGCCACTTCAAACCCCTCAGATTGTTTTTCAGAGTCCATAGTCTCTCATGATTCACCTCCCCTTCCAATTTACCCGAACACCCTTCTCTCTAACTCCCCATGTCCTCCATGCTATTTGTTATGCTCCACAAATAAGTGAGACCATATGATAATTGACTCTCTCTGCTTGACTTAATATACAAATTTATGTTTAAAAAAAAAAAGTAGAGCTCAAAGCCTATTGTAATTTCCAAAGACATTCACTTCAACGTGAAATGAGTCATTTCTCCTGTTTACGAAAGTATTAAACAGAATACGTGAGCATGGTAAGGGGCGCTCTGCATTTTGGGATGACGTAAGAATGAATAATACCGTCCATTCACTTCACAAATGGTTAGTAACCACGTTGTGCACTCCGATACCGGGCTGACTGACGCAGCTTTCAGACGTTGCCTGATATATGGTGTCACAGTGACAAAGGAAGGAAGCTTTAGGTCACGACTGGGGTCACGAGGCGGGCCTTCCCTAATGCACACCTGGACGTGTGCACAGAGCAGTGAGCTCCCAGAGTCACCCAGCTGGGGAGACAGAGCCGTGTCTGGTCCTGGCCATGGGAAGCACCCCATCTGCATTACTCAGACGGCTCGCACGTCAGCCCCCGGGTGAGAACATCCTCCCTCCTGCTGTACCTGAATCTGGGATTCCTTCCTTTAATGTGGCCTGCACAGTGGGGGGCAGGGCGGACACCAGCAGCACAGTCCCCCAACATGCAGACGGCAGACAGCTTCTGTACAAGGAGGGTAGAAAAAAACGTATTTTTGAATTAAAAAAAAATACAGCACTAAGTCTGTTATGATGTTTTGTTTGTTTCCTATAATAAGCTGAAAAAGTGTAACCCTGAGGGGATTACTTGACCGCGTCTCAGCCTGGCCCACACCATGGACACGAGTGTGTCCCTCTGTTCCGTGAAGCTACCTGCCAAAAAATTAGAAAGGGGAAGAGGAAAAGGAAGAGCATAAGGTCGTCCCATTCTGTTTTAATATTGAAATCGCAGCCACGAAGACCGATGCCCATTCTCTGCCTGTGCAGAGACGGCCCAGATGTGCTACCCAGGCCTGGAGCCAGGCAGCCCGAAGGCGATGTTTACGGGGGACGTGTAGGACCCCCTGGAGGACCCGTGAGCCCCAGCACCTGAGAAGGGCCGCTGACTGACAGCAGCGACCAGCTGCTGATCCGTGTCAGGGAGCACAGGGAGCGGGTTTGGGGGATCTCTGCACATGGAAGGCTTGGCTAGTGGCACGCCTGAGCTCACGGTGAGCTTGGCTACGTGGGTGGATACAGGAAGCTGTGCAGCCGTGTCTGCCACCCCTGAGTGAGGCATGTCTGAAGGGTCCTCTCCGCCCCAGCCGGCCAGAGCATGCGGTGTGGGAAGCATCTGCCTCCATCCTGGTCACAGGATGCAAACTGGCCTTGGGGAGGGCGGGGTGGGGCGTGAGAGGGGCGGGGCGTGGGCGTCCTGAAACAGTTAGGTCATGCTTAGGGGCAGAGGAGGCAGGTCGTAAAATTTGACCTTCCCGCCAGGAAGCCAGATTCAGTCAGCGATCTGCGTGCAGGGTGGCCTGTGTTATGAGCCTGAGAACTCTGGGTGCAGACTCACTCTCAGGGGAGGTGAACAGCCTGGAGGGTGGGGCCAGTGTCTCCTGGAAGCCAAGGGCCAGTTTACTTCCTGTCCCGAGTCTTAGATATGGCATCTCCCCCTGGACGAAAGGCAGCTGGCATCCAGCCCATCATAGGGATCATAGTTCCCTGGGCTTGGGGTCTCCCCCACTGTGATGCAGATGGCCAGGAAGGGACGCGTGCACCTGCACCATTTGCAGGATTCCACATCAGTTCACAGCTCCTGGAGACCACAGGCTGTTAGGACGCCTATTCCACGGTGTCTGGGCATGGTCATGTCCATGGGGAGGCGTGACCTGGCATCTCCGGTGTCTATGAGGCAGAGGCGGTGGGGACAGGACTTCCCAGCAGGTGCGGTGCTGTCTGTCCCCATTCTGCCCCCCATGGTTGGTCTTGACGCTTCCCTCGGACTGTGGGGTGAATGTGGCCCCAGCACGCAGGGCACAGACTGAAAGGGTCAGGCATCCTCAGAGAGCCGTCAGCTTTGACCTCCAGATGTGGGGGCCTCACGAGGAAATGAGTGCTCGGCAGTTCATCTGGGAAAGCACTGCTGGAAGGAGGACTGACACCCACGAGACTGGAGAGTCCCTGAGTCATCCGTGCAGATCGAGTTCTCCCTTGGATCTAGGCGGCGAGTATCTTCACGTCTCCAGCGCATGCTGTTTAAAGTGCTCCTTTCTGCACGTCCCTGAATTCCTCTCCTTGGACTCTTCCCGTAAGTGAATCATATGGAGTCAGTTCCTGATGGGGGAAAGCATCCCGACAGCACAAGTGTGGGGTTTGTCCTGGCGTCTGGATCCATGTTGGGTTTTGAAGGACAGAAGATGGCTTGTTTTCCCCCTTCTTCAAATAAATGGAGATCTCATGGGCTGGGGAAGGAGACAGGCTGATGCCTGGGCAGGGACCACTCGTGGCTGCCACAGGCTCCATGCCTCAACTGTCGCCGGGACTGTCTGTCTGTGTTTACCTTACAAGGACAAGCCACAGTCCTTATGCGGCCCAGGAGCCCGTGTTTCCACTCTGGGCATGAGGAAGGGTAAATATGGAGCCCCAAGCATGGGGCTGGTCCCTGCTTTGGTCCCTGCTCTCTGCCCCATTAGCCACATTTCAAACCTACCACCTCTGAAGAACACCTTTGGTCTGGTGGCTGGGTCAGGGCCCTGTCCCCAGGGGCGTGCATCCTGCAGAAAAGAGGACGAGGACCTCTCCCTGCGTCTCTGACCTAGGCCAGCCCCGTCAGCCTAGGACGTGGCAGACTCGCTGGCCATCACTGTGTCCATCAACGACGTGTCCCTACAGAGCGTTTCCACGATGCACCACTAGCAGAACTTAGATTTTATGCTGAGGGAACCAGACTGGGACTTCTTCAGGGGTGGGGACAGAACCGATCTGAAGGAAATACTCCCCACGACACATCGGCCTTAGGTATCTTTCGAATCGTGGAGTAAATCAAAGGCAGAGTCCGAGGAAATCTCATGACCCATAGAAAAGCAAACCCCATGCGCCTCTCCCCTCTGGGATGGCCTGGGATTCCCCGGGCAGGAGCCCAACATACTCGAATGGCTGAGATTTGAAGTTCAAGGATAGATGGGCTCCTGGGCTGAGGTGGCTTGGCTCTGGGCGAGGAGAGCGGGTGGACGGAGAACGGGAAGGTTTTCACGGTGCTGGCTCATCTGCTGCTTCTCCTGTGGGTGTCCAGGTCCCCCCCAGCCAAGCAGGCAGAGTGAGCGCAGGCACCCTGGGAGGGCCCTGGAAGGGAGGCAGATGTATAGGAAAGCCTTTCCCAGAGGATGGCCAGTAGGACACCTGTGCGTCAGTGGGAGGCGGAACTCAGGGGACTTTCCCAGCAAAGTTTGAGCTCCATCAAGCTCCCGGGCCCTGGTGCCTGCGGCCAACTCCTCCCCCGGGGCCTGCTCCTGGTACCCTGTTCTCTGAATGCACATCGAGGGGGCTCCCATCGCTCCACCCAGTCTTGGCCATGGGCACCGGGCTGCCTCATTCATGGTCACAGTGAATGTAAGGGGAGGGGTCAACCTGCTTTAGGGGTCTTTGTAGCAGGACTGGCGATAGGACAGCTTTGCCTGGTGTCCTTTCTGTAACCGTTGGGGAAAGGCTCTTGTAGGCATAGCTGTTCCCTATTTGGACACCAGCATCCAGAAGCTTCTAGAAGGCTCTCTGTAACTACATTTCCAAATAACAGAGGCTGACACTGGCATCGGAGAGACTGGTCCTGGTGGGGAGGCCCATGCTGGAAGATTGGGGTGTGCAGGAGCCATTCTGGGGACAACTTACTGCAGTTTAAACCACTCCTGATCGTAGAGGAAGGCAAGACGCTTGTCACTAATGCTGCCCACCGAATCAGGGGTGCTGTTGCTCCGCGAAGCCCATCAGCAGGGCATGAACGAAAGGTTTCCTTGGGAAAGTGAGTGAACACTTGTTCTCTCAACTTGATAAGAGAAATGGCTTGGAATTGCCCATCTAATGGGTTTTCTGGCAAACACTTCAGAAGATCTTTGTGGAGGGCAGGCCAGATATGGGGGGGGGGCGTGTTTTGCTATCTCCACAACTACTGCCACGATGGACACGTTTCCTGGCCTGAACATCAGGCCACGTTGTCTGAAAAGGATGTGTTTGCTCCCGGCGAGACCAAAGTCCCATGACGGATCTGAATGCCATAGGGCAGGACTCCAAGGGGAGGACACCGCAGGGAGGCCACGCTGCACTGTGACCGTGGTCTTGGCCTTACCCCGCACCCACAGCATGTCCCAGCTCAGTCCTTGAAGCAGGAGGAGCCCCTCATGCTCGGTCTTTTCATATTATTCAGGCTTTCCACTGCTCGGATGAAGCCCACCACGCGGGGGAGAGCGGTCTGCTTTATTCGGTTTACTCATTCAACCGTGTACGTCACCCAGAAACACCCTCACAGACACCCCCAAGGGTGGGGCGCCATGTGACACGAGAAAGTTGACCCGTAACAGTACATGTCAGGGCACCCGGACCACTCAGTGACCCATAACAGTAAACGTCAGGGTGACCCTCTGTGTGTGCACGAGGAAACCCCTTTCCCTCTGGCCATCTCAGTTCTAGAGGCAGGTGGGCAGTGTGGGACAGTCCCCATTCCTAAGGGGACCAATAGTCCCCAGCAACTTCATCCAGACCTCCTTCCTGGTGCCCGGTCAGGGCCCAGGCCCATGATGGATGCTGATAATTAGCCGCCTCACGGCTCGACCCTGATCCCATGCCCCCGGAACTAGCCCATCTCCTGCCGTCATTCCTGTACACTTGCACACCTTCCTCAAATGCTGGCTACTGCCAGGGAAGTAGCAAACTGTGGGCCATCTTTCCTGTGTCTCCAATGACGTTGCATCGTTAGAAACACCTCCTCTGGGTGCAAAAGTGTGTTTCATCAGCAGTAAGTCTAAAACGCTCCCACACGTATATAGTAAAAAGCCAAGACTGACTCATGCCGTCTCATCCCAACGTGGTAATGATGAAACCCTGAACTTGATTCAGCGACACGGGGGAGTGGGCCGGAGGTCCGGGGAGGCTCAGTGGACCAGCAGGAGAGTCACATGCCTGCTAGGGTTGTAAGAGAGCTGGGTCTCCTGGTCCTGAGCAGCTGGGACTTGGGGACAAGGTTCATGGTTAGGGAGCTGATGGAGGTGTGGGGAGGGGGCATCTGCGCCAACTTGGTGTGATGGCAAGAGAGCGTGAGCTCATGCACAAGTGCATGTGGGCTTCTTACTCCTTCATGCTGGTGAACCACTGCTGGGTTAGACACAAAGTCATGCACTGTGGCCAACAGACCCACTGGGACTTCCAGGGACCGCCGTAGCCTGAGACAGAGGGACACCTGCTGAGACAGGGCTGTCCGCATCGGGAGGCAATTCTGCTGGATATGATCTCCTAGAATGAGGACAGCCATGTGGTTCCAGGGAAAGTCCTGAGAAGGCTGATATATGAGCTAAAGGCCTGTGACCGTACGGTTTGCGTATTGAGAGGAAAAGTGTTCTAGGTTTGTGCCCTGGTAGATGACACAAAGAGGTTGCTTTCTGTAATTTGAATGGAAAGATCTGTACGTGTGAATCATTAAGAGTAATGACAGATCCACTCAGTACCAGCCAGCAGTAAGCGAGCGCCGACCGTGGGCAGGGACTCACGTGAACGGACTGAGCCCCACCGTGATCCTATGAAATGGGGACACTTCCATTACATTCGTCACAGAACTAAGGGTGGGAGAGAGAAGCAGTGTCCCCAGAGTGGACGAGGGTGCCCTCTGGCTCACATGTTAATGCTTCCTCTGCCACGAAGCTGAACGAGGCCTCTTGCCTGGGCTGGCAGGGCACGATGCCATGTGATTTTCTCGGATGACCTACTTTGCAGCTGGATGTGTGCCGTGCACGCACACGTGACTGGGTGTATGCTGTGATCTATCGGCCAGCAGAACACTTAACAGAAAAAATCCTTTTCCTCTGATAAGACCAAGTAGCTCTCCCATGGCGGCAAAGCTTTCAGGATTGAGGGCTAGAGGGAGAGATCCACAGGCTGTGCCCTGGGCACCTCACAGTGAGCTTGCAATGCTTGCGATGTTTGTCCAAGACTGACACCTGGTGAGCCGAGGACACAGTCACCCTTTCATGGATGGGAAAATCATGTGCACACAGATCGCTCCCTATCTGCTGGGCTCCCGTAACTGGAACATGGTGAACGGCAGGACGTCGGACTGCAAATCCAGACCTCTCAGATCCCAGTGCGGAGCACGAAGTCTAGATCTCTCTACACGGCCTCCAGCTCTGTCCTGAGACTGAGTTCCATCATCACGGAATGGTCGTAGTGTTAGTGTCACCGGCCTCAGGTCTGGAAGGCTCCCCGTGAAACCAGGCGGTTTTCCCCTGGTGAGCGGGGCAGCACCGGGAAAGCCAGGGTGCGGGGGCCTCAGCCAAGGCCAGGAGAACCGCTCTTGCATTCATCCCCTCAGCTGGAGCTTTTATCCACCAGCCCCCCCTTCCCCCACCCCCGGCTCCTCTGTGTCCTTATTTTCTGGAGTTGTTTAGGAATCTTGAAATTCCTAGGTTGCTTTGACCTCCGTAGAACACGCTGAGGCAAACAGAGCAAGCCAGCAGCATGTGCCTTGTCGGTGAACTCCGAACTGTTTCATAACGTTGACTTCCTAGCGCCAGCGTTGTCCCTGACCATAAATTTCTCTCGGTTTTGTAGGTATTGCGGTGTCCCGCAATGACGTTCCCGATTCCTACACACCGCGTGTTCCCAGGAAGACCTCCGCGTCTATGCAAGTGAGGTTTAACATGCCATTGTTCTGGAATGTGTGGTGAGTCTGACATCCACGTCTGCAGTGGCATTTCCTGCCGAGGTAAATCTTTGGGCTCCTCGTAAACTTGCAGGAACAAAAGCTCTGGAGAAGCCACACTTTTGGTTTGGTTGTTGATGTCAACAGCAAACGCTTCCAGGAAGAATGAAATATAAAAACATCCAGTTAAAGAGAGGCACCTGGGGAGGCTGGCTGGCGGGGCACTGACGCAGGTTTCCTGGAAAGGGACCGATGGCAGCGGCGGGGTCACCGTCTAAACCATAGGCCTCTGCTGCTCCCGCAGGAAGCAGCCCCAGACGGGAAGTGAGGGACGGACATGACATGGACATGACCGTGAGTCTATAATTCACGTTCACCCTGTTTAGGCACCTTTTCTGCTGCCTCCTCCAGGGGATGGCTTATCAGAGCCCTGGGGCTGGCGGGGCACGGGGCTTCCACAGGGACGCCTCTGCTGAAACTCCGAAACTCTGATGGTACTTATCTCAATCCTCCTGGAGCCTCCCCCAGCTCAAGGCTGTCTTGCCTGAAATATTCTGTGTCCCAGATTCTACTCCTATACCACAAGTGCTTATAAACACGCTGATTAAAATGCACTGCTTGTGGGGAGGGGATGTCCGGCTCGGCAACCGCAGTGAACAGTGCTGCACTGCATGTGCGGGAGTTGCTAAGAGGAGATCCACGTCCCATGGGAAAAAATGGTCTCTCCTGGTGATTATTCACAATATACACAAATATCAGATCATGACATTGTCCACCTGGAACTAACCACCTGTTTGTCCACTAAACTCAATTTTAAAATGCTATTTTCAAGTTGTGCGTTTTTCCTGAAACTTTTCGTAGAATTCTGGATTTCATATGAGTAACAAAACTTTTAGCAGCATCCATTTCTATGTTGATTAGAAAAGAAATTCCTAGGTTGAATTTACGTAAATTCAATCACTCTCTGTTTCTTACTTAAATGTGATGCATGACCTTGATTGACATTAGGATAATAGAGAAAAACAGATAGATTGTAATAAAAAGAATAATTTATTTCTTTGTGATCAATTCTAATTTTTTTTATTGATTCTCCCTGCTTTTTACACTACCTAAGTGTAATTTTATTTTGTTTTCTCTATACATGTATTGATAACAGACTTATTGCCTTTATCTTTGACAGCATAGAGAATTTTCATAAGGTGCCTCCTCGGCCTTCTTTTTGCATTCACAAAGAGAAGTTTATTCAAATATAAATATGCGGGATTAGGATGCCTTCTTGTTTTATCCTACGGTTTGTAATATCCTTCAATTTTTTTACATAAGTGCTTTTGACCTACTGCAATCTGACGTTTCTCTTACCAACTTCCATGAGTTTCAATAATAAAGATACCATGCTTGTGTCCTATTTGTGATAAATGGTTTTGCAAAATCTGCTTTTAGTTTACCGAAGCTACTTAAATTTATTTCAAGCATGCAGTCAAAATTCAACTTCTTTTCCAGAATTATTCACTGGATATCCATATGGCACAAAAACTGCTCCAATTCGCCCGAGGCCATAGGGATGGGCTCCTGCCTGCAGGGGTCCGGCTGTCTCTCCACCTTCTGGTGCCAGCCCCTGGCTCCTTGCACAGCTCACATCCCACTTCCCTCCCTCACCTGGGTGCATTCTCCCTGACCTCCGAGCCACGGCTCAGCCACCACCTCTAGGAGCATTGCCATTGCTCCCCAGACTGGACACACTGATTAGAGGTTTGCCACACTGAACAGTCCGCCTGGGCAGCAGAATTCTTGAATTCAGAGCCTGCCTGCCGTTTGCCACTTAATCATGGAAATACATGTTTTACGATTAGATGAATGTGGGTGTTTCTGAAGTGTACTTTTTATCATTTTGAAATCATTCAGATTTGCAGCAAATTTACAAAAATAGTTCAAAGAACACATGTATGTCTTCATGGATAATTCCCACATTTGTTAAATTACTAATTCACTCTCTACCCACATAGTAATGTACACATATCTATTAACATTTTGTAACTTTTTATTTTGCTGTAATTGCAAACTGACACAAACATCGCAGGAATTGTACAAAGTTCTTCTGTATGGCCTCACACACACCCACCAGCAAGCCCCAATTCGTCCCATTGACTGTCTCTCCTGCAGCCTTCCACCCCTGCACAAACACATTTATACATTTGTGTATGTGTGTGAGTACTGGTTTTGTCTTAATTTTGTGACAGTGGCCTGGAGTCATGCTGCTGGCCTATAACACTTTAGTGAGAATTGGATACACACAGGATGTTCTTTCAAAGAACCACGGTATAAGATCGGGATAGGAAACTCAGTGTTGTTGGAGAACATTGTGAATTGTCACTTTGGACGCAAATCTTGACAATAGTCACCGTAACTGCATTTCAAGCTACTTCCCCTGGCCCAGGATCTAATCAAGAGCCATAGTCCGGTGTGTCTGGTCCCCTTTATTCTAGAAGGTCCTATAGCCTGTCTTCATCCCTGGGGGCATGACACTTGGGAATAGGGTAGCTCATCCATCTCACAGAACACCAGTTTGGGTCTGTGTGTTGCTTCATCCTGATAGATTTCCTGTGCACTTTGCCAGTGGGGCCTCAGGAAGGACGTGGTGCCCTTCTCTGGGCATCTCAGTGAGCAGAGAAGCCCGCCTTACTCCGCTACCATGTCATTACCAAATGACATGGTATTTAGAGAATTTACCAAAGTGGTAATTCTCTGCAAGCTGGCTTCTGCCATAAGGTGAGGGATCCTCATCTTCCTTTGGCTTTGTGCGTGCACATACACATCTGGGGGTGTGAAGGGCGGACAGCCCCTCTCCCAGTGCTGGGTCTGGACTCTGTGCTGATCAGCACCTTAGATACTCTCAGGAAGTGACCACACTGTTTCCGTTCTCATTGTGCAGATAAAGAGACTGACCTGTTAAGAACCCACTCTCACAGAAATAATTTTATAAATAGCAGAACCAGAATTCAAACCTGGAGCTCCTAAGCTCAGAACCCAGCCCTGTCAGTTCTGTAGCAGGTGGACTTCTGTGGGTGGTAAGGGACAGAAATCCACCTGGAACCAGCCTTGGCAGAAAAGAGGACACTGGGGGATCCCCTCCATCCAGGGGAGTGATGAAGGTACTGGTCAGGTGGAAAAATCCTCCTGCTCCTCCCAGAAACGTGGTCAGATGTGAGAAGACATCAGCTGGATTATAGGATGAAAGCTTGATTTCTGTCCAGATGAGGGTGGTGGCCTGCAGAGAAGTCAGGGCCAGCCCCCTTTGTGCACAAAACAGCAAAGCCAGTGCTGACCATCCTTCCGTGTGGGGTGTTTGCAGAGTAGCTGATCCCAAGCTGCGGAGTTCACATGTGTGGCTCTTTCTACAGCTCTAGACGCCACCAGTGAGCCATGAAGAAAAAACTCAGCTATGAAAAGAAAGACAACCAACTCTAATCATAGTAAATGCTGCATGTCATGGGATGCTGCTTTTATTCATTCTTTCAATTATTTCATGGCCTTTGACGTTATTGAATTAAGTAAAATAATTAAATTAACCCAAAATGGCATCATTGTCTTTCTGGAGTTTTATGATAATATTTTCACTTAAGAATTTTGACCACTACATCATTTATAAAGTTGCCACGTGTGGAAATATGTTTTGACTGCCTGTCAGATGAAACTACTTACGTTTGTAAGTAGCAAAGTGGAAAACCACACGGCAATTGGATGTATTTAAATGTACTTTGCAAGCTCTCAGGCACCTGTCAGATATTATTTGGAAATGAGGAAAGCTAATTTCTTCTGCAGAGTTACCATGTTTTTTGAATCAGCATATGGGCAAATATTGTCTACTTAAATGTTTTTCTCTATTTTTTAACCAAAAGGCGTACGTTTAAAGATTTCATATGTGGCATACATTTCATTGACACCCCTCCACACACAAAAAAGACTTAAGTACAACCTTAAAGAAAAATAGAGGTCCTGGTACCTGAGTTTACAGATCCAGGGAGTATGTTGATGGTATCAATGAACACAGGTAGGTAGATGATGGGACATAGCCAGGAGGAATCGCTGGGAGGTGAGGTTTTGAGTCATTTCTGATGTTTCCTGCATCCCTGCTCTGTCTTGGGCTAGGAGGCTGGGACGCCCATCTAGTCTGGATGGACTAGATATGCTGCAGTTTTGAGGTCAGAGAGTAGATGCCCCAGGGCTCACCTTGCCTCAGTTGGGTGGGGACCCAGCCTCACAGCCTTGTCCCACCCTGTGCATCCCTGGGCCACCTGAGGACCAGCACAACATGACGGCTGGAACTGAGGAAGCAGCCATAGGGCTGTGCCCTTCCAGGCCTGTTCTGTGCAGCCAGAGGTCACAGACTCTGGGCCACAACCATGAGAAATGGGCAAACCCAGTCAACCAGCCTAGGAAACAGGGAGCTGTGTCTCCGTGAACCCCACTATGTAGATAACAGAAGCAGCCTGTGGTTATCAGCACCAGCCCGACTTCTGACGATACCACAAACATCTTCACAAATACTCCTCCACTCTTTTCTCAAATGTCGATAATAGTTCCTGGGACTTCCCTCTCGCCATGGGTCTGGTATCAAGCTGGGACCAGAAGCACAGTGGTGTTCCACGGCCTGTGTTCTTCCAGAGCTATGGAGCGTGGCACCCATGGCCTTTAGTCAAAGTTGGCAAAATGGTGCGGGCCCAGGTGAGCCCATCCCCAGGCCCCCAGGACTCATGCCAACCCACTGTGCAGGTATGTAACAGGAAGCTTGGACAGGGCCGTGAGAAAGGGGGTGCATACCCCAGGTGACAGCAGCTGGAGTCGTGGGTCAGGAAGCACAGAGCATGGCCCATGTTCTGTCCCTGGAGCAGCTCACTCGCACCCCTTCCTCAAGAATTCCTGTGGCATTGGGGTGTTTAACACACAACAAGATCTCCCCAAGGCCACAGGGCTGTACCCATCTCCCCACAGGCTGTACCCTCCCCTGAGGAGGTCTACCATCCTCAGGGCACACGGGCACTGGTGCCAGCATCTCCTACCACTGAGGGAACCTGAGCACCCATCTCACTGAATTTAAATGAAAGCACATCACACGGAGAGCTCAATGAGAGCCTCGGGCTGTGTGGAAATACTAGAGTACGTGGAAAGCCAAAGTTATTTCCATATCTACTTGATATGCAAATAATACACAAATGAATGAGGACACAGAGATGATGGATAGATAGAAGATAGATAACGATAGATGACAGATTGATGATTGATGATAGATTGGTGTTTGAAAGATGATAGATTGGTGATCGATAGATGATAGATAATGATAGATGATAGATTGATTATTGATAGGTGATTGATAATGATAGGTGATAGATGATGATAGATGACAGATTGATAAACAGAGAATGATAGATGATGGATTGATGATAGATAGAGGATAGATAGATAGATAGATAGATGATACGTAGATGATAGATGGAGTTATCAAGGACAGAAAACAGGCGATCTATTTGCATGGAGAGTGACAGGAGGCACCCCAGTGTGGATAGGACTGCCCACATGCTCATGAGATGGGTCGGAGAAGAGCCTGGTTGGGGAGGTAGGACAGCAGAGGGCCAGCCCACACTTGGCCAAGAGATGAACTCCCCCTCCAGCAGGGGTTCCCATCTGGGAGGGACTCCAGGGAAGAATGTTCATTGAGAGCCCACCTGATGCCAGACACTGGGTTCTGAGCAGAAGCAGATGTCCAACGTAAGCTTGAAGCTTTTGGATGGTTTCATGTTGACATCCCGCTTCCCAGGCAGAGAGACTTGCCCCAAGTGTCACAGCTGTGACGGGCCCCACTCTTGCTGGAAATCAAGCCTATCTCCTCCTCCCACAACACTTTTCCTGCTCTGCTGCCCCAAGGTGGGAGACAGCTCCACACACCTCTGTATCTGGAACATGTGCTCAGTCTGTCCTCAAGACAGAAAGTCTCTGCAGAAACCCCTTAAAAGCACAAAGTTGAACAAAAATCAAAATGGCGGCTCTAAGGCTTCAGAGAAGCTCGATTTCAAAGCCACCTTTTCCACTCCTCCCTTCTTAGTCTTTTGTTTCAGGAACCTGGAACCACCCTAAGGACAGAGGAAGGAGCCCTAGGGTAGCTCACACACTCTCCCCTAAAACCAACTAGATCCTGCATTTCCCTATAACCACCCCCCACCTGCTCCGGTCTAGAGGGGTTGCAAGTTTGGAAGGTCAGAGCCCACTACAGCCTCTCTGCCCAGTGAAGCCATAAAGCTCTTGTTCCTCCTCATCCCAAACTCTGTCTTCACCTGGTTGTTTTAGTTTCAAAGCTTGGAGGTTGGGTTTTGAACATCAGAGGGAGAAGGAAAGGCCAAGTGATTAGAAGGGGAAAAAAGTCTTCATGGAGATCCTGTAAGACAAAGCCATTTGGGGCAAGAATTCACACTGTCTGGCTTCCACAAGAAAGCAAACTGACAAAAACCCTGAAGGTGAATTTGCATAGTCTTGATGCAAGTTCTTGAGCTGCTCCCCAGGAGTCCAAGGAAAGGCTCCCTTTCCTTGGTCACCAAACTGGTTCAGTGCCAATGAATTCACAAATTTAAAAAAAAAAATGTTTCCAGGTTTATTAAGTTAATAAGGAGCCATGAGTGAAAATCAGCAGGAAAAAAAAAAAAAGAGCAGCCAAGAATACTATATCCAGCTAGGCTATCATTGAAAATAGAAGGAGAGATAAAAATCTTCCAGGACAAACAAAAACTGAAAGAATTTGCAAACACCAAACCAGCTCTACAGGAAATATTAAAAGGGGTCCTCTAAGCAAAGAGAGACCCTAAAAGTAGTAGACCTGAAAGAAACAGAGACAATATACAGTAACAGTCACCTTACAGGCAATACAATGGCACTAAATTCATATCTCTCAATAGTTACCCTGAATGTTAATGGGCTAAATGCCCCAATCAAAAGACACAGGGTATCAGAATGGATAAAAAAACAAAACCCATCAATATGCTGCCTACAAGAAGCTCATTTTAGACCTGAAGACACCTCCAGATTTAAAGTGAGGGGGTGGAAAACAATGTACCATGCTGATGAACATCAGAAGAAAGCTGGGGCGGCAATCCTTATATCAGATCAATTAGATTTTAAGCCAAAGACAATAATAAAATAATAAAAGCCAAAAGACAATAATAATATATCATACTCAAAGGGTCTGTCCAACAAGAAGACCTGACAATTTTTAAATATCTATGCCCCTAACATGGGAGCAGCCAACTATATAAACCAATTAATAACAAAATCAAAGAAATACATCAACAATAATACAATAATAGTAGGGGACTTTAACACTCCCCTCTCTGAAATGGACAGATCACCAAAGCAAAAGATCAACAAGGAAATAAAGGCCTTAAATGACACACTGGACCAGATGTACATCACAGATATATATTGCTTTGTTCCCAAAGCAACAGAATATACATTCTTCTCTAGTGCACATGGAACATTCTTCAGAATAGACCACATCCTAGGTCATAAATCAGGTCTCAGCCAGTATCAAAAGATTGGGATCATTCCCTGCATATTGTCAGACCACAATGCTCTGAAGCTAGAACTCAATCACAAGAGGAAATTTGGAAAGAACTCGAATACATGGAGAATAAACAGCATCCTTCTAAAAAATGAATGGGTCAACCAGGAAATTAAAGAAGAATTGAAAAAATTCATGGAAACAAATAATAATGAAAACACAACAGTTAAAAATCTGTGGGACACAACAAAGGCAGTCCTGAGAGGAAAATATATAGCGGTACCAGCCTTTCTCAAGAAACAAGAAAGGTCTCAAATACACAACCTAACCCCACAGCTAAAGGAGCTGGAGAAAGAACAACAAAGAAAGCCTAAACCCAGCAGGAGAGAAATCATAAAGATCAGAGCAGAAATCAATGAAATAGAAACAACAACAAAAAAAACCAATATAACAAATCAACAAAACTCGGAGCTGCTTCTTTGAAAGAATTAATAAGATTGACAAACCCCTGACCAGACCTATCAAAAAGAAAAGAGAAGAGAAAGGACCCAAATAAATAAAATCATGAATGAAAGAGGAGAGATCACAACCAACACCAAAGAAATACAATTATAAGAACATACTATGAGCAACTCTACGCCAACAAATTCGACAATCTAGAAGAAATGGATACATTTCTAAAGACATATAAACTACCACAACTGAACCAGGAAAAAATAGAAAACCCGAACAGACCCATAACCAGTAAGGAGATTGAAACAGTCATCAAAAATCTCCAAACACACAAAAGTCCAGGGCCAGAAGGCTTCCCAGGAGAATTCTACCAAACATTTAAGAAGATTTAATTCCTATTCTCCTAAAACAGTTCCAAAAAATAGAAATGGAAGGAAAACTTCCAAACTCATTTTATGAGGCCAGCATCACCTTGATCCCAAAACCAGACAAGGATCCCATCAAAAAAGAGAACTACAGACCAATATCCTTGATGAACACAGATGTGAAAATTCTCACCAAAATACTGGCCAATAGGACCCAACAGTACAAGGATTATTTACCACGACCAAGTGGGATTTATTCCAGGGCTGCAAGGTTGGTTCAACATCTGCAAATCAATCAATGTGATACAGTACATTAATAAAAGAAAGAACAAAAACCATATGATATTCTTGATAGATGCTGAAAAAGCATTTGACAAAGTACAGCATCCCTTCCTGATTAAAACTCTTCAAAGTGTAGGGATAGAGGACACATACCTCAATATTATGAAAGCCATTTATGAAAAACCCATTGCAAATATCATTCTCAATGGAGAAAAACTGAAAGCTTTTCTGCTAAGGTCAGGAACACAGCACAGATGTCCGTTATCACCACTGCTATTCAACATAGTACTAGAAGTCCTAGCCTCAGCAATCCGACAACAAAAGGAAATTAAAGGCATCCAAATCAGCAAAGAAGTCAAACTATCACTCTTTGCAGATGATATAATACTTTATGTGGAAAATCCAAAAGACTCCACTCCAAAACTGCTGGAACTTGTACAGGAATTCAGTAAAGTGTCAGGATATAAAGTCAATGCACAGAGATCAGTTGCATTTCTTTACACTAACAACAAGACAGAAGAAAGAGAAATTAAGGAGTCAATCCCATTTACAACTGTACCCAAAACCGTAAGATACCAAGGAATAAACCTAACCAAAGAGGCAAGAATCTATACTCAGAAAACTATAAAGTGCTCATGAAAAAAATTGAGGAAGACGCAAAGAAATGGAAAAATGTTCCATGCTCATGGATTGGAAGAACAAATATTGTGAAAATGTCTATTCTACCTAAAGCTATCTACACATTTAATGCAATCCCTATCAAAATCCCATCCTTTTTTTTTTTCAAAGAAATAGAACAAATAATCCTAAAATTTATATGGAACCAGAAAAAAACCTCAAATAGCCAAAGTTGGTGGCATCACAATTCCAGACTTCAAGCTCTATTACAAAGCTGTCATCATCAAGACAGTATGGTACTGGCACAAAAGCAGACAGATAGATGAATGGAACAGAATAGAGAGCCCATAAATAGACCCTCAACTCTATGGTCAACTAATCTCCAACAAAGCAGGAAGAAATGTCCAATGGAAAAAAGACAGTCTCTTCAACAAATGGTGTTGGGAAAATTGGACAGCCACATGAAGAAAAATGAAATTGGACCATTTCCTTACACCACACACAAAAATAGACTCAAAATGGATGAAGGACCTCAATGTGAGAAAGGAATCCATCAAAATCCTTGAGGAAAACACAGGCAGCAACCCCTTTGACCTCAACCACAGCAACTTCTTTCCTAGGAACATCACCAAAGGCAACAGAAGCAAGGGCAAAAATGAACTATTGGGATTTCATCAAGATCAACAGCTTTTGCACAGCAAAGGTAACAGTTAACAAAACCAAAAGACAACTGACAGAATGGGAAAAGATATTTGCATATGACATATCAGATAAAGGGCCGGTGTCCAAAATCTATAAAGAATTTAGCAAACTCAACACCCAAAGAACAAATAACCCAATCAAGAAATGGGCAGAGGACATGAACAGACATTTCTGCAAAGAAGACATCCAGATGGCCAACAGACACATGAAAAAGTGCTCTATATCACTCGGCATCAGGGAAATACAAATCAAAACCACAATGAGATAACACCTCACACCAGTCAGAATGGCTAAAATTAACAAGTCAGGAAATGACAGATGCTGGCGAGGATGCGGAGAAAGGGGAACCCTCCTACACTGTTGGTGGGAATACAAGCTGGTGCAACCACTCTGGAAAACAGCATGGAGTTTCCTCAAAAACCAGAAAATAAAGCTGTCCTATGGCCCAGCAATTGCACTACTGGGTTTATATCCTAAAGATACAAACATGGTGCTCTGAAGGGGCACGTGCACCTGAATGTTTATAGCAGCAATGTCCACAATAGCCAAACTATGGAAAGAACCTAGATGCCCATCAACAGATGAATGGATCAAGAAGATGTGGTATATATACATAATGGAATACTATGCAGCCATCAAAAGAAATGAAATCTTGCCATTTGCGACGACTTGGATGGAACTAGAGGGTATTATGCTTAATGAAATAACTCAATCGGAGAAAGACAACTCTCATATGATCTCCCTGATATGAGGAAGTAGAGATGCAATGTAGGGGGTTTTGGGGGTAGGAAAAGAAAAAAATGAAAGAAGATGGGATCAGGAGGGAGACAAACCATAAAAGATTCAATCTCAAAAAACAGACTGAGGGTTGCTGGGGGGAGGGGGGATGGGAGAGGGTGGTGGGGTTATGGACATTAGGGAGGGTGTGTGCTATGATGAGTGCTGTGAAATGTGTAAACCTGGTGATTCACAGACCTGTACCCCTGGGGATAAAAATACATTATATGTTTATTTAAAAATTTAAAAATTAAATTAAAAATTATTTTTTTAAAAAACAAAAAAGTAAAAGCAGAATCAGACTCTCAGACTTTAGGTAGCAAAATACCAAATAAAAATATAAAATAAATACATTTAATAATTTAAAAGAAGTAACAGTGAGTGTTGAAAATCTGGAGTATCAGGAAAATCTGGACTAGGCAAAGTTGAAAGCAGCCATTTGAAATGAAAAAATAAAATTTTTAGGAAGAGAAACTTCATTGAAATGAGAAGTCAATCGTTGAAAACAGCAGATTTAAACAGATCAGGAATTAACACACTTGAAGGCATAGATGAAGAAATTAAGCCAAACGCAGTGAAAAAACAGAAATGTCTTTAAAAGATTGTGATTTCACGCATGAGTGGAATGTAAAAACAGACAACACCACAAAGTAATGACTAAAAAAACAAAAAGCAAAATCAGTCCTATAAGAACAAACAACAAATTGATGGTTGCCAGAAGGAAGAGGAGTATAGAGTTGAGCAAAATGGGTTAAGGAGTGCAGAAGGTACAGGCTTCTAGTTATGGAGTGAATAAGTCAGAGGAGTAAAAGTCACAACAAGGAATCTATCAATGATAGTTTAATAGCAATGTACTCGCGAGAAGGTAGCTACCCTTCTGGTGAACATAACGTAATATATAAACTTGTCAAATCACTATGTCCTACACATGAAACTAATATAACATTATGTGTCAATTACACTCATGCCAAAAGTAAAAATCAAAAAAATTTTAAAAAACAAGATCAAGATGTGGAAACTGGCTGAGACGGCAAATACCTTTAAGTGTGTATAAGTAAGAGGAAAGTAAATTATTCCAGAAGGAAGACCTAAGATACAAGAGGGCATGAGGGACAGGAGTGGGGTGGGAACGGCAAGCTTGCAGGTATAATAAGCCATATATAAAAATAAATAAGCCCTGTATAAAAAAATATTGATGATAATTTCTATCATGTAGGGGTAGGAACCCAAATAAAACTGAAATACTAGGCAAAGACCATAAATCAAGGGAAGGATAATTGTAATTACGTATCAGAGGTCCTTTTACGCTTTTGAAAAGAGACAAAACGTGTCCTCCAACCTGAGTTCCTTGGTTAATCATGCATGTTAAAATGTTCAGTGTGTGCAAACAGAATTAAAAAAATGGACACCTTTCAAGATTGGTAGATAGAAAACAAAGAAAATAGATTGTATGCAAGGAAGAAGAAACAATTGTGAAAAAGCAGCCAAAGAATCACCAACCTAGCGGGCCCACGTGAATTCCGGTTTAAACAGGACGTGTTCCCAGTAACATACGTGACAACCGTGGTCGGACTGGACTGTCAAAGGCGGGGGTGGGGAGCGACACTGTTTGAAAGGGACTAACGACATGAAAACAGAAAGTTTGAAAGGAAAATAATGAAAACACTCTAACAAGTAAATCCTCTGTCATCCACAGTGATAGAACGACCGCATGATAAAATTATTCATAGTCAGCAATTTTGCTCACGTGATTGAGAACAGGCCTCTTGTGTATAGTGTAGTTCACATTCGTGGGCCCTTACATTTCAGGTAAAGATAGAATCAGAAGCTCGAGCAGTGAGAGCCGTCCTTCACTTTAATGAGTAAGGTTAGGAGTCCTGACGAGAGGAATGGTTTACGATCTCACCAGGACTCTCCCAAGGCGAAGGCAGGTGCATCTCCACAGTGACTACAGATTCCAGGCAGTCAAATCAAAGCCCCCAGAAGATTTTTTGTGGATTCCGTTGAAGGGATTCTAATTATTTTATGGGACTCCCAAATAAAATAACAGGGACGAGTCATCTTCTCTAATACAAAGACATGTTAAAGGCATGACAATGGGTTAACAGACCCACAGGACAGAACGGGGTCTGCGGACAGACCCGCAGGACAGAACGGGGTCCACAGACCCCCGCACATCCTGAAAGCAAGCGCATGCCGCAGGGACCTGCAGACTCCAGGGGAGCTGATGCTGGAAATTGGAAGGACACGTCCGGACGCAGGAGAATTTCCCCTACTGTTTCAAACAAAATGACTTCTTACTGGATTAAATCTTTAAATGGGGGAAGGTAAGGCTTTCAGTCTTTTCTAGAACAAACAGCTGGGGGCCATTGGGAGAATTTCTGTTAAGGACTAGGATGCTGAACATGAAAGTCATTATTGAAGAAGTCGACATAAAATTGTAGAAAACAAGGCAGAAGTCAAAAACAAAAACACAGGCAAGGCAGGGAGATGTGAGAAAGGGGTTCAGCTTTGTTGGCGGTCAGGAAGCTGTAACCCATCCCACTACGGGACCTTAAACGTGACATCGTCACATAGGCCTGTGGGGTTGTGGACCGACCCTCAAACCTTGATGGGGGATGGATAAGTTGGAATAAGTACTTGGGGCAGGGTTCCCAAAATGGGGGTGCCCCCACCCTCAGACCCAGGAGACCCAGCCCTGAGGGAGCCCATTCTCCCCAGGAGACAAAGTCGGCATCATTCTGAGCAGCAGAATACTAGTGGTAGCCGACACGTCCATCTTCGGCTAACTGGATGAATTAATTATGATACATCCCTCGGTGGGATGCTCTGTGACGATGAAAGTGAAGGAGAAAAGGCTCCACACATGAGACTTGGCGATCTGAGCCAATGGATGGAAAGCCCAGAAAATAAGGCCAAACTAAAAGACAATTATTTGGAAATGCAGTTTCACGTTAAGGAGAAACATTAGATCGACAGCGGCTACTTTGGGGGTGGGGGGATGAGAAAGGTGCGGGATGAGCGAGGGCACAGAGAAGCCTTCTGGGGGACAAAGAAATACGGGCTCATTGTTCTGCTCACAAGGCGAGGTGTTGCTGTCCGTTTCAGCAGTATGTAAAGTGGGGCATCCGGTTTCTATGTTATGTACCTTTTATATACGGCTTACATATTATATAAGCCATACTCTATAGATGTACTGTTTTGTGTGTATTGTTTTTTTAGAAGATTTTATTTATTTATTTGAGAGAGATATATATAGAGAGGGAACCCAAACAGGGAGAGTGGGAGAGAGAAGCAGGCTCCCCACTGAGCAGGGAGCCCGATGTAGGGCTCGATCCCAGGACCCTGAGATCATGACCCAAGATCATGACCCAAGATCAAGGCAGACTCTTAACTGACTGAGCCCCTCAGCCATCCTTGTATTTTGTAATAAGGTGAAACAGAATAGAAGGAACAGTAGATGTGAACCGGAGAACATGTACAGAACAGAAAGGAAAGGGAACACACAATGTTCCCCAAACCGGTCACCAGGCTCAGCCAGGGGCAAACCTGTGGTTCACCACATTGACTCTGTGGTTTGTCTGGTAAGGGGTGCCTGCAGTACTGTTATTAGTGATGGAGGTTTTTCTCACCAAAGAGCATGACGGAGCTGTGCCAAGGTTGCTGGGAAGCTGGGATTCAGGCGGCACTGTACCGGGTATTGGCGGCCTCTTTGCCCAACGCTCAGCACCAGGTGTGCATAGCAGAGACAGACATGTGGGGTGGCTGTTGGAAGCCGTTATCCGCAGTTCTGCGCCAGGCTGGGGACGAAGACTGCCTCTTGGTGAACATGGCCTGCATGCTCCAGACGAGGAGGGTCTGTTCCTTTCTGGGAATAGACTTTCTCAGAGCCAGACTTCTGAGATCGAAGAGAACCACTTGTCTCCATGAGCAGGAAAGGAAGGGGTTGTTGGGACACGGCGCTGGGCTTGGGAGAAATACTGCTGCCGGCTGGCTTCCAGCTGGATCTCCTGCATGTCTTATTCTGGCCCGAGGGAAGGCTGATGGATTAGCTCAGCGACCACTTCCACGGCAGAGAGAACAAGAGTACCCTGCGGGGCTACTAGGAAAGGCGGGTGGAGAAGGAGAGAACTAAGGATGCACCTGTTCATGGAGAATTTTACGGAAGACCGAGTTTCCCACACTCAGAGATCTCCCAGGATCAAAGATGAGAATTTGGTACCAGTAAAGAAGGATGGAGTTTCTCAAATGGAAGGAATCCCAGGAGACTGAACAAAATATGCCTGCAGCAGGACACACTGGAGAGGGACTCTGTCAAAACAATGAGAAACGCCCCAAGTCCGCTGGTGGGAGTGCAGGGGGCAGGGGGAAGCTTGCTGGCAAAGTGATGGTGGCACCACAAGGATTTCGGAAACAAACACCACACTCAGTGGCATGCGTGTCCCCGGCGCTCCGGGAAAGAAACTCCCAGCATGTCAGGAGCAATTACCCAGCCAAGGTGAGTCTGGGCCTCTCCTGCCATCGGGGAAAGAACACTGAGGGTCCCTCCAGGAGGAGGGCAAGGGAACCTGTAGGAGTAAAGCCCACAGGGGGATGACCTCCCTGGTGTGCTTCGAGGACCCCTGCACAAACCTGTCACGTTCCTGCCCAGGGAAGAAAAACCCAGACAGGCAAAAGCAAAGAAGAAAGTAATTTGATATTAGTGATTATGGAACATCGTACTTAGTGACCCATTTTATTTTGAGAGACTTAGAAGGCGTGTGAGCTGTGGATTAATGAAAGCAGGAGTTCTGTACATTTAAAGTTTAAAAAAAAAACAACAACATAATAACCTGCACTGGAAATCAGGAATTCTCATTTCTGTGGAAAATAATTCCATAGTCGTGATCCCTGTTGAATTCTCCAGCCCCATGCCCGCTTCCCTGCTGCTCTCATCCTTCTGCCGACTTCAGTGTTTTCAAGCAGGCTTAGTCAGGCTTAGAGTTAGCGACTCCAAGAAAGAGGAAAATTAGCGAGATTTTGCTTCAGGAGCCTTGCACACATCTCTCTGCATGAATAATTATGCTGTGAGACCTGTAAAAGGACAACCTCATGTCCTTGATCCCAAAGACCTGATTACTGTAATGACGCGTCACGAGCCAAGTCACATGCTCTTTGCTGAGCACTCACGTGCTGGGTGTTTATGAACGCAATACGCACCGTTTGATTTAACCCCAACAGTCCTGTTGTGTGAGCTGTTAAGGCTCTCACGTTAGGAACAAGGAAAAGAGGAGCAGCTTCTAAAAGATAACAGAACCAGTGGCTGAGTCTGAATTTGAACCCAGGACCCATTCGTTGCACAGCATATGATTCTCACTGGGGGCTCTAGGGCAGCCCTTTCCAGCTAATGTGGGGCATGCTCTCGGTCTCTAGAAAGAAAGCCCAGGGACAAGACAACAGGCTAAAGAGAGACATCCCACCACTGTGTTCACTGTGCCTCGTTCTGAGTCCTATGCATGCTTCCGGCGCGCGCTTCCAGACCTAGACTCGGTTTCCCCAGAGTGAGGGAAGGTCTTCCCCAGCCCCGCGCCCCTCTCTCCAAGTTGTTCCAATAAGTGCTCCCACCATTGCCCACCAATGGACAGAAGGCAGAGTGAGATTCCGAGACACTGACACTCCCGAAGCCCTTCCTCAGCCCGTCCCTCCACCTGCTGCCCCTCAGACCAGTGGCCGGGACTCGGCAATCACACTCTGCACCACTCCGGCTGTGACAAATTCATAGAATTTTCTGTTGTGAACACCTTCATAGCTTTAGTCTCAGAAGGCTTTTCTTGCTTTTTTAAAAAATCATGTCATAAACTAATGATATACTGTATGGTGACTAACATAATAAAAAAATGAAGGGCACCTGGGTGGCTCAGTGGGTTAAGCCTCTGCCTTTGGCTCAGGTCATGATCTCGGGGTCCTGGGATCGAGCCCCACATCGGGCTCTCTGCTCAGCGGGGAGCCTGCTTCCTCCTCTCTCTGTGCCTGCCTCTCTGCCTACTTGTGAACTCTGTCAAATAAATAAATCTTCTTTAAAAATAAAATAAAATTTAAAAATAAAAATAAACAACTTTAAATTCACTTTAAAAGTGTTTATATTGCAAGTTATTGTAGTAAAGATCAGCACGAGTATATTAAATTATGATTGTTACAATGTTGCCAAGGAAACCATCTTTTCTCATTATCAGAAGTCTAGTTAGGAGTCTGTACTCCTCCAAAAGCCACAGAGGAGAATTCAACATCAGAGAAGATATCCAGCATTCCATGAATAAAATCATCCAGACTGTGGAATTACTAGAGATCTTATCTGAGCCAGACATCTATTATTTTGTACAATCTATTTCTTCTGTTTCTTGATTTTTACTTGATTTTTTTTCTTTTTTTAATTGAAGCAATTGCTTAGCCTTAAAAATTCAAAATATATCCATTATACCACTGTTTTAACAGGAAAAAAAATATTACCTACATGTTATCTTGTCCACACATGTTTATATATTTAGAACTATATATTTTATTTGGTATTTTTCTATTCTTTCGGTACTGAAATAAAATATTACACAGTTTTATATCATCGACTCTTTATATAAATGTAATAGTTCAGCTGATGGCGATGCCCAGTATTTTATACATTTTACATTATGTCAGAAATATGTTTATTTTTCTTATTTTAGGATATAGAGAAGTTGGAACCCTTGTGCACCATTGATGGGAGTGTAAAGGGTTCGACCACCATTAGAAACAGTACAGAAGTTCCTCAAGAAATTAGAACCATAACTACCATTAAGATCCACTGGTCAGTCCCACTTCCAAGTCCGTCCCAAACAGCTGAAATCAGGACCTCAAAGAGTGACTTTCTCTCTCATGTCCGTGGCAGCACTGTTCAAAACACCAGGATGTGCAAACAACCCAAATCCAGTCACTGCATGGCAGGGCGGAGGAAGTGTCGGGTAGCTGTAGAGCAGAGTGATCGGCCCTTCCACAAGAAGGGGAATTCTGCCATTGGAGACATGCATATGCACACACAGACACAGAAACACATGCACAAAGAGAGACATGCATCACGCACACACATGCACATGTGGACACACACAGGCATCCATATGGGCCCGTGCAGGCACACGTATTCATGTGGGCAAGTGTGCACACATACATATACACATCTAGGTATGTGCACACACAGACACCCATGCACACACAGATACCCATACATACATAAGGCATATATATGTGCACACATGTGCATATACGCACATACATGGGTGTGCATATACATAGATATGCACACAGAGAGACATGCATGCATATATGCACACATGTACATGTGAGCATGCACATGCATATACACAGATGCATACACACTCATACAGACATGCATACACACAGATGTGCACACATGCGGGCGTACACGTGGTTATGCATATGCACAGATACGCACACACGCGTCCACACACATCCCCAGATACACACAGACAGAGCAATTTCCCAGTAACTGAGATAAATACTTTTTTTATAACCTTGCATATTAAAAACAAATCAAAGTAATTTTCACACATTCTGGAATGTGTGACGTACAGTATTTGCTTAACAGTTTTTTGGAGATTGTTAGATAAAAGCAGAAGCAGCCATCCTCCTCTTTCCCCTGAAGTGCCTCCTCCGGCTACTCATTTTAAGAAGACTGGGGCATGGAATGCCCCCCGCTTTGGAAGGAGCTGGTTAGGTCGGCCAAATATCGTACACGCCTACACTTAGCTAATTTACATGCCTCCGAACATTTCAGAACATGAATGGAAGGTCACATTTTTCCAAACTTAGAACCTTGTTTCAAAGAACAGCAAAGCTTCCTGGTACACAAGATGAAAGGCTTAAAAAAAATCCTTTGATGGAGACTCTTTGGACATTAAGTAGCTCATTAAACACTGCTTTGATGAATTACAGTAAGTGTAAATAAATAAGAAACATATGGATTGGATTTCCTTTGAAACATAAATGGATTTGAATTTACAAGAAGAAGAGCGGTTTGGTTTTTAGCACAACAAACAAACAAACAAAACCCTAGAAATACAACTGACGGTCTTGCTGCTCCAAGAATTTCTGAACTTATATAAAAATTGATTGTGAGGGGGCACCTGGGTGGCTCAGTGGGTTAAGCCGCTGCCTTCTGCTCGGGTCATGATCTCAGGGTCCTGGGATCGAGTCCCACATCGGGCTCTCTGCTCAGCAGGGAGCCTGCTTCCCTCTCTCTCTCTCTGCCTGCCTCTCCATCTACTTGTGATTTCTCTCTGTCAAATAAATAAATAAAATCTTTAAAAAAAAATTGATTGTGAGGACATAGGAGAAGGGCAGGGATTGGGGTGTTAGTCGGTTATGCGTCCCTAGAGCTGCTAGTGAAGGCACACGGGGCCAACCATGTGCTTGTAAGACTTCAGGGGTTGCCATGTGTGTGACTGGGCTCAGGTGTGTTCTCGGGTCCGAGACCCGATGAGGCACCTCCTCTAGGTGGTTAAAAGCCGACAGATGCGCACCGTCACTCCACGGAGAGAACCTTCATGTGCAAGGCTCACGTCACTCTCCCTTCCTTCCGAAGGATCATATCGTAACCTCACAACTTTATTTTTAAGGAAATCCTACAGTTTGGCTTGTTTGAAATCAAAGTATTTTTCCCGTGGAGTTAAGCAACTCTTTCTGTTTCCAAACCCAGAAACTATGGAGCCCGGGAAGAGGCAGGAATGTGGCTTTTCAATAAAGCACCGTGAAACGAGAAGGAGGAGGCGGGCCTGGGCTTCAGGAGCTCTAGCTGCGGAGCGCGCTGGTTCTATCTACTCTCTGGGCCTATTCCCGCAGGCAAAAATCCATTACAAGCGGAGTGCTTGACGCAGCTGCTCAAGGACGAGAAAACAGGGTGTGGGTCTCGCAGAAAACCGGAGCAATAACGCTAACGCTAATGGTAAGAGGCAATGACTAACAGTAACCCCAAGTTGTAGTTCGTACTTGTGCCCTCGCTCCACTGCCCGCCGTGGCCATCTCCTCCGTTTTCCAGCCTGACTGCGCCTCTCCGGCCGGCCTGTGAGGTAGAGACCCTGGCATCCGTTTTGCTGCTGAGACAGTTCCATCCCGAGCCCTGGTGTCCTGAGATCAAAGCTGCTATGGAAGCATCTCCACAAATGGGCACCCAAGAGCCCAAGAACCAAGAATCCAAATGTCCCCCAAGAATGTGGTGACATTTATTTTCCTTCTTTCCCCCTGGTGTGAATGATCGACAGTACGCATTCTGGTCAACGCACTCACGCCAGGGGCCGCAGAATTAAAGCGGGACCTGGGAGACGCTCTTCTTCAAAGTTGCAAGTTCTAAGCATCATTACTTTAGTGTGAAAAACAAAACAGGACCCCTGGTTATCAGCAGCCTTTGCACCTGCTTGGCCCTCCACCTGCTGGGGGTGGTCCAAGAGAAGGAAGGCGGGCCTTCCACCAGCATTGCGCTCTCTCTTGCTCTCTCTCTCTCTCTCTCTCTCTCTCTCTCTTTTTTTTTTTTAGGAGAAGCCAGCTCTCTCGCCCAGACATGGGGCTGGATCCAGGACAATGAGATCATGACCTGAGTGGAAAGCAGACACTTAACAGACTGAGCCCCCCAGCAGCCCTCGCCGACACCTTTTTGAAATGCTGTAAGATTGAAGTGGATTGTGATGCCAGGCTCGGGATGGATTTTGTTAGGGAAAGGGAGATAAGGACCCACCTGTGATCCCAGGTGGGATTCCAATCAGCAGACACCGTATATTCTTGGAAAGAGTTTCTCGAAAGGGCATGGCTCCCCAAGGAGGCTCTTGGGGGTCTCCTGGGAAGGCCAGGCGGGGTTCCCTGGCATGGGATCCTGAGTGTATCCTACTTCTCTGGCATCGGCTCCCAGCACCAGTAGAGAGTGTGACCAAATCTTTCCTGTGCACCACTTCAGAACGTTTGAGTGTTGTTTTGGAAAGGCTATGTGGTTTTCCCATGAAAAGAAACAAACACATAAAAAGGCTTTTTTATTTGAAAAGAAAGGTCACACTGACAATTTGAAAATGTTAAGTCTGTTCTCAGAAAATGTCTCCATCCCTTGTTGAAAACCCGAAATCATCATTCTCTGATATTTTTAACGGCACTCTATAAACCTTCTGTATGCACCCTACTATTTTTACCCCCTGACCATACATCCACATTTAGCTTGTAATTCCCCTGAATGGCTTGTGCTATAGCTCTATGGTTTCTGGCTCCGGTTCCAATCCAACCCATAGATTCCTCCCGGAAACTCAGAGGAGACTCACGTGAACTTAGTTGGATTGGATGTTAAAAATCAGCAACCCATCCCTTTCTGAGGCTCTGTTTTCTCATTGGGAAAGTTAAGATAATAACACCTTAGCTCAGGCCAGCTGTGAGGCAGACAGATGTTGCCTCTCAGGGTCTGGGGCCGAGCGGCTGGTGGTATGTACAGGCAGAACCAAGGGCCACTCACTTGATGGGTGTTGTCACCAAGATGATGGAGATCTGTGCCCATCCAGCCAGCATCACAGGTGTACGTGTCCCTGAATTATTAAATGGGAGGCTTAGGTGCCCAAAAGAACTTGTTGATGTTACCCCTCTCTGGATAAACTCCCTGTTCCTTGGAAAATGGCACCATTATTTTTTGAACTGGAATTTGGGGAAACATCTTGAAAGATCCTTTCTTTAAGCCCCAGATCCGAATCATCTAGAATCTTGTCACACTTACTTCAAAATCTATCCAACTTAAAATTTTAAATAGATGTATATTCTTTTCAATTTCTGGGTCTACTAACATTTTGTCTACTGCCTTGGCCATAGGTACAAATGAAGTCTAGGTCTTGTCGGGTGGCTTCCTGCTGTGCCCCCAACAATTAGAACAGGGCCCAACACTTGGGAAGCAACCCAGTCATCATTTCTTTAAAGAAAGAATGAATTGGTCATAGCCTGATCTTCTGTGAATTGTCCAAAAAATGTTTATGGGAGCTCTGCCTTTGAGCTAGAGGTTCAGAGACTATGACCGAGTTACTATTTCCAAGAGTGTGTCCAGCTGCCTTGGTCAGGCCTGCCCATGCTGGATGGTGAGCGACAGGGAAAGAAGCAGGCCCAGGAAGGTCATGAAACGAGCTTGCGATTTTATGTCTAGGTCCATATTTCTCTACTACGTTCCCGTACCTTAGTGTGGTGCAGGTCCAGAGACTGGAATGGGGTGGGACCAGCTTTGTGCAGGCGTCCCCTAGGACCATGGGTCTGCTGAGCCCCGGAGGGAACATCTGCTTTTGACGGACTTGGATCCATGCGTCCAAAGCATCCACTAGATGGGAAACCCAGGCACAGCCCTGTAGACTCACCAACATCCTCCTGCTCTGGTTGAGATCTGGATAGTGGACCCAGAGATGGCGGGCACCTGGCATGCAGGTGCCATGGACCAGCAGCGTGGGCATTCCTGAGAGCTGTGAGGAATGCACATTGTCAGTTTAGCCCAGACCGGCAGAGTCCATCTGAGGTATAGACTCTCCCTCCCTCTGCTGGAGAAGCTTTGCTCCCCTGTGCCCACAGCCCTGCCCCTTGTAGGAGTCACATGTGGTGCTGGACACCAGCCCACCCAGGCAGAACCACCCTGGGAAAATGATAGTACAACCCCTATATCCCAGGCAGCCCTCCCCTTGGGACAGGAAGCTTCAACTGGGGAGCACCTAAGAAATGACAGGGAAGGGGCTTCATGGATGAGATCCGTCTTCCTCCCTGCAGATCCCATCAGAGCAGCTGGGACATGCACAAGAGCCCCTCGGGAGAGAAGCCATAAGCCTGGACCAGTTCCTTAATCTCTGGACGCCTCACCTTTCTCTTCTGCAAGGTGGTCGCCATGATCAAACCTTCCTCCAGTAGCTTTATGGGAAAGAATGACCTCACGCATGGCCAAACCTGGTGCGAGCAAAGGAGCAGTAAAAGTTAAACATTTGCAACTTTGTATCAGTGCCTTATGGGTATGCTGGTGATCTTGCGGGCTGGAGGCAGAGAGCACCCTTGTTGCTGCTGCCGCCGCCACCAGCATCCCTCTTTGCCTGATCCTCATGCCATGTTCTTAGGGACAGAGAGAGCACAGCTGGAGGACTGGATGGACGGAAGCAGGACCAGCGAGCCAGAGGAGAAGCAGAGAGGCCCCCAGAGAACATGGCGAGCCAGGAACAAGTCAAGGGTTTCAGGCAGCAGGGATCACATCTGGCTGGAGCGGGGGGCTCCTTTCCCAGGAATGAATGGCCCTCTGCTCTCCCGCTCCACCCTCCAGGCTGGCTCTGGGGCTGTTGGCCCAGCACATGGTGCAGATGAAGCTCTTGGAGTGCACTTGACAGGAAAGGCAACCCACCCCTCCGGGGATGCCAGGATGTTGCTACTGACCCGCCCGAGCCCCTTGTGGGAGATGCAGCTAGATGCTGGCGGAATCAGCACATGAAAGTAGGTGTTCTTGTCCCAAATTTAACTGGGCACCATGTTCTAAGCATTAAAGAAATAAGTATGTGGAGGATGTCTGGGGAGCTCCATCGGTGAAGCATCTGCCTTCAACTCAGATCATGATCCCAGGTTGCTGGGATCGAGCCCTGTATAGGGCTCCTTGTGCAGCAAGGAGCCTGCTTCTCTCTCTCTCCTCCCCCTGCCCCCTGCTGCCGCTCAAGCTCTCTCTTTCTCATGCTCTCTTTCAAATAAATAAATAAAATCTTTAACAAGAAAAAAAAAAAGGAATAAGGACTTCGTAGGTATGAGCTCCTAATAAAACTCAAAACATGACATTCATGTTGTGTTTTGCAAAACTTTCTGCCCCGATCCAAATAGCGTGAATGTAGGGGTTTTCCTAAAATGATGCAGGATTGGGAAGAGAGTGAGGAACTCGTGGCCAGGATGCCCTTCAAAAATCCTTTTTATATAAACAATTTTTTTGGCATTAAGAGGAGAAAACCTTAGAATTTAGATTTTTTAAGTAGAACACATTTACTCCAGTCCTCTTGCTATTCATACTGAAGCTCTCTATTTGCTGGTTTATCCCGTGTATCACAGTTTCACGAACACCGCATTTGTAATAAATGGTCCTGACAAAGAACCACATGGGCTTGAGTCGGTGCATGTCAGCATCCCACAGGAGTACTGGTGAGGCATACGCGGGACCTTTCTTAGGAGGCTGACGTCCCCCAGCTGCACGGGCGGGAAGGAAGACTCCACCGTTCTCTGTGTATCCACTGATTAAACAGCTTCAGGTCAATAATTCCTCTTAGTATTGAAGCATTTGCGCTGACATCACAAATGTATATTCCTAAAGTTTCTAAGGCAGAGGTGCTCCCGGGGGAGTGGGTCTGCTGTGTGTGTCCACATGGCAGGGGAGAGGCTCTCGGGGGAGCATATGACACCGTGGAGACACCCAGGTTTGGGGTCCAGAGACCTGGGAAGGGGCACGGAACACCTGGGCCTGGGTGCACATCCAGGAAGGGTGGGGCTTCTGGGCCTTCCTGGGAATTGTCGGTAGATGTGGGACCACCACCTGGCCCACCGCAGGGACCCCCTGTTCCTCCCGTCCCCCAGCTTACATACGGACCTCGCTCTATGACCACAGGGCGCGGTAATGGTGTTCTCCTTATGCAGGAGGAGACAAGAGACACGGAGGCTAGAGCCCTGCCCTCCAGGTCCCGGCACACACTCTGGTGCGAGGCTGACTTTGAGCCCACTCGCCTGATTCCAAACCCCGTCTCCTTCCACAACCGGAGAAATGAGACTTTTAGGAAGAGAAAGAATGTCTGGTCTGTTCTCAGCGGACTGAGCTTCCTCCTGCCTCCTGCCTCCTTCCTTCTCTCTTCCTCCCACCTCCCGCCACCTTTCCAACCTCCCTGCTCCCTCCCCACCGACCCTACTCCCTCCCCTTCCTTCCTCCTCATCCCCGCCTCCTGAACTCAAAGAACATCTCGGACCTTTTGCACATGACCTTTCTGGAATCAGCTGTGGGTTTGGCTTCCCACCATGGGAAGGGAAGACAGAGACTGGGGTCCAGACCAAGACCCACCTTAAGACAGTGGGGACTCAGGGACCTCACTCTTCTCTGGGCTCTGGCATTTCCATGTTTCTGGATTCTCCTCTGTTTCCCCTTAGTTTTCTAGTAAAATCCCTTTGGGAAATTGAGGACGTTTGAGCTGAGTGGAGGGATTAGGTGCTTCTTCCCTCAGTAGGACAGATGAGGCCGCCACGACCCCTGGAGACCATGGCCCTGCTGATGGGGCAGCGGCTCCCACAGGAGTTCCAACTCTGTCCGTGGAGCCATGGTCAGTCATGGGGTCAGGGGAGATGGGCACCGTTGGTCGCTCTTGTCTGGAGTTTTCCAGCAGTCACGCAGCACCGAAGAACAGAGCCTTGGGTCCGCCATCTCCCCAGTGGGAGTGTTGGCGGTGTGATGCGCAGAGCTCCTTGTCCTCATCAGTTAGGGTCTCCGCTGATCTCCCAGCCTCCGCGGCTCCGTGCAGAGCACAGAGCTCGCTCCATACCAACCACCTGCTGTCCAAGCACCTCACCTCCCAGGGGCTGCCGGCTGCTGCCCCATGGTGTGTTCTCTGCAAAACCATAGACAAGGTCTCTCCAAAGCCTGTGCTCTTAAAATGTTTAAAAAAAACACAAACAAACAAACAACAACAACAACAAAAAACTAAGGAAGCAGTCTGTGGACTTCTTTGCATCTAAAGGGGAAGTTTTTCTAGGACTCTTTTTTGCTTAGCTATTCAGTAAGTGCTTATCAACCCTGGTTTTCCCTACATCTTAGTGGTCCCTTGGCTTCCACAGAGGGTGCCAGAGGCTCCCACCACCCTCAGAGACTGTGGTCTTCCTGGAGATTCTCAGAGGAATGTGGGTGTGGCCTCGTGAGATGAGAGGACACGGGCCCTAGGGATCCACCTCCATCAGCCGGCTCAGGACAGCGGCCATGAGTTGAGCATGAAGGGTTATCTGGGTCAGTGAGAGAGTCATAGTCCACATGGAGGGGAAGGCAGGGGTGAGGCACCCCGCAGGATATTTGGGATAGGGGGGTTTCCAAGGCAAGTGGGAGGCCTGAAATTCAAGCCCTTGAACCTCAGAACCCAGTGTTGCCCAGTGTGTCCTGGGCAGAGCTTGGCTCTTGGTCCACATTGCATGGGCATTTCTGATACTTCTGGTGGGAAATACAGATCAGTGGGTGGTGAATACCACGGGGAACCTGGTGCCCATGTCTCTGCTTCACTGAGATCACTCTTGGGTGGATGATTTTCATGCGGTAGATGTCCGATATAGGAAGAGCAGAGAATCCTTTAACGTTTATGTTAGAATTCATTTGTAACCCCAAACCAATATTCCCATGGCTTTAGTAGGCATTTGCTGACATGCTCCATGCGGTGAAAAAATTGGAGTTGCCCAAAGCACGCATTCCCAGCATCCATAAAGAATCACCCAGAGTTCTACCAGCTCACCTGGCAAGCAGGTCTATTAACATATTTGTGTCATTTTTGCTGGTCTTTATCTGCTTAACCCAGTCCCCAAGCAGAGTGCAGAGGGGATCCTTAGAGTTCCAAGGAGCAAGAAGCTGGGGATTCGTCTTACGGAGCAGAGCCGCGTGTTAGAACACCTTCCTTCAGTCATGAGTCCTAGTCCCGTTGGTCTTGAGTCCAATGTTCATGAGACTATGACATGGATTCAAAGAGGGTCTCGAGACAGATTCACACATAAAACAAGGTTATGTATTGGTCTTTGATGACCAGAAGCTCACAGGGAACCAGCCCTGTATTTCCCAGGGGCAATGGCTCTGTACTCACTAATTCACTGTTTGTGGACTTACTTTATAGAACACGGCCCCCGATGAGAATCCATCTATGTCTTCAGTCCTATTGTTGGAATACGGGATCTGGCATAGCTGGGGGTTCATCCAAAGTAGTCTTTCCCCCAAACTCTGTCTATGTGAATGTTGACACTTTTCCCATGTCAACATTCCATGTCCAAGATCACATTGGATGTTCTTTCTGATAAATCCAACCTATTTATACTCAAAACATGGAGATTCACTTTGGGCATTGCTTTTCTTTATTAGATGGGCCACTTTCTTCCAATTTGAAGAACTCCAACATCAGGGGAATCCATTTTCCTTCAAGCCTTCCAGTAAACCTCTCTCATTTTCAAAACACAGAAACATTGTCTTAGTCAGAAGAGGCCAAGTTTTGCTGCAGGAACAAACAGCCCCCAAAGCTCAGAGGTTTGGCGCAACGAGCACTTCTTTTTCTCTTAGACAGCGTGTCTAGCTCAGGTTTTTCACTTAGATGGTGTGTCTATCTTGGGGTGGATGGGGTTTAGATCATACTCAACAGAGCTGTGAACACAGAGCCCCTCCTGCTGGGTGTGCAGCTGTGGGTGCGGCAGAGAACATGGCAAATCTCGCACACCAGCTGCCCAGGATTTCCTCCCTGAAGTGGCATACACATCGATGCTTACGTTCCTTTCTCCAGAGCACGACTCCAAGGAGGCAGGAGGCTGCAGACTGCCTCTGGGTCTAGGAGAAACATTTTGGCATCATTTTGGGCTGTTTCTCTGCGCACACAAAAGACACCCTCTCCCCAAGTGAAAACAAACAAAACCCATCTACCTCAGCATATGGGGCCGAATGGCTGTGGACAGGGTGTAAGACGGGAACACCCATGGGTCCTGGTCTTTCCCAGACCCCAGCACGAGAGCCGCAAGTGATGACGCCCGTTGGATGTGTGATGATCGATTTCCCACCCTCAGAGTAGGGTCATATCAGCCCAAATCTTTTCTGCCATGCCTCGGTGGGATAGGACACAAAACAATGGCCATCCTGATGCAGCTTCCCAATGGGTGACCCTTGCAGGTGACTACTTTCCTAGGGTCCTGGACCACAGACTGTTGTACATTGTCACACCTCCCTGGGGAGCAGTCCGCAGCTCCTGATGTCCACCGTTTGATTTCTGTCAGCTGTGGTGCTGGGGTGAGGATGCTGGAATCGCATGGACCCAGCCCTCTATGGACCAAACAGCCTCCCCGCCCTGCCCACGCCTCCCCATGTGTCCGGGGGAACGGCTCCGCTGCCCCGAGTCTCACACTGAGTGCTACACCACCTACGGTAGTGATGCTGTTACCGTGAGTGACATTAAAGAAGCACAGTTAAAGCCCCTACTTAGATCAGTACAGAAACAAGCTTCAGCCATTACCTGGTCTACCCCAAATCAGAAAAAAAAAAAAAACACAAAACAAAAACTACCATAACTGTGCCTGTAGGTCCTTGTAGTTTAACTTTCAGAATAATTTCAGCTTCACGGACTAGCATGGACTTCTCTCATCCTCTTGTCATCTAGGGAAAGTGTAAAAAGTGGGAAACTGGGATAAGGACGTGTTCTTGAGAGTCGCCTGGTGGCTCAGTCGCTAAAGCCTCTGCCTTCGACTCAGGTCATGATCTTAGGGTCCTGGGATTGAGTCCCACATTGGGCTCCCACTCGGCGGGGAGCCTGCTTCCCCCTCTCCCTCTGCTTTTCCACACCACTCATGCTCCCTCTCTCTCAAATAAATGGGTAAAACCTTAAAATAAAAATAAAAATAAAAAAGAAGTGTCCTTGAAATACTTACTATATTCGCGGGTCTCTGATGGGGCAGGAGGTTGTGGAGACACGGAGTAGGGAGGGATATGGGTCTGAGGTCACCTGACAAGCACACCCACTGAAAGTGCCATTGGCCACAGGTCGCCGGGGCACCTGGTCAGACCTGATCTCGCCTCCCACCTCCCCTGCGTGCCCTTGACGCCTGTCCTTTAGACTTGCCTGTATGTGGTGGCAGCCACCTTTGGCATCACACGGTCTGTCGGATCCCTGCTTTCCAGACCTGAGCCATTTGGAAGCAATAGTAAAAAATGCCAACCTGTGTGGCTAGGGAAGGGGTCCCCATGGCACACACTTGGGAAACTCAGGTCCTCTCTCCATCCTGCGGGATGGACAGGTGAACTGCAGTTTACGGAGTGAAGTGGCTTTCCTGAGGCTGCTCAGTCCTGGCCTCAGGGTCATCCTCAAGCTGCTGGCCCCAGGTGTGCGGTCCTACATCACAGACCCACCCCGTGTCCCTCCTTCACCATCCTGTCCTGGCGGCTCAGCGTCCTGGCACCATCCAACCCAGGTTTCATCTGTGAACCTTTCCCTGAGCTACTGTTAACACAAACTCTGAAGTCAGAGCAGAGTGTGGCTATGGAGCCCCGGCAGCGGGGGTGGACGGTACCTGGCCAGGACTGGACACTGCATGCACCATGGAGATGCTCCTCCCTGAATCCACCGGGGGATGGACATCAGGAGGCTTCGGACAGGCTATCACAGCCGGGCAAGTGAGATCTCCTTTCTCCTTTCTCCCGTCAGCTCCCCCCGAATGTGCTCACGTGGTCCATGTTCGCTGGGCGCCTCCCAGGCAGCAAGCCCACACACACCTGTCTTCGGCGCCATCGTGCCTGCAGCTGAGAAGCGCCGATGGCCGCCCAGGGTGCTGGGCTTCTGTTTCAGCTCTACTTGTTTCTAGCCGGGGGTAGCGGACACATTCCTAACCTCTCCATGCCAGGATTTCTCCATTTGGAAATAAAACTCCTTCCTACCTCAGGATGAGGACTAACTGGTTTTGACGCCATGTGCGTAATTTGTGGGGCGGTGCTGGACACCAGGTGACAGCCTGCACATCTCGCTCAGTCCGGGCTCAGTGCCCTCCCTGCCTCCGGCGCCCGGACCGCCACCCCGCCACTTGTTTGCCATTTTACCTGGAGAGGAGCAGCCCCTGCAAGTCCACAGGTAAGACCTGGTTCATCGTCTGACCTGAACGGCTCTGCTCCTGCGCTGCTGGTCTCGGTCAAGGAGACCGCATTCGACCACGTGGTCGGGCCATCCCCCTCCCCTCCATCTGCAGATCTGGCCGCTTTTCCTTTCTCACATATGCATGCGGATCTCCATGCCCTCTGCCAGTGTCGGCTTCATCCAAAGGCTGATTTCTCATTCATACACACCAACCATCCTCAAAAAGCCTTTCCCATCCCACCTCATGGGGCGTTTCTCAAACCCAAGCTCACCATGCCAGTCAGCGTCACGTCTGCTCGCCTTGGGTCCTCGTCCCCGCACTCCTCCTGACATCCCTGCTCACGCCCTGCCATTCCCTAACTGGGTGGGTTTGCAGTTCTGTCCGGATGAGGCTTCCTCAGCCCTCCTCCCCCTCCCCGGAAGCCTGTGCATCCCACTCAGACACGTCCTGCTCAGCCACACACGTCCCCACAGCCCCTGAGGTTATGGCTTCGGCGTCTACAATGGTGCAGTGATGAAGAATGACGTTCTCGCACATTTTTTGAGTGCCACTGGGGATGGAGAAGTGAGCCAAGGACCCGGAGAGATGAGCAGGAGATGGGGTCAGGGCATGTTCCCCACACCCTGTCCCCCTGAGGGACCATCATAGTCGAGAAAAAGATGTCAGCAAGTCACCATTCCACACGTAGGAGGCAGGTCCCCGGACACTTTGTACCCGGGGTGGGACAGGCAGGGCAGTGTGGACACTGGGGTCAGCTTACACACAGCCCTAGAACATCACAGAAAAGGCTGTTCTGTCCCCAAAGGAAGATCCCATGTGTCTCTATTTGGGGTTTTGTTTGAATGTTGAAAAGTGTGGACTAAGACATGTGAAGAGAGCGTCCCCCTCAACTGAACCACTGAGAAGCCCTCTGGGAACAGACTGTTTTGGAACCAAGAAAAAACTCTGCTCAGAGCTGAAAGAATAACCCCCTCCCCCTCCCTGTGCAGAACCCTGAGTACGAGCTGCATTTCCCTGTGTGAACCCGAGATGGCCCGTTTCCTGCAATCCGGCTGGAATGCTGACCTTATAACCTTGGCCGGCAAGCTGCAGGCTATTGAGGAAACTCAGTCCTCCCTGAAGCATGATTTATTTGGAGCATGATAAGAACATGCTTGACCTTGAAGCCAGGCTCTCTCTCTCTCCTTCTGCAGCTCCGGCCAGGAGGTTGGAGCAGACCCTGTCAGGCAGCAGGAGGGGAAAGTGGAAGGTGTGCAGGCTGGGCAGGCCCGCCTCGCTTCAGGGCACGATGGCATCTGGGACCCATGGGGCATCGTGAGCGCCTTTCTTTGGTGAGCCTCTGATTTATCAGAGGAGGGGCCGGTTTCCACACCAAGCGCTCTGGCCATAGGGACGCTGCTGAGCCTCTGCCTCCGCGACTTTCCTTCTTTACTGACCCGACAGGTGCAGAGCAAAGGTCACAGCCTGACCCGACTGACCAGGATGGAAAGAACCCCGGAGCCCGGACTCCTATGCAATCACGCAGGCCCTGGACTGGCATCCGGCCCGCCGTCAGCCTCTTGACGCTCTGACACCAGGAGGACAAGGGGTCCCACACTTTGATTTCGCACCAGACCCCTCGGCGAGGTAGCCGCCCAAGGCAGCCAGAGGGAAGGCTGTGTGTCCTCCCTGCTAAATGGGGAAGAAGGAAGAAGGGCCCAGATGTCATGGCTGATCTGTGGCTTGGGAGCCACGACATTCTGCTGGGGTCTGGAGCCTCCTTCTCGGTCGGGAGCCGGAAGTGCAGGCTCCTGCCCAGAAGGGTGCTCGCGGCGGGCGGTTGGCCGGAGCCCGCGGTCTGTGATTGTCTGCAGGGGATGCTGCCTGTCTTCCTGGAGACAACATTTCAAACTGCTGTGACAATTAAGCTTGAAGTGGGCTTCAGGAGGAGGGAGACCTTCTGGAGAGCCCGAGGGTCCTTTCGCGGTGGCCAATACCGCCACCACCACCCACCGCAGCCCCTGCTTGGCCGCTCCCACGGCGCTCCGCACACACCCAGGGCCCAGGTTTGGGGTAGGGATCCACACCATCTCCCACCCGGCACGAAGCCCACCCCACCATCACCCCTGCAAGCCCGGCCGCTCCCCTATGCCCAGTGGGTCTCGCTGGGTCCTGAGGTCCTGGCTTCACTGTGCAGGGCGTGACGCACAGTCACAGGCCTCCTTGGCCAGCCTCACTGCCTACCTAAGACCGAGGAACGCCTCCCTGCCACTGCGTCCAGGACCTTTCCAAGCACTGTCTGAGCTCATGCTCCACTCCAGTGTGCACCCCTGCACAGACCTGGTCACTGTCCCAAACAGAGCCAAGTGTGCACATGTGTGTCTGTCTGGGCTCGTGCAGCTCACGGGCTGTCAGAAGTCCCCAGCTGGACCGACCATGTCCTTCCAGATGGTGGACACCAGGCCCTCTGCTGCACAAGGGAGGGAGGCAGGGCTCCTTGGAGAGGCAGGTAGAGCTCCTCGAGGAGGCCCAGGCAGCAGAGAGGGGTGCTGGGGGAGGACTCCAGACCGCACCAGCCCCACCGGCCTCCATTGGCATGCCAGGACACCGCACCTCATGAGGTGGGAAAGGGCCCCCAGAGGGACAAGAGCCTGTCATCGGGGCTCAGACAGGGAAGGCAGATGGCCCCCCGCCCAGCCCGTGTGGCAGACGTCGTCATGCTCAGGGCACCAGGTCCCATGGTCTGAGGCACTCTGCCATGGTTATGGGGAAAACAGTGATCGGCACTGGTCCCACCTTAAGCTAGCCCCGAAAGGGTAGCCTCTCCCCAGTGGAAGGCCCGGGAACATCTGTGGGAACAGAGAAATGTCCTGTGCAGTCAGGCAGATTCTCAGTCTGGCCTCTGACCTGTGAGGGCAGCATGGCACAAGGGGCCCCGCATTCACCGCCACGTCTGGAGGGACCCTGCTCTTGGATGCGGTGGGACTGGCATGGAGACATGAGCACACCGGCACGTCCTGTCCCAGAAGCAGAGCACAGACTGAAGGGACATTGGGGGTGGGGAGCAGGGGGTGTTACAGGAGTGCAGTCAATCTTCCAGAGACGAAAATGCCCCCATCCCGGATGCAGAATGCGCCGTGGGATCGCGATGACACGTGTGGAGGGAAAGCCAGGGGAGCCTGCAGTCACAGGGAAGGAGCTCCAAGACCAGACGCAGAGGAGGCAGACAAAACCAAGCTTCCAAAACATTCTCCTAACTCCTGCACAGCTGGGCTCTAAGACGTGCAGCGTAAGACACAAGCCCATCTCAGGCGGCTCAGAGGTTCTTTCCTTCCGGTTGGAAAGCGAACCACAGCTGGGACGGTCTAGTACGAACACTACGGGCGTTTACGTCTGGGGATGGGTTACCAGACCCAGGAATCTCGTTGGTTTTCTTTATCTTGGGAGATTTCTAAATGATGAAGCAGCGAGGATGACTGCTTTCACGTACATAACGTATATATAAGTAAATTGTCATTTATTAAATAAGTGAAATCAGTGTGAGCCCGAGAAAGAGAGGCAGGGAGAGATCGCCATCCCTCTGGGAGTGCGGGGCTCTGAGCCGCCTCCCGCCCTTCCTGACCTCGGCCCCTTGGGCCTGCCGGGAGGAGGGGGCGCCGGAAGACCCGGAGTGGGTCTTCTCTCCGCATTCCCAGGTGGGTTGCAGACCTGAGGATTCATGACTGCGATGCCACCTGGCCGCTCTGGGGGTGGCACTCATCCCCAGCGTCTACACCAGACACTGGTCTGCAACAGAGCCTTGCTGGACGAGACTTTCTGGGAGGACCAGAGATCCCCCATATAGTGCTCACCGTGTGTGCAGCGAGGGCAGGGAGAAGTTCTTGGACTCCACCCAGCCCTACCCAGCTGGGACGCGGCTGTGCCCCGGGGAACCAGGGCTGCTCAGGGCTCCTTAGAAGACTTCACAGGCGAATCCCTTGCTTCAGATAAAAGTAGACAAGAGATAAAGAGAAAAAGAAGCTACAGTGTGGGGTGGGTGGAGACCACACACCGGTCCCCCGACGTGGGGTCCCCAGAGCTCTCCTCACCCTTGTCCTGAGCAGACTCTGGAAGGTTGGTGGCCTGTGTGGGGCAAGGTCCCCATCTTGCCGGCTGATTGGGTTGTGCACTCTACTCCTGGACCAAGCTCAAACTCACTGAAAACCTGCCAAACTCTTAGTTTGGGGACATGCCCCTAGAGTACAGTGCAGTGTGGCCCCGTCCTGTCCCCCAAACCCCTCCCACAGATAGCTCTGTCCCCATGTCACCATTGATCTGTCCCGCTCCATGGAAGTCACTCGGCCATGAGGCCATGATGGCAAAATAGTTGGAACCCGCACTGTTTCCCTCTTCAGGTTCTCACCCCCGAGCCCGGTGTCACCTGCAGGCTCCCATGTCCAGGTTCTAGGGAGGACCCGTGTGGGACTGAATGAGGGGCATGCTCACATGTGGAGTCCTTGCTGCTCAGGGCTCATGCATGGAAAGGCAAGGGGGTGCCCAGGGGGTCTGGATAAACCTGCACACTCCCCACGAGCTGAGCTCAGGGAGACAGCCCCCCTCTCTGGACAGCAGGGTGGCCTTGCCCTCAGCCCCTCACAGGGTGCTCCCGACCCTAAGCGCACCCCAGAATGCCAGGAAAGGAGCCCGCGTGCCTGCGGGGACGGTGGGAAGTAACTGGGGAACTCCGAGGGAGGCGGCTGTTCCGAGGACCCAGCTGCCCCTCGGGACTGCCCGCGGGAAGCACGGGGTGGGGGCCGTGGCCTCACCTGCAGGGAGCGGCAGGAGGCCGGCTTGGCAGGACATTGTAATAAACTCCTGGATCCCGGGTCGGGGTGGGTCCGCCCAGCGCTGAGGATGTGCTTTGAGCTTGCACAAAGTGCCCCTTGAGCAGGCAAGGGGCACTTGCCTGCGCCCAGATCCACCCGCCCACTCCCCCCCCCCACAAGGGTCCCCCCCCCCCCCCCCCCCCCCCCCCCCCCGCCCCTGCCCCCACCCGCCCCTGGCGGGCCTCTTGCAGCTCTGCCAGGAGCGAGGCCAGGAGCAATTCTGTGCTCCTCCCCCCGCCTCCCCACCTGCTTTCCCCAGAGTGTGGCCCCCTGTATCCTCCTGCGAAAGTCAACACTTCAGCAGTGGGCACCAGATGCCCCGAGAAAATTCTAGCCTGTCCCTCGTCCAAGTGGCACTAATGGGCCACAGTTTCTGGTGGTCTATGGCTGCATTTTTGAAGGGCACGTTGACTTGGGAAGAGCGCCCTGCATGGACCCCCAGACAGGGCAGGGAGCAAAGGCTGGCTGGCTGGCCAGATCAGCCCCCAGCAGGTGAGGGTCTCCCAGGGAACCCATGGCTCCGTACGTCTCCACCTCCTGTCCACCCCACCCCCGGATCTCCCCTGAGACAGACAGCCACATACCCACCTGCACCACCCTGCAATCTCCCTGCGTGGGGCCCACAGCCCCGGGTGACTGTGACGAGGTCGGTGCCATTCCTGTTTCACCAGGAATGGAAGTGACACAGCTTCCCTCCTGAACACAAGCCCTGCCCCCACCCCAGGCTTCTATGTCGGGAAGGGAGACGTGCAGGGAGAGGGAAGGGGAGGGATGGCGGCAAGCACCTGGAAGCCTGCGGGCGCTGACTGGGAGAAGCAAATCTTGAGGTCCTTTGGAGGAGCAAGGTTGTCGCCCTAATCCTGGGGAGAAGGCCTGAGCCAGGGGCTGGAAGGGTCGAGGGGCAGCACATGCAAGCAGGTTGCTTCAAGATGCATGAAATCATGAGTCGGTAGGCCCCTGTCTGCGTCGGAGAGCTCAGCATGGAGTGCCAGGGCACCTGCCAGGCACACGTCCATGCGAGGTCGGAGTTGGGCCGCTCTGCTCCCTAGGGAACGCGTCCTGGGGCGAGCTCGCTCCTGCCAGGCCAGCGGGCTTCCCCTCCGGTAACACGATGACACATCACCGGTGAGCCGCAGAAGTAGGCTGCTGACACACAGCCCACAAGGCGTTCCCAGACGCTCGGCAACGTGGCCGTCCATTTCTAAGTCTGCATCGCTTTTGTTCAAGGCACCCCAGGATTTAAGCAGCCTTTCCTGCTCCTCTGTTCCCCATGTAAGTGTCCCCACCATGCCTGTCTCCTGTGCTGGTGTCAGATGGCCAGAATCATGAACAGCACCGGCCTCTTAGCCCCACGGGCCGGCCTCTGCCCAGGCTTGCAGGAGACACCCAGCGTGAGTGTGGGTGCTTTGCATCCTAGGGAGAGGGTCCAGGGTGTCATTAGACTCAGAGGCTGTGTGCTCTCATCAGAGCCCAGCCCTGCTGCCACGAACCTGTTGTAAATCACAGACACGAAGCGAATCGCCTGCCCAGCGGGACAGAGCGGAGTGGGCAGTCACGTCAGGACTCCCGTCCTCGGGAAAGCTGAGTTAACGAGCAGCACAGATAGATTGCACAGAGCACACTCAGGGGTCCGTTCTAAATTAAGTGTCTGTGCATTTTCTTCCCCGGATGGGCTCCCTCGGCAACGGGCTGTTCGCCCGAGGCACACAGGCTGGGAACACTGTCCAACCGAAGTCCCCGCCGTGTCTTTAAAGAACAGTACCCCCATTTCGCCCTTGTGCATTCTCTTTCATTTTGCTTTTTACATGTGGAGGACCTCACCGGCCGCTTGCATTTACATGGAGGGGCTTAAGCTGCGGACTCCACGTCTGCAGGTCCCGGCCTCCCGTCCATGCAGTGGAGCTCACGCTCGTCCCGCGTCCGGCTGTGAGGAGAGTGCCAGCCCAGCAGTGGGCTAGCCCACCCTCCCCTCGCCGTGTCCTTATTTTGCAGGCAGCTCACTTTCAGATGGGCGTTCTTCAAACTCTATGATGGAACAGATGAGAATATTTCCCAAGACGATAACATACACCCACATCTGATAAAACCCCTGTCCGTGACCTCCCGCCTCATCTGGGGAGAACATGCCTGAGGTGGGAGGTGTGACTGCTCAGGGGAGGAGTGCCCAGTCATGTGGGCGGTGGCCGCCAAGGGCGCTGACACGTGCCTGGTGCACCACCCAAGACGTGTCCCATCTGGACTTGGCCAATTGGGGCTGTGGCTAAATCGTTAGTGCTGAAACCAAGTGCTTTGGAACTGGGACGACGTACACACTGGCCCCAGGGTCATGCTCTGCATTCCTGCCCCATTAGACACCCAAGAAAAGTGGGGTTTGGTTGCAAGACGCTTGAGGGATCTGCATGCTCCCTGCATCCAACCCAGCATGTCCCAGCGAGAGCTTGCATACCCACAACTCGCAGGCAGCCCCACACCTCCTCCCAGGTGTCTTCCTACCATGTTCCAGAGAGTGCCACTCTGACGAGGTTGAGCCCCCATCTATTGCACTGGAGGCCGGGAGCTCAAAAACCCATATGGTCCCCTTTCTTTAAATTGCTTTCAGCAGCTGGGTCTGTCTATCATCTGTCTCCCAGTCTGTCTACCATCTGTCAGTGTATCATCTATCGACCTATTTGTCAATCTATCATCTATCATTCTATCTTCAATCTTTCATCTATCAGTACCTCTATA